>NC_052635.1:21197588-21500618 GCF_016161935.1 Mauremys reevesii | reverse complement strand
ACCTTTAAAACATGATATGGAAAAGCATAACATCCTGTAAGCAATATTTTGCAACAGTACCCTTATAACAGATCTCAGGGCTTGATTCTGCAAAACACTTAAACAGAAGCCTGAGTTTACTCATACAAATAGCCCTACCGTCTGGAGAGGGATAACTCACATGCATAAGCGTTTGCAGGAGTTAGCCCTTAATTCACTTATGATAGGAATAAATAAACTGGGACATGTTCCGGTCTCATGTACACTGGTGAAAGGAGAGTAACTTCATTAGCTTCCATGGAGTTACCTCGCTTTACAGTAGAATATTTCAACTCAGAACAGAATGCTGCTGAGTAAGACAGGATGGTAAGAGGGTTAGCAGGGACAAGGAGGCATATATAAAACGTGTGTATTTCTGCTTGAGAGACAAGGTGGGTGAGGTAATATCTTTTATTGGACCAATGTCTGCTGGGGAGAGAGTCACCAGAACTCTTATTCAGGTACCTTTCCCACACCCAAAGGAGAGCTGAGTGTGGCTCGAAAGCTTGTCCCACATCAGTAGAAGTTGGTCAAATAAAAAATATTACCTCATCCACTTTGTCTCTAATATCCTGGGACTGACACAGCTACAACTACAGTGCATACATGTATATCTGATAAAAAGAATCACAACATTTAAAACAAATATGAAAAGTACCCAAAAAATCTTTCCAACATGCAAAGTTCTCCCTAGAGTCTATAGGCTTTGTGCAATTATGGAGCTGGGAATAGGAATTACATTTAAAAAATGTAAAGACGTACATGAGAGATTAAATAATCATTTCTGTATTAAATCTTTATACCATCAGCCAGCACATTTTAATGGTCTTCATTAGAAACCTCAGCAGGAGTTTTGTTAGAGTAAGGACTGGAAAATTGGGCCCTAGATAGCACAGGTATCATCAGCATCTCAAATGGTTGCTAAGTTAATAATTAAGGTAAATGGGTAACTGCACATTTTTTATCAAAACAGATGTTATCACCAGTTTCCTCATCCATTGTCATGTCACAGATAAAGGGAACCCGGTATTGTTTTTGGAACATACCTGCACGACAATCTGAATTCAGCATTTTGACAGGCTCTGATCTAATGTTATGATATCCTATTATTAGTAGGAAAAGAATAATCCAAACACAATTAACACTTCATTATGAAGATAAATCACTCTGACTTCTGTGCAAGGAAAGCGGCAGAAAACAGGATGGAGACAGCATTTAACAAATGAGGGATGTCTCTTGTTAATATTCCTAGCTCTCTCTCACTGTAAGAGCATGACCAAAAGGGATATCCCAGGGTTCTGGAGTGGTTCCTAAACCTTGTTATTTTCCTATTATAAAAACATGCCATCATGCACATTTCCAATGATGAATGTAACTGTGGACTAATGTAGCAGAATATCCACAGCGAACCCAAATCCAATAACTCTCAAAACCCAGGAAAGTGTTAGTCTCTTTTTAACAGAGAGATTCCTTGTCTCTGGGACAGCAGAATTATTACACCGATTGTAACATTTTATCGTTGTTTAAAAATCCTGCTAGCCCTTCACAAGAAATAAAAATGGCTAGTGCAAAGCAACGGATTCAGCTGTGACATTGCCTGCTGGTTAACAATCCACGGATGGAGCTTTATCCAGCAAAAAAGTAGCATTTTTTGTTTGTTTGTTTGTTTGTTTACTTTCTGTTGAACAAACAATTTTGAAACCTTTTATTAAGGCAAAGTTACAATAAAATGTTAACATGCAGCCCTGTACATGACTTGTCACTTATGGAGGATCAGGCTAAAGATTCCGGCTTGCTGGCTGGGGAGCCTTCCTCCTCCGAATACGCTAAACAAGGTCACCAAATTTCTAAATATCTGTCTCCTTTTTGGCACTTGTGTACATACTTGGTGTGAACATTTTTCCATTGCAAGGACACTCAATATTTTACTATACTACAATTCACAGGAGGAGAAGTCACATATTTCCAATAATGTGGTATTACAAGATCCTGAACCAAATGGTATCATCAGTAACACCCATAATTTCCCCCACTGGCTTTAATTTCCCCTAACACTGAGGCAGTCTGAAATAGTAGACTGGACACTGACTGGGAATCAGCAGACCAGGGGTCTGTTCCCACTGACCTGCTGTGTCACTTCACCTCTCCAGGCGTGTTCACCCTCCCACCCCTTTGTCTGTCTTGTCTATTTAGACTGTGAGAACATAGGAACATAAGAATGGCCAGACTGGGTCAGACCAAAGGTCCATTCAGCCCAGTATCCTGTCTACCGACAGAGACCAATGCTAGGTGCTCTAGAGGGAATGTACCTAACAGATAATGATCAAGTGATCTCTCTCCTGCCATCCATCTCCACCCTCTGACAAACAGAGGCTAAGGACACCATTCCTTACCCATCCTGGCTAATAGTCATTAATGGACTTAACCTCCATGAATTTATCTAGTTCTCTTTTAAACCTAGTTATAGTCCTAGCCTTCACAACCTCCTCAAGGCAAGGAGTTCCACAGGTTGACTGTGCGCTGTGTGAAGAACTTCCTTTTATTTGTTTTAAACCTGATGCCCATTAATTTCATTTGATGGCCTCTAGTTCTTATGTTATGGGAATGAGTAAATAACACTTCCTTATTCACTTTCTCCACATCACTCATGATTTTATATACCGCTATCATATCCTCTCTTAGTTTCTTCTTCCCATGCTGAAAAGTCCTAGCCTCTTTAATCTCTCCTCATATGGGACCCGCTCCAAACCCCTAATCATTTTAGTTGCCCTTCTCGGAACCTGGGATTACTATTGAAAACTGAAGTGTTTGCAGCTGACACTGAGGGGTTGAGTATACGAAGGAGCCTGGAGTCTCCTGCGCTCACTAATCATTTCAAATACATTCAGCTGAATAAAATAAAATAAAATTAGAACAATACTTAGGGTCACATTCAACTCTCAATGGAACCTGGCACGCGTGTGCTCCAGAATTTGGAACTTATGTTTTCCTGGACGTCTTGATCCAGGAAACTTGAGATCTCTGACAGGTTCTAGTGAATGTGTTACCCCATCGCAGCATGGGCTGGAGCCTTGGAGAGCCAGCCTGCTTCCTTCCCCAAGCTCATTCGTTCACATGGGGAAGGGTGGGTTTCTATAGACATACATTTATGTACTTAAATCTCATTAAAGGTCCAGGAATTTACTATACAGTATATTGCACAAGACTGTCTGGGCACAGAAAGTGTTGTGAGATTTATTAGGAGCCCTGCTGAGAGTGGGTTTTATATGAAACATCTGGAATGTCGTGAAGAAAGGAAAGCTGATAGCACTGGACAGAGCTGGGGACTAGAGAGAGATTTTGAATGCTGGTTTGAGTCAGAGGCTCAGGTAAGAGAGGAATGCACAGCATCCCCTCCTCTGCTAAAAGCAGGGGGAGACCCCCGCCTCCTCTTCCTGACTTGGGATAGCTTCATTCCACTTTAATCATTGGCTTGACTCTCTTGTCTACGTTCACTTGGGAAAGGTCAAGTGACTGAACTGCCTAGTTCTGAATTATCATTCTGTAGTTTGGTCACTGAACCTGCCTTGCCCCAAATTTGATTCATGCTGCAAGTGGGGTGTCTTGAGCTACACTCAGAACAGCTGGCATCTTTTCCATGCACCAACCTGCGTTAGGAATGTATTAGGAGATGTGAGTGAGTGCCTAGGGGCTAGGAGAAGGGAACAGAGCTAGAACAGCAAGGGTCTGATTTCTCTCCCAGCCTGCACCTTGCAACGGCACACCTGAGCAAAGTACAAGTCAGTATGGCCATATTTTATCCTTAGTCGGTCCAGCTGTAAAGGACTCCACAGGTTGCAAGGGAGGGCAGAACCATGCTGCTAGAGGCTACCGTTCTGTTCTCTACTCTGACTCCAACTTACGGTAAGACCATGAGAAGGATATTCAACCTCTGAGTGTTTCATTTGATCCAGCTTTATAACAGGCACAAGCAGCCCAGACAGACTTAAGGCATGTCTACACTGCCCTGCAATATGGTCTAAGGGGGTGTGAATAACTGTGTGCCCCAAAGTGCTGTGCTGTAATTCCCCTGTGTGGGCACTGCCGGTGTGAACATAAAGGTACCGAGTTTGCACTGAGTGCACCTATGTACATGACTAAATCACCCCTGCACGTTCACCAATATTGGCAGATAAGGCAAAACTCTGCTGGTAAAGTAAAAGAATCAGCCGTGGTCTCCCTCAGTTCACCCTTCATGGAATTACTGGGCAAACAGATAAACCTTGATACTTGCACAGAAGGTCACCAAGTTTAGTCCTGTGGGGCAGAAAGTGGGGGAGTGAATTTCAGAGTCAAAGACCCTCTGTGAGGAAGGCCCTGCCCTCAGTCGGCTGACATGAAAATCAAGGCACTGTCAGCGCATATGTCCAGGCTAATCTCAGATGTCAGCGTATGGTAAGAAGAAGGAGCTGGTAGCCAAGATGCCAAAGATTCCATCATAAAGGGCTTTGGTAGAGAAAAACCTTTAACTGACCCGGACATGACTGGAAGCCAGTGCTCTCCCTGGAGCACAGGTGTAAAACATGCTCCTGCTGAGGAAGCCCATGAAAGCAGACAGGCTACTGCATTCTACAGCAGCTGAAGGCCAAGTGTTGTTGCAAGTGTTGCCCAGAGCAGAGAGGACTGCGGTAATCATGTCTGGATTGACAAAGTTAACCCTGATCATTCAGGGTTGCCCCATTTTCAAGAAAGAGGAATGCAAACTAGAACTGGTGCAGACAAGAGCCTCTAGGATGATCAGGGCAATTGAGGGCCTATCTTACGAGAGGAGACTGGAAGAGTGTGGCTTGTTTAGTCTAGCACAAAGAAGGCTGAGAGGGGATATGATTGCTCTCTATACACACATCGGGGAGATAAACACCAGGGAGGGTGAAGAACTATTTAAGCAACAGGACAATGTTGGCACAAAACCATATAGGTATAAACTGGCTATAAACAAATTCAGTCTGGAAACTAGAAGAAGGTTTCTAGCCATTGGAGGGGTGAGGTTCTGGAACAGCCTCCCAACAGGAGTTGTGGGGGCAAACAACTAATTTGTTTTTAGAGAGCTGGAGAAATTTGAGTGCAATTGTATGACAGGGTTGCTTGTGATGAATTGGACATGGCTCAGAACCTCATGCTTCAGGTGTCAGGAAGGGATTTTTTCTCCCCAATGTATTCTGGGTTGGTTTTGTTTTTTGTCTCATTCCTCTGAACCATCAGTGATGGACACAGCTGGAGATGGAGCACTGTAGGGCCAGGGCTCTAAAGTGGTACCAACCATTCTCTCTCTCTCGGGTGCGTGGCTGGCTGGTCTTGCACACACGGTCAGTGTCTAATAAATCACCACATGTAGGGTCGGGAAGGAATTTCCCCCAAGTCAGATTGAACGTGGGGTTTTTTCACCTTCTTCTGCAGTGTGCGGGTCACTTGCAGGGATTATCTGGGTATATCCTGACACAGCAGGAGTCTCAGGCACTGGTACACCTTAATCCCTCCTATTCTAGTCCACTATGGGCTGTGATACTTTGGTTTAATGTCAATTGTTGGTTTAGTCTGTAGTGCTGGTGGCCTGTCTTAGGGCTTGTCTTCACTACGGGGGTAGGTTGACCTAAGTTATACTACTCCAGCTATATGAATACCAGCTATGTGAATAACGTAACTGAAGTCAATGTACTTAGGCTGATTTACCACGGTGTCTTCACGGCACTGAGTCAACGGGAGATGCTCTCCAGTCGACTTCCCTTTCTCTTCTTGGAGAACTGTAATACCGTGGTCGACCGGTAAGCACTCTGCCATCGATTTAATGTGTCTTCAATAGACCTGCTAAATCGATCCCTGATGCATGGAACTCCCGATAGTGGAGACTAGCCCTTATACAGGAGGTCAGTCTAGATGGTCTGGTCGTCCCTTCTGGCCTTAAACTTTATGACTTTGTGACCACTGAAGCCAGAGGGAGTTTTGCCATTGACTTCAACAGAAGCAGGATCAAGACCCAAAGCAAGTCAATGTGTATACTGTGACAATCATTTCTGGTTACAACCATAAGTGAGCTAGAGTTCCATCTAGCTGCAGGAACTGTGATCATGTTTCTCTCTTCAAACTTAGATTCCAAAGAGTAGATGGTGATCTTAGTGGTGCAGGAACAAATAAAGTGCTGTATTGTTCCTCTCGCTGGAGGTGAATCAGTTTTCATGTTGCACACTGCAAGTAATCAAGATGTATGTGCCAACCAGTGTGCATAGCTCTAGATCCCAGCTGGAGAAAGTCAAATAATATTCTTCAACTAATATATTCAGTGAGCTTTATGATATTAAAAAATATATTCATATTAGTTCGTTAATTGCTATCCAGCGACAAAACGAGGCTGATAATTCAATGAACATATTTTCAAATAATCTATTCAATTAAGTCTCATGACATTTTGTGCATAAATTATTTGACAATCTTTTTAAAATAGCTGGAGAATGAACACAATAGAAACTCAACCAGCCATCACATCATTGTTTCCCACCAATTGTGAGCCGGGATTTTGCTTATGGGCATGTAACAGGAATTACCTCCTGCTACTGTAAAGGATGGTTGGGAGGTTAATTAATTAGGGCCAAATCCTGAGCCTGTTGCTTGGGCACAGAAAGACCTAAAAACAGCAAAATGGTCAGTTTCCCTGTGTGTGCATTAGGAGGGGTGGAAAGGGAGGTTCTTGGTTGCAGGGGTGGGGTTCAGGGGATATTTGCAGGATATAAATGGCAGTAAGTTTTCCTCAAACATGTACACCTCTACCCTGATATAACGTGGGGGGGCGGGGGGGACCTGCACACTCCAGCGGATCAAAGCAAGTTCAATATAACGCGGTTTCACCTATAACACGGTAAGATTTTTTGGTTCCCAAGGACAGCGTTATATCGAGGTAGAGGTGTATATAAAGAATTCTCTCTACTCACTGGAGCAGTGCATTCAGTTTAGGATTCACTCATTCAAAAAGAAATGGGAAAGGAGAGATTTAAGAGGAGAACAACAAACATGATCAAAGCTTTGCAAATAAGATCTGTGAGAGAAGCTTGTGCAAATCAGGCATATATGTTGCAGAGAAAAGTTTATAAAGAGACATGTCTGCAGATATGTACAGAAACAAGGTAAAGAGGGCGGGGATCATCATTTAGACTGCAACAGGAAATACTGCACTTAAATATTGGGAGAAATGCAAAGAAGAATGTAATAAACTGTTCAGGGAGGAGGTATCATCTCAGTTACTGAGTCAGGAGGCCAGACGCCATGCCTTAATGATAACAGACTCCATCCTGACACAAATGCAGGAAAGAGAAATTATTAATCAGACGGCCCAGCAGAGACACCACATCCAAACCAACTCTCCCTATGTGTTCTGGACACAGACGAGGTGAGGCCCGATGCCTCCAAAGAAGCTGTTGAAATGTATCTATAGAGAACAGAGTCAAACTTCCACTGACCTTCTGATAATAAATAATAATATTTTGCAATCTCAAGTGCCTTTCATCACAGGGTCTCAAAGAGCTGTACCGGCCAGACTTTCACTGCACTACTGTGAGTGGGGAAAGTAAACTTAGGGCCACTGAGTCTTCTTTGCACAGCCCAAGTGATGCAAAGTGGATGTCAACTGGGAAGAAATGACCAGCAGAGTTCTTCTGCACAGGGGACGTTCTATCTGCTGGCAGAAGCAGTGGAGTTGACTCTTGTGCTAGCCAGCACCACAAACTCCCTGGCACACCCAATCCTCCACTGAGAGAGGTTATCTGAAGGACTATATGCCAGTGGCATAAGCTAGAGCCCCTCCTCTAATCACTGAGGATCACTCCAGCCACCAAAAAAGTGCTTCTCCTCTGACATGGAAGGCAGCAATTGCTTAAATGAGCACAACAGCACGCTGCAACCATTACATTCACCAAGACTCAGAAAGTGGTGCTTACGCATCATGCTGGCTCTTTGCACAGAGGCGATTTTCACCCAAAATGAACATGACTATACATGTCCATCTGAAACGTCAGGGAGTATTTAGGGAGGCAGAATATAATTAACCATCTTTAATTACCACCAGAAACAGAAACAGATTCTGATGAACAAAGAGCTTGTTTTCATGTATATAACTAAAGGAATAAAAAACAAAAGCAGAAAAATACGAGACAGAGAACGTCTTCCATTCAGTATCTCCAGCTGTAGGAGACTCTCTTGGAGGAGGTTGCTTTGTTTGGTGGGTTTGCCAATCCTTGACATTATTATAATGTGTTTTATAGCTTGAATTATGGTTCACTCTTCTCTTTGCAAAGTTTTGCACTATTAAAATGGATCAAAGTCCCTTTTTCTTCCCCTAGGGCTTGCTCCTGCAAACAATTATGCACACACTTAACTTGAAGTATGTACCTACTTCCGTTAACGTCAATGAGACTACTCAGGCACATGTGTAAGTGTTGGCAGCTTCAAGGTTGTAGTGATAGCTGAACTCCATGTGGAGATAGTAAGAGAATTTTGGGAACACGGGGCCTGAGTGCTTGACTTTTCACCCTTAACATTGTTTTAATGTAGGATTTTTCGTATATAATTATATAGATAAAGAAGGGACTAAGACCCAAATCCTGAAAAGACGTACGCACATGCTTAACTTCATGCACTGTAAGTAGTTCCACTAATGTCAATGTGATTACTCACTGTGCATAAAGCTAAGCACATGCCTAAGTCTTTGCTGAATCAGGACCTAGGTTATGTTATTTTCAAGTGCCACACATACCTTATACTTACATGATGCAGAATTACGTTGCTGAAGAACAAACCAAAAACAAGCTGAATCCATCAGATAACTTGCATGGAAATAACAGGGAACAATGTGCTGGCTACTGTCATAGGCATGAGAATACTGGACTATATGGACCACTGGTAATTCCTGTACACCTATGAAAACCTTTCTAATGACTCTCTGAATTGGACCAATTTCTTCCATGGAAAAGCTCACAGGAGGGAGAAACGCATGCGGAACATGCCAAAGGCTGATGGAGGGGGTAAGAGAGTTCTGAACCTGGGATAGTGGCAGAGATCTCCATCTGCCCTCCACCACTAGAGATCTCGCTGAGCTCAGGGAGCCTGTCCAGCATGCTGTCCTCTCTGTGGAGCTGCATAAGGAGAAGGCTTCAGCGCAAGGCTGCATAAGGCTTCAGCACATGGCAGGATCAGGACAGCAGATGCTAACACTGACAGCGTCAGCTATAATTCCCATGGGAATTTCCGAAGGAAATTATATAGGTCATCTGGAAGAAGACTCTATGGAGCGCCCCTGTCCATCCACAGCCACAGAGTCATACACTGTCCTAGCCCACGGTACGCCGCTGGCATGGAAGTATGTGGTTGTGGGGCCAGGAAATGATGCTAAGTTGGCTCCCATCTGCTCCCTCCATGTTTATGGGGCCCTTGTTACAAGACTTTTGCTACTTCCATCCCTTCCACACTGTACAGAAGAGAGGGTGACGTGACAGCAACTATGATGTTTATTTAGCACTAATACCCCTCAGCGTGAACATTTGCCTTTTATTGAACCCTTTCTGCACAGTACCATCCACCTTGTTTTATGTCTCTCCTGGCCTTTCTCAGACATTTTAGATATTGCATTCCCATAAAGCAAGAGGCTGAAAAGTAATGACAGGCCTCTAAGTTTTATTGCAAGGAGTAAAAAAAAAAAGAAAAAAAGAAAAACGGTGTGATTTCAGAACAGGAAAAATGGGAGGACTATGGAAAAAATCTCCCCCTTGGGATTGTGCTCCGTGAATTCATTTTAAAAGCATGCTTTTTCATTGCAAAGTTTAACAGCTCACTTTTCAAATATTATAAAAAACCCATTCAGTTATATAACAATGAAGTCTAAATATGTACCCCAACATTTACACTGTACCTTCAAAGAGACAGCTAACAAGAGCGGGCACCCTAACATACACTGGAAAAAACTCTGTCCCCAGTTATTTCCCAGACTACTTCAACAAACTCAATGGAATTGCACAGGGTATCAATCATGACATAATTTAGCCCTCTATGTTTTGATCTGATCTAGCTGGAAATGCTGTAAGTTGCATTTGAATTAGGGAGATTTGCATTTCAGTGAAGACTGTCGGGGGTTGTTGGTTTGCAGCATGTTTTTATGACACTGTGAGAGTTCTCAGAAACACCAGGATACAGGGACAGAGGATGGTTTTAAGGCTAAGGCACTGGCCCAGTACCTGAGAGACATGGCTGTAAATCCCCGCTCCAACAGAGAGTCTCAAGGCACGTCACTTAACCTCTGTACCTCAATTCCCCATCTGTGAAATGGAGATAATGATATGTGCCTACCTCATAGGGTAAATGAATTAATACCTCTGAGGTGCTCAAATACTACTCTGAGTGGGGTCATATAAGTAGATAGCAGAATAGATCAATAATTCCTCTAATCTAGTACCTTGTCTCTGGCAATGGCCAATGCTGGATACCTCTAACACAGGTGTAAAACTCCCACAATGCACCTGTATGTACCATACTTACCCCAGGAGTGGAGGGAAAAGGGATGCATGAGAACTACCTTCTTACCCCAGCTGCTGACCACTTTAGTTTCTGCTCTGAATTATGAGAACTGATAAACATTTTTAATTTTTATCCGAGCTAGGGTAACTGCAGACACAAATGATGGTAAATGCAAAAAGCTACATTAACGTAACATTAAGGTTTCACAGTTAAAGTCATAAAACATCAAGAAATGTCATATTTAAAGGTCCAACTGCCTCGTTAACAGGGCCCATTGTGCCTCCTGTATATGTTACAGTATATATTTCATGACATTAACAGTAATAGTAATATATTAAAGGTGACCTGCAAAGGATTGTTAAAAAAACTGGGCTTGTGCCCCTCTTGCTTCTTTATGATGGATAAAGAACACCTGAACTTCCTTCTTTCTTTCCCTTATAAAATCAAGAAAGCCAGAATCTGCTTTTCATGGGATTTGAAATGCACTGGATCTAAGGATGCCTAGCTCTGTCCTAGACCTTCATTACAAAAACAAAAACTGTGCTTTGCGCAGCTCTTTAACCACAGTGACCATATGGGACTCACGTAATCAAAACCACTTGCTCCCAAATCATACTCCTCCAAATATTTAATCCCAATGTGAAAACTAAGACCAACACGTGACCTATTACAGGTTTGATTTTCCCAGTTGGGATTAAATTTTTGGAAGGAGGATCTTGATCGATAAGTGTCAGCTACAATGTATTGCATTATGGTTACATTATAGTTTTATCATGTTAAATAATCCCAAGCATCCAAAACAGAGGTGTACTAAACCACTAGTTAAAGCCTCAGTCATTCCAATAACAGTGAAGTCTCTCTATTTAAGTATTTATAATGTGCCAAAATACATCAGTATCTGGGGTAGTGCACAGTTAATATTTTGGAACCAGAGTGGCCAAACTCATCAGGAATTACTATAAGCATGAAAGGACAGAATAACTATTTTTCAGTGCACCAGGGAGAGGAGAACAATAGGAAATTTTCCATCTTGGTATCATCCACATTAGACATGTCAGAGGGCCATGTTAAAAGATATGGTAAAACTCAAAGGTAATAACAAACATTTCAGTTAGGGTCTTTCGAAAAGTTACCCCCGTTTGTCTGCACATTGTGTCACCAAAATATTTCAGAAAGATTGGCACACAACACCACACCTGCATTTCCATCCAATCAGATATTAAGGACACATGCCAAATCTATGTTTACATTCAGATCAAATCATACAATCACATAGATCTTAAAAACCTGGAATTAAACAATAGCACCTGGAAGGTAAGCGCTTTCATTCACTATAAACCAAAAGGCACATGCATGTCATGTCATGTCAGGCCCTGTATATGTTTTGCCTTATGTTGGCCTAAGGATCTTGATTCTCTGGAATATCTCCCAGTCCACAGAACTTCAATGTGTGCTTTCAAAATGGATACAGCCCTAAGAAGATACAACAGTCTCCATACATATAAACAGTAGGGCTTTATGACTGGAAAGAGCATAACCAGAAAGAATGAGGTAATATGGGTGGGTGGCGGGGAGGAACAGCAGTAGTATCAGCCTATTTGATTGTGGGAGCATGTCTGCCATTAGTTTTGGGGGTTTGCAATGCTGGGGTGATTTGAGACCCCTAGCTTCCAAACATATTACCGTAGTAGCCCAGTCAGCTTTTTACCATCTGTCCGTGAGTAGGTGGTTTTGCCCTTCCCTTTTGGATGCTGACACTGCCGGTGTTGTCCACGTTTCTTACCTCAAGATCAGACTACTGCAATGTGCTCTGCGTGGGGCTGCACCTTAAAACTTTTCTGAGACTGAAGCCAGTGCAGAACCACCAGCTCACTTACTGAGTGGGGCATCTCTCTGGGAGCGTGACACCACTGCTCCAGATCTGCACTGATTGCCCATTGGTCTCTGGGTGGAGTTTAAGGTGTTGATCATGACATACTAAGCCCTAAATGGCCTGGGATCAGCCCACCTTAGAGACCGCCTCTCTTCCTGGGCCATACTGCCACAGCTGCCGTCGTCAGGGGTGCCTGAGCTGGATCCCCCTCATTACAGAAGAGAAGGGCGGTTGGCAGGGCAGGCTCTGTGATGGCTCAGAGTCTCTGGAACTTGCTCCTCACACCCTGGTCCAAACTAGCCCAAATGTGGTGATTTTCTGAGCAGGCTGCAAGAAACACCACCTGTTTGAAAGGTCTTTTGTAGAGGGCTGAGGGTGAGCTCCCCATAACAATGAGGCGCTGGGAAGGAGCTTCTGTGGGTGTCTGTTTCAGTTCTTGTGAAATTATCACTGGAATGCTGCTGGAATTTTGCTGCATTAATGATGTGCTAGGGCACTCAGGGCCTTGGACATGCATCTTTTCATTATATAAAATCTCAATAAATCAAATTAAATACATGCCTCCAATTTAACCAAATAATAACAAAACAAGTATACTCCCTATACTGCCAAGCAGTGTAAGCCACTGTACATTTGCCTGCTGTCTCACCCACTCCCTCTGTTTCTATCCTGATTGACAGGAGCAGCTCATGCTTGGGTAATCCACAGAGAGCCCTGGAGGCTGACACTTTTTACATCTCTTCCCTTTGATCTCTGTATTTGTATACTGAATTTGATCATGACATCTGTGCCTTCCCACTACCGTCCTCTGCCTGGATGAAGAAAACGGGGATTCTGGGAACTTGCGAAACTTCTTGACTTTTTTAGTAAATTCAGTTAAAGGGAATTCTCACATACAGCTTTGGGTTCTCTTCCTCTACTAGAACAGTCACAACATCCTGAACAGTAAAGGCCTGGGCATTGGGCATTGCTCAGTGCCCTCAACTGCCATCACTGTCACAGTTAGCAGAAAGCGCTTAGTACTGCCCAGGAAAAACTGAGCACCTTGCTGAATGCAACCCTCTGATGAAAACTTAATCCCAATAGAAGAAGGGAGGAATAATTCCAAGGCCCAGCATGTTGGGCATATAACTTTGCTCCAGGCTTTAAACCCCCTCTCCTAAGATGTCCGCCCTCCAGTAAGGCCAATTCTCACATGGACTGAGCTTTGAGGTGAGCAGCATCCATGACAGTGTTAATGGAACATCTTAATGTAGTCAAAACAGCAAGGCAGTCCCTTCTGTGATACTGGCAAATATCCCACAATAAACACTTCATTAACATGCCACAACAGCGATAAACCACCCACCACAGGGCCAGGTTTCACAACTCCATTGTGCCAAGCCTCAAGTTCTCTTCTTCTATGGCCTGCAGCTCAACAAGCCAACTGCATGCAAAGAGCGGAGCAGCAGGTGTGAGTCCTTTCAGAAAGTAGATAGGCCCTCCTCAAACCAAGACTTGAAAATGACAGGCGGGAGGAGAGGAGGAAAAGAAAATCTACTAAACAAATCTCAAACCAATCTCTATTTCACATATCACAACAACAGATGGATAGTTACATTGAATCTAGAGCCGCTGACAATTTTTCTTTCCATTATTTAAAATTACTGTATTATTAAAATGACTTTTTTTGGTCTGTTTTCAAATACACTTCAGGTTTTCTTCAAAAAACCAATAAGAGAATTATGTTTCAGTTTTCAGCACCAAAAAACTGAACAATTTTGGCAGAAAAAAATTGGTTTGGGGGTTTTGTTTTTTTGACAACTGAAATTTTTCGCAGGATAATAAAATATTTCTCAATCAGCAATAATTGTACCAAAGAACCAGCATAGCCAAGTGGATATAATGTGGGCCTGGGAATGGATAAAGCAGGGCTTCTGGTATCTATTTACATCTCTCCTACTGACTGGCGGTAAAACCTTAGGCAAGTGACTTAATCTCAAACTGTTACTCAGTTTCCCCAAGCGGTAAAAAGAAATAATTATGCTTACGCCTCTTCTTTGAGATGGCTGGAAGAGAAGCACTGTGTAAGTGCCAGTTATTATGATTGTAAAAGACCTGCAATTACTGCAGCCATTCTGCAGATGGAACTTGTTGAATTTGAGAAGCAGATTGTCCAAAATTATTAGGAAATTAAAGGAGAGAAAAATATTACCTGGGAGAAATGGGTTACTTTTCAGTCAAAAATTAATGCACTGCATTCCAAATTAACATGTGGGATAATTAAAACCATCTTTCCAATGAATTTATTATAGGATATACAAAGCTAATTATAAATTCTCTGTTGCTAATCCCTTGCAGTTTGCTAATGCAGCGTTGAAATCTCTTTGGCCACACTTGTTTAAATTATTCATTAGACACAGCAACAGTTGTGAACTGTAATTTAAATTGGCATCTCATGAATATTCAATTAAAACAATAAATATTAGAATGTTTTACTGCACACTGCTCAATATTTTGTGCTCTATCCTATGTTTACACATTTTTATTAACTCTTTATAAAGGTGTTACCTATTTATGTCACTGATTACAATGAGAATAAAAAGTCCCACTCATAAATATTTGTGTCGTTGCCTTAAGAGAGGCAAGGTAATTAGGCAAAGCTTCAAAAGTCATAATTAACATTGTGCAGATATTACTCTCCTGTTTTGCTTTGAACATGTGGACTGGCACCATTTCAAACACTGTCACATTTACATACAATGCAGCTCCAGCGCTGCAGCTTTCCCAAGCAGCCAGGGCCATATCTACTAATCCCCATACCCTCACTGCAGAAGGACCTCAATGGAGCACAGCTATATAGGGAGGTCACTATCAGGAGCTCCATACCCCCTCCATGCTGTGGAGGATGCCAGCTCCCTAGGCCACTGTGCAGAGAAGACCTAGCACGTGCATGCATGGGTGGCAGGCATGTCCTGTGTGTCCACAGCCCCAAATCCAACACAGTAGCTGTGGGCAGTAGTAATGGCTGCAGAGCATCTGAGCTGGAGCTCTGCTCCTTGGGCAAAGGTTCTATCTATCACCACATGCCCAGTAGCGATCCCCCGCCCAAAGCATCTTTACTTGGGCTTTGTGCCTGTGCCTGGCATTTGGCTCTGAATGGACCCAGAAATCTAGTGCATTGGTTTAGGATTCGATCCTGCATGGTACAGAGCACTGCAGTCCCGATCCAACAAAGCATATAAGTACATAAATAGGCCCACTGACTTCACTCGGACTTGTTATGTGTTTAGCAAGTAAGCACCTTGCTGGATCACGTCCTTAGTGCTCAGTGTCTTGCAGGATCCAGTGCATAATGATTGGGACCATAAGATTTGATGCAACAGGACTTGCTGGTTGGGCAGCCTGCATCTGTGTACACACACAAATGGTGAATTTCTGGGACCTGATTTTCTGAAGTGCTGAGCACGTGCAGCTTCTTCTGTCCTTAACTGAAGCTGTGGGTGCTCAGCACTTCTGAACAGACTCTTGCCAGGAACTGATTTTCCTGGTAGGAAGGAGTCATTTGTTCTGGTAGGCAGCATACAAGGGCAATAGGTGTTGTTTGCCTTTCACCACAGAGTGCCAGCCACCATGAAGATAACAAGGAAGGTCTTGCCTTCAGTTGAGAAGAATCCCAAAGATCCTGGCAAACTGACTGGCAAGGCACTGGCATACCCAGGAACCGGCAGTTCCTAGTCGCTCGCTTTGGTAGGGGGTGACACTGCAAGTGAATAGCTCAGACATCAGCAGTAGCGATTTCACTGTACATATTTACTCTCCACTCTGTAGACCTGGACCAGCCAGAATAAGTAAATAAAATCAGCTGGAAATAAAATCCGGATGTGTGGGAGCACAGCAGCATTCTGCAGCCTTTCAGAGGGCATTTTTAGCAGCAGCACTAAAAAATAATTATCAAGTACTGTATAACTCTGGGTGCTTTAATTTTTTTAATTTAGACTATTTTTATTTAACATTTGGTTCTACTGTGAAAAGTGACTAAAAATGACATCATGGGGCTCCATGTTTATTGCTTCTCAGCGGCACCATATAACAGTTGCTCAGTTTATAAATTAAATGATGTTTTCGCCCTAACTGCAACCCCTGTAAACTTGGCATGGGAACTGAGAATCAAACAGGATTCTTTCAGACCCAGTTATCCTCACCGGTGGAATAGGCTCTGCAATCAGTATTAAGGACATGATTCAGCAAAGCAATTCAGCACACAATGAAGATCCACTCCTGTTCGGCAAAGCAATGAGATGTAAGCACGTGCTTAGCATTTGGCTGAATCAGGGCCTTAGCTAACAATTCTGTTGATGCTGCACTGCACATCCCAATTCACTCTCCTTTAGGTCTATGGCCTCTGAAGGGCAAATGGGAGAAAAAAGTCAGTGAAAGTTACTTTGGCAACAAAGAAGGCACTGAATATACACAGGATGAAACGTAGCCCTCTGCAAAGGGCCAGCACAAAGCCTGCATACCACTGAGATCTCACTCAAGCTGTCCGGTGCTGGTCATCTAGGTCCCGCCTTAGGCCTTGTGCTGTTCTTTGTAGAGAGATGAATGATTCTCAGAGGGGGCAGAACTGCTGAGTAAGAAAATGCTGTTTTTACATAGTCATTTTCAGACCATAGTTTCACTTCGAACGGTTCATTCCCAGAGAAATAAGGAGATTTTACAGCAAACTCTCCATCTGTGCATTCCCAAGTATATTAGACAACTGATTTGTTTGTTTAAGTGGTCATATTGTTGACCCTCTGTTTTATGGGGTAATCTGATTAGCAAGTGGATAAATCAGGAGATCAAAGGCCAAGCAGTTTATCATAACAATGGAATATGTTGATTGCGGAGGGAAACAGAGAAGCTATGATATTCCTGCCATTTAAGGTGAGTGTAAGAAACACAACAAAACATCTAGACTGGAATCTACCACCACTTGACCCTGAGCAAAAATCAGGTACATATCTGCAGCTCATTCCCCCATCTGTAAAGTAGCCATAATAATTACTTTCCTCTCTCATGGGGCTTCTGTGAGGAAAAGCTACTGAATATTTGTGAGGCACTTAGATGTTATGGCGATGGGCCATATACTTAGACAGTTACCACACCTTCCCTTTTTAAAGATGTTTGCCAAATTCCTTGACTCAACAAAATAAAATACAGTGATTAAAACAAAAAAAGTAATAACATTAATGATATTCATCAACAGGTTTCAATTAATCTTTTTGGCCACTTTAACAGTCTTCTGGAACTACTGTAAAGCAAAGCAACTTTTAGGCATTTTCATGCCTTTAACGGTCTATTCAGTCTCTTTCACATAGTCCTGAATAGTGTTCCCAAGTACCATTAGCCTACATTTACAATTCCTTTGTAAAATGTTTCCACTTTCGGTTATTAATAAATATGAGGTACTATTATTTTACTCTCCATAAATTGGTCTGGCGAGCAATTATCTTGCCAAAATCTAACAGAATCTTTGTTTTTTAACTGTGGTAAAAGTCCCTGTGTTATATTTTTGTATCTCTCTGGAGTTGTCTAATCTCTTTGCCTAGACCACATTTGTCTCCTCTCTTCTATCTTGTAATCAAGCAAATATACGACTGTTACACTGAAGTTGTGATGGTGATTTTTCATACTGAAGCAATGTTCCTTTGTAGAGTATTGCTAAATGTAGATTTTCCCCCCTCACCATCACTTGCTTTTCTGAGCAAGTTCTTCACCGTAGGACTCCACATTCTGCTGTGCTGTTTACTTGTGGGCATCTAGGACTAGATGTCTCATGATGAAATTCTTAAGTTTTAGCAATGCCCAGAAATGATCTGATTTCAAACTATGATCCATTATCTGTCATTACAGTCCTTGGAATTCTATGACATACAAAGATGGAATTAACAAATTGGATTATAAGTGGATCTTTGTGATCTTCATGTGTCACTATTAGTGATAAAAGTCTGTTATGATAAGATGGTCAAGTAGTGAACAAATCAATTCCCACTCTGTCCCACTGGACTGAAGGCTTTTCAAACTGTATCACAGGTTCTTACTGCTCTCACTCTTTGTACCACAGGCAGGTTCTAAACTTCCTCACCATTTCCTCAATATCACTGCTCATTTCTGACCAGAATACAGCATCTGCAGCTCTTCTGTTTGACTAGGTCATTCCTAGGTGTCTTTCATTTACTCTTTTCAATATTTTTTTTTCTGGCCACTGTAGGAATTACTGTATTTTCCATGAGTACTTCCATGAGAAATTAATAAAGATTAATTTTTATATTGGGAATAAGTCAGTGGGAAACACTGATGCTTCTATTAATTACTGTGTTTATTCTCTGGCTCTCTGCAGTTCAACCCTTATTTCTAGTGATACAGCACATGATGATTTTATCATGCTTTTATGTACTGACATTACTTGTTCCAGATCATCTGGTTGTGGGTCAGCAGTGGAGCATATATTCTTGATAGCACTGCTGCAATTAAGAGGTGATGTCTTGGCTTGAACTGTAGTGATCTCCCCAAAATAATCACTGTATCCTTGCTGGTGCTTCTTCAAGCCCTTTCTTATGCACTGCAATCAGTGACTTATGGCCAGTTTCAGTTTTGCAGCTTCAACCATAGAGAAAATTACAGAGTTTTGTACTGACATGTGCAGCTCATTTTTGATCTGTGCATAATTTTGTCTACCATTGTCATAGTTCTCCTAACTTATAGCCATCTGGTCCCATATCTCTGTACTAATACAGCTCTAACAACGAGTCAAAGAATTGAAGCACTGGTGGTGGTGTCAGTACATGCTTCAAATACTTTAACTCTTTTTCATGCTCTGGCATCCATGCCCATTCTGTGTCTCAGAGAGACCTGCATAGCTGGATATGAACTTACTGTATAATTCAGCATGGCCTGTGGTCTTTGAATTCCCATTTTATCTTTTGATCTCTATGTGCTCAGTAAAACTCACACCTTAGACTAGAGTCTTCAGGCATTATTCCCTTTGTGGTCACTTTCTCTGCTAAGCAGGTGATTTCAGTCATTTGAAATTGACACACTGGCCTTGTTCAACTTAAGGTTTCCTCTTCCTGCATTTTCAAGTTCTCTCTTTGGTTGTGGCTGGTGTCCAACAGCTGTGTTGCCCCAGACTGTTGTCAGCAGTGTACCCTTTTGCTCCTGCAAGACCTTCTATCATCAACAATATTATGCGACAAAACACTTCCGATGCCTACTATATTCCAAAGGCAATCTGCAGAAGCAGTGTCTGACAAATTACATATTGAAAGTAATGTTGACAGATGTTGACACTGCCCAAACCTTGCCAATGTATTTTAATTTACAAAAGAATTTGGCTCCTGCCATCACAGCAAACATTTTGTTCCTAGTGGTATGTACAAATGCTCCTTTTCAAAGTTCTTATTTCCTCCACATTTACTCAGGCCATTTCTACAATTACCGGCTGCAATCAATGCAGCGGTATCGATTTAGCGGGTCTAGCAAAGACTCACTAAATCGATCTCAGAGCACTTTCTGTTCGACTCCGGTACTCCAGCTCCCTGAGAAGAGTAAGGGAAGTCAGCATGAGAGCGTCTCCCAGCGACACAGCACAGTGTAGATGCCGCAGGAAGTCAACCTAAGCTACCTCAACTTCAGTTATGTTATTCACATGACTGGAGTAGCGTAACATAGGTCGACTTACCGCGGGAGTATAGACAAGGCAGAAGGAGAGAACCCAAGTCTACTAAGGAGTGGCTCTTATACCAGTGATGACATCTGCTGTGATGTTTTGCAACTCCTCCTCAAGGTTCTTTTACAAAGCTTGTGGGACCTGGTAGCTGCTGTGTATAATGGGTTCAGCATTCTCCCGTAACCAGATCTCACATGTCACCTGAAGACAGCCTTTTCCTTTGAATGTATCTTCCTAACATATGATTAGCTCAATCATGCCTGAGCTGCATTTTTTACTAGAATTATGGCATACACCTTGCTAACTAGGCCAAGCACTTCATATGTGTATAAGCCCAAGAGTGGTCACTTTCCCTGATGTACAACCACAAGCTCTTGTTCTAAGGCTTTGCCTTTATACTACAGCAACAGTTCTCACACATCCAGGTCTAGAATTTGTTGCTCTCTCTAGACGCTCACCTTTGACTTTTCCAACTTTATTCTCTCTTTGAGCCACTCTAGGTCAGTTTGTTACATTCACGTGGACTCTTGTGTTTATTCTGTATGTTACATACGGAGCAGTTGTGCATCATTTTATTGACTATTTTTAAAAAAACATGCAGCTTCTTTGTTCACTGTGTTTATGAAGAGTTCGTCCCATTCCACAGAGGAATCCTTGCATTACTGACCTGGGCACTCCCCTGCTGTAGTACAATTTTACAAAGTGGTTGAGCTTGGTGCAGTTTGCCCAAATGCTGGCATCTCTCTACTCATGCCTGACATTTCCCTTTACTTGGCCATTTGATTCTTGGTCTTATCTGAGAAATCTATCCTTCATAAATAAAATGTTGTCCTAGGGACTCAGTGATCCTCACATCTTTTCTTGCCTTCTTCATAGCTTTTTCCCTTCCTCCTCGGCCTCCCCAGTATGGAAGGTATTGTATATATTTAGCACTAGTGATATACGTGTGTGTGTGCGTGCTTTTTTGCTAATTGTCCATTTTTCTAGTCATATACTATTCAAATTGCTGTCTGTATCACTACCAGGTCTCCTTAGCATTCCCTATGGCATGTGTGTAGCAGGCGGGGAGGAGGGGAGGGAAGGGCGGAGAAGGGAAGAGATTTACATGTTGCAGTAGCACAAGCTTTGCCATAGTCATATTTAGTTTACTCTTATCCTTGCAGAAATTAGAATTGCTGTCCACAGACATGAGAAATGTAGTTGATCTTTTCCTAGATTCACTGGCACTTTGGGCCTTCGTCTCCTATTGCCATGTGGTATTTCTTTAGAGGCTGAGGCAGTGTTTTTGGTAATTCATTTGCTTAGCTAACAACAAGGAATAATTTGTATACTAAACAGTACTGATGCTGCTGTAATCTAGCCTGGCCACATCCTCTGTCTCCAGCTGCAACTGGTTCTCTGTGTGAGTGAGTCCATGAGACTCGAGGAATCCTGGCACTGAAAAGGGTCCTGCAGGATCAATTTTACACCTCCTGCTGAAACACAGCCCTGTAAAAACACACTCACTCAGAGCTCCCCATGCATATGAAGAGCTTGGGTGGATACGGTTTGCTACACGTAATTGGACAGAGAGTTCTAAGAGCAAAAGACACTAACAGCACATGGCTGTACAGATCACAACACAACGGTGAGAGGCCAGAAAGCACATCTCATCTTAACACCAACTTGGGAGTGCTTCCAGTAAATATGGTAACACAGTACGCTCAGTTAATGATCTCTGAGTCCAAAAGCCTGAGTTTACTAACAGAATACAGTTGAAACCTCATAAACAGGAAACGCACGAGTTACCATCTAAGTAATTTCATCACTGACCATCATTATTTTTACCTTGAATTGTGACTGGTTGAGCAGCCTAATATACATGTGTTATATAATTAAATACACAACAATTGATAAATATAGGAAATAAATGTGTTAGGCAAATGCTTTCAAGTTAAACAGTAGACCTGATTCTCATTTACATAATGCCATTTTCCGTCACTCTAGCTGTGTAAAGAGGCCTTAAAATGAGATTAAATGATAGTTATACTCATACTACCCTTTAGATTGCCAGAGCAGTGTAAAGCAGCCTTAGCATAAAGAAGAATCAGGCCCAGATACGTACTTATTTTAATGATCCACTATTTTTACATTTCAATAGGTTATATATTACAAAGGAACCTGCTTGCTCTGACATAATTGTACTCATCTAATTTTTCCCTGATGATCCATAGTATCTAAGTATAGTCAAAGTTCAGTTATTAATATTAATTATTTTCATACTCCTAAAGCGTGCCAGGTAAATGAGTGTAATGTCATTACTGCGTGAACACCTTTTCTACAACAGATCAAACACACTATTTCTTCTAACCATATTGCAATATTCCCATGCAATATGATCCATTAGAAAAGGTAAAGATGCCATGAAATTATTAAAAATGAAATGCAAAAATTCTGCTCTTGGATCTGCTCAGTGGATCTCAGGCTGGATATTCTGCTCTGCTTACATATACAAATCTCCAAGACAGAGCTGAACATCTGAGTCCAGCTTTACCTTGAGGATGTGAGAGCAGAAATCTTGCTGTAATAACTAAAACCTTTTGACCATTCATGGGCAATAGGCAAAGATCAACATGAAAACCAGATGGGCACTACCACTTCCATGTATTTCTCCTCTCCAAATGGTTTGAAATAATAAACTAAGGTCAGCATGGCTGGGTTGTTGGCTGACTGAACTAAATTCATTCTACTGTATATGACATTTCTACTTCAGTGAGAAAGCAAAACAAAATGAATGAGGAAAACTATCACTCAAAAAAAAATCCAGTTTCAATCAACCATAATAGATCTCGAGATCCAAATTTTTCAGAGAGGCCTCAACACGGTTTCTGATTTTGAAAGCATATGATCCAATGCATGAAATCACCTGTTTGTGCAAAGCACAGGATTTACATGGACAAATATTTTGCCTGTGCAAATTCTATAATTTGCACACAGAAGTTGCATTGTGTGTGCAATCATTCCTTAAAGCCTATGTTTTCAAAATGTGGTTCTGTGTCACCAAGCTGGATTCCTTCCTACTTTCATAGAAATTAAAGATAGAAAAGATCTGTTAGAGCTCATCTAGTCAATTCTCTGAAAGCCCCAGGGGCCAATACAGAAGTACTCTTGGTTATCCATGTTTTTTGCCCTGCCTAGTTTTAAATATCCCAATTGCTGGAGCTTCCATCACTTTCTATGAGAGACCGTTCAACAGGTTGTCTAACAATAAATATCGTCACTTCTAAACAAATATTCACTAGACTGACTGGTAAAGGAAATGTTTACAGGGCACCTGTACAGCTCAGTGATACACGCATACATATCATATGTAACACAAAAGCAGTAACAGCAGTCATGTGATCTTCTCACTTGGTATTAATGCAGTTCCCTAGGACATATTGCTTGGTATTCGGCTTTGGATTTCACCCACTCAAGAACTGGATCACTTCTTCATAAAGCAGTGTGCCAGAACCATAACTGCCTAATTAAAAGACAAGTGGATGTTGAATACGCTCGAAAGCAGCAATGTCCTGCATAGGAGAGGAACCTGTGGAAAACTGCATTTGCACACTTCCTGCAACTCCATACATAGTCTCCTGACTCAGGTAAGGCACCAAAAGCATAGTATTTGCTTCAAGGGAGGGTCTAAAAGTCCTTCAAAAGTCCATTTTCTCCCTGCCCAGACCTCCACCATTCTGATTTTGTTTCTAGGGCAAACCTGAGTCCCATCTCTGCAGCTGCATACTGCCCACTGGCCATGGGACTGCTGGGAGTCTGCTGTGCAAAGGGGAAACAGGACCTGTGGAAGCCATGAGGAGTGATGAATCCATGAAAAACACAAGGCCGAGCTCTGCACATTCTCCTTGAACTGCAGTGCATGAGGGGAAGAGAAGGGAGGGGAGAAGGGGGTTGGGGGCAGCTGAGCAGATCTTCCCATCCTTCACCCTGTGGCATGGGTAGACACAGGGTGCAAAGCGTTGCTTCTGCCAACTAGCTAAGAAACCCCAACAGAATGGCTCCAAAGCCACTTTTCTGTCCATAGGGAGGATGCTCTGCTCTATCTGCTCAGTGTCCATGCAGAGCTGCTCAGACAAGACCCGTTGCTGAAGCTTTGGATCATAATGTTCTGAACGCTTAGACTGCTGGGTTCCTTGGCAAGGTCAGTTACTGCTCTCAGTTTTTGTTGTTCTAAAAATAAATGCAAACGTTATGATAATGATACAGAGGTAACCATGCCAGGGAAGGGGGGGAGAGCTTCAAACAGATAGCACCTTGTATGCCACCGTCAGGGCAATCAGGAGTGGCAGGGGATTTCGTTACTCCAAGTCCAGTGAAAGTGGGGAATCTTGGAAAGTAACAGAGTTCCCAAAAGCGAAGGCTCAGCATTTGTGTTAAGTAGATAGTGCCAGCCACACCCTAGAGACCGAGCTGTGACCCTTCCCAGCTATGCTCGCTATGGGAAGTCCCAAGCTTTTTCCTTCTCATGCATTTGCTCAAGGAGCAGAATCACAGAAATTGGGTAGGGCTCACACCTGATTCTCAGCCGCCTTGTAACACCCCCTGAATTGTGCTGGGTTGCGCTGATTATATAGGGGCAGAGTTTGTTCTGGTAAGTCACCTTTCGCCTATTCCCACTTCCATCCAATACCGTTCTCTAGCCCTTTGCTCAGCCTAACCTGTACTCAACTCAGTTCAACATTACTGCAAACACAACCAAGACTCTTCTTGAAAAGGAAAGCCGGTTTAAAATTGGCAGATCATCAGCATCCTACCCTAAATTAATGCTCACTGGATGGCCACGGGTCTGTAGACTGTAGTTACTGACTACTAAGTAAGCCCAGCAAATCTGCAGATATCCATTTTATATCTGCAGATATCTGCATCCGTAGATGCAGTTGTATTGTTTATCATCTTCGTGGATTGGACAGGGATCCAAATATTTGTATTTGCGCAGGGCTCTAACAGTGAGATAGGGTGCTGGTGCAGGTACATATAAAAAGGTCGAGTGTGGATCCGATACAAGTTAATTATCGTGGATGCACATCGGATGCAGAGCCAAATGTTTGCATCCACACGGGGCCCTACAACTAAAACATACACGGCTAAAGTGATCAGAGAAAGACTCAAGGCCAGCCACAGAAAACCAAGACAGGGTTGGAGAAATGCCATGGAAGCTCAGATAGATAATACCTAAGAGCTGCAAACAGGACAGTTTCCAACTCTGAGCAGAAGCATTCTGCAATTAAGCAGGTGGGCTGGCAAAGGTAAATGTGGTTGTTCTCCACGAACAGAAAATGAAACCTGCATCAGATTAGCAATACAAGCTCAGCTCTTCAGGAGACCAGCTTTGTGCAACAGGAAAGAAGAATCAAAGGAGCTAGGACTTGGATGGAAGGGAAAAATTACAGAGACAACTTTGGTTAGTGTAACTATGTAGAAAATTACAGCATAGCCAGTACTGATGCAGTCACCTTGCCTAACAAGGATCTAGAGCAAATTAATAGGATCAAAGCATTATCTAATGGCCTAAATGAGATATGGATTGATACAGACCATGTAGAGTGGCTTTATGTATACTATCCTTTGTTTTGCTAAAAGTCATTATTAAGTACAAACATGGGAATTGCCAGATTGAATCAGTCTTGCACACAGTGTACCACAGATTTATAATATCAAATACAATATAACATTTCTGTATTATTCATCGTCCTATTCCTTATGTATCCTAACATCCTGTTTGCTTTTCTGACTGCTGCTGCACACTGAGCAGAGGTCTCCACTGAGCTGGCCACAGTTGTGTCATGGTCTCTTTCTAGAGCTGCTACAATTAATTTAGAACCGTGTAAGGTGCATGTGTAGGTTACAATTTTCCATCTAATGTGCACTACTATGTATTTATCAGCACTGAACACCATTTGCCTTTGTGTTGCCCATTCACCTAACTTTGCTTCGTCTCTCTGAAGTTCTTCACAGTCCTCTCTGTTCCTGAGTAATTTAAATAACTCTGTGTCACTTGCAGTGTCCTCACTACTCCCTAAAATTCACAGGACCTAGTATAGAACCTTGAGGCACCTGCTGTTAACCTTCTGGCATGATGAAAACTCACCACTTAATTCTACTATTTGTGTTCTGTGTCCTGACCCTTTTTTTGATTCGAGACAAGACTTTGCCTCTCATCCTATGACGACTTCATTTCTTCAGTGACTTCTTGAGTGTGACCTTGTTGAAGCCTTTTGGATGTCTAAATAAATCATGCCAACTTCTTCTCCTTTAGCTCACTGCTTTATCGACATATTAGAAGAATTCTAAGAGATCAGAGAGACATGATTTCCCTCTGCTCCCCGCCCTCCATGCTGGGCTTGGTGGCCCTCTCAGTCTCTGAATTTCAAAGGGGAGGGCAGCTAGCTCTTGTCACTTCCCCAGAATCCTGGGGGCAGGAGGCAAGGGTTGCTGCCTCTCCTGAATATGTGGGGAAATGAAGTGCTCAAACACACAGGAGAGCAGGAGCCAGGAAACAGGAGGGCCCAGGTCCTGCTGCCAGTGGAAGGCAGGCCTCCATTTACCTGCAAAGCTAGTTAGCCAGGATACCTCCTGGGGTTGCAAAGCAGCTGCACGCCATGAGAGTCTCCACAGCCTCGAGAGTACATTCAGGATTAGGCTAGGTGGGAGTTGGGAAGCTCATGTTCTGCAGAACCCAAGTCTCCTTGACAACCACCAGAGTGTGACCTAATGTCCAATCCCTGTGAAAGAAACTTGGTGTGTGGAGCCTTGCAGGGTTCACATAAGCAGAGGTGAGGCTCACAAGAAGGGTGGGGAGGGGAGAACTGGTCCATACTGCGCCTGCTCTAAGAGAAGACTTCACTTGCCAGAGCTTTCAGTAAAAATAAAGCTTTTATTAATATTCATATACTACAGTGACTATTGCATTTCAGTCTGTGTTGTGGTGTCAACCTGCGTTTTTGTGTGGGAAAGAGAAGACAAATTGCCGGGAATCCAAAGATGCCTGACCATGCCTTGCTGCTACAGAAAGCCATTCTAACTTGAGTCTGAGTCTCCAGATCTCTTGCTTATGGGTATGGCTGCAACATACTTCTTGAAGGCAAGTGCTTTCCTTTAGGCCCCATCACCAATGCCACTGCATGGGTTGGCTGGCAGGAGATGCTGTGAAGGGCAGCCCTCCTGCCTTCTAAACCCCAACTATGCGGCATCTACAATTGGCTTCAGCAACACCTGAAGGCTGAGGGACAGGGATTCAACAATACTACTTCCTCTTTGTCCCCATCCGGAGTTTGGGTGTTGCATCACTGGCTGCAATGGAGGACCGGAAGAGA
Source organism: Mauremys reevesii (assembly GCF_016161935.1). NCBI lineage: Eukaryota > Metazoa > Chordata > Testudines > Geoemydidae > Mauremys > Mauremys reevesii. The sequence continues at coordinate 21,473,149 of NC_052635.1, read as the reverse complement.
AGATTGTGACTCTCCTGCAAAGGTGTTTAAGAGCTGACTAGTGCATCTCACTTTATAATGAGAAATGCCCACAGCAGCGAGAGATCAGTGAGAAGTATGACACTGGGAATTTTTATAGATGTTGAAGAACTGCAGCAATACAATCCCACATTCTCCGCAAGCCAGTTCTGAGAAACCAAACAATTTCCATGGTATAAACGGAAGGATAGTAATGGGATTCTGTAGAGCTGAGACACAAATATAATAGCCAGATACAGCATTATGGTACGCTTTATAACCAACAGAGTCAGAGTGAAACATTCGGATTCGTAACATTACCAGCTGGCTTCCTGCCATGTATCAGATGGTATGGAAACATATCTCTCTCTGGATGACGAGCTGTTATCTGTAGCAATCATCGTAATTTCTCTTGACACTGCATGCCACATTTTTTTTTTTTTTTTTTTTTTACAGTGACAGGACTCAAACAGGATTCTTTATTTAAAAGGTAGCTTTGATTTTTCTGATCCACATAGATTTAAACCATTTTGATCTGTGCCACTGATGCACGAAGTAGGATATTCAGGAACTGTGTACTCTGGGAAGGTTGAGTCCTGGCCTCCCATTTGGGGCCTGAACATTTTCCATCTGCAGATAGATGGTTGGCTACAGCTGAAAATACTCAGTTTTGCACGCACAATTTAACTGTAGATGCAAAATGCAGGCACAGCTTTGAGGGACTCATACTGCTTCCACAAAAGGAGAAATCTTACTTTAGATTAATATTTTCCAAGGGCCAGATCCTGAAGTTCTTATTTGCTTTTTACTCTTTACACCGTGAAAATAAGCCCCCACTGAGGCCATGGACAGGGTAAAAATGGAGTAAGGAGGTTAGGATTTAGCCCTTTATATTTACCAGCTAAGAAAAGTCTTACCTACAAATTAGAACCTATTTCTCAGTTCACCAAGAGCATTTGCAGAGTGGCTGATGTAGCTCTCTGATCTACTCATTGCATAACAAAGCATTTTACAGCCTATTATTTTTATTGTAAGCACTTTCTGTTATTTGCCTCTAAAAATGGTTCACATTTAAATAAAAAAAGATGTATTCAATGTGCATACACCTACATCACTGTACAGTCATCCTAACCCCTATGTCTGACACAAAAGCCATGGAATTTTCCATTCCTTTGTGTTCTTTAGCCTACAGTATATCTTAGCAGCCATTCAACTGTAGGGATGGCATGCAGGCTGTGATTCCATATTCTGTATAAACAAACTACTGCAAGAACATTTGTTCATTACCGATGAAACCTGCATAAAGAAGGTTGGAAGAAAACAATTTAACACAACGTATATTTTGATTGGAAACAAGTCTAAAAGTAGTTTTTAGCCTTGCTTTTTGGCATGTAAACTTAGATCATCTTCAGGAATGATGAGTAAATATTGTGAACAGTCCAACTTGATAAGATGCTAAGAGGAGGCAATTGTGAGCAAAGAGATAAATAATTTTCAAATTAAAGATCAACTGTAACACATTTGCAGAGCAGATTTTCAAGAGTGTTACGGGTGTCATCAAAGACTACCCCCAGTTACACTGTGTGGTTATTTACAAAAGCACAGCTCTTCCTGGGTCTGTGAGATCATGCTGTTTGAAGTTAACAATTATTTTACTCCAACTGCCCATTGCAGTTAAAATAGATTTTATGTTGAGTTACAATAGTGTGCACAAATACATATGGGGAGATAAAGAACTATCTTTATCCCATATATGAGGTCATGACACAAATTAAAACCATTACTTATATTGACTTTATATGACATTTGTGCTTGCCACAGAGCTCCACCCATAAAATAACATCATTTCCATGGTATCTAATGTACATCAAAGGGGAGAGAGTGGCATAAAAGTTAAATGACAACAAACAAACAAAATATGTGGCACAGACTGTGGGATGGCGTGGCAGCACCACGCATTTGGGAAAGCCAGCTGCCCCAGACATGTGGCAATAGCAACTTTATTCCACACTGCACAATTGTACCAATACCCTTCACCTCTCTACACAAATGGCATACAGTCAGTGGAAGTAGGGTAAAGTATAATGCTCAGACTCACAGCTTGTGGGGTTATTATCATCTAGAAATTACTAGTGAAGCCAAAGGGATCCCCCATTAGAAACAAACAAAATACCCCTGTCTATAGATATTAAACATCTTTTGGCCCCATATATACTGAAGCTTGCAGTTAACTTCTGATGAGACTCCCCTTTTAGTCCCTGCCTTTGAAAAACTGCATATTGCTGCCACCGTCATTTATTGTTCTCAAAAAGGTTATAGTCAAAGTATAGAGTATGCAAATTCCAGAACCTGAAACTCTTAGACATCAGTATGACACTGTCATCTTTGACGGAGGAAATTATGATACAGTCTTTAATTACAAATGGTATGTGTTCATGTAATTAAAGACTGAATGCGCTATGATGCATATGCACAAGGGGGCTGAATTAAGATTACATGGATACCTTAAAAGATGGCAATTTCTAACTTTTGAGTACTTGACTTTGCAACCTTATCATTCTTTTAATGTAGGTTTTTTGGATGTAATTTCCTAGGTTTGAAAAAAAAATAGAAATTCCATGTGGAACTGTATTGACCCCCATATGGTTCCTCAGCAGGGTTAGGGCTCTTAGATCCACAGCACACACCTCTGCTACTTCTGTTACCAGAGTAACTGGTGGCAGTAGTAGGTTGTCATCCTACCTGTGGGCCACCCATTAGAGGGAACAGAGCCACAGATTTTGCCAGCGCGTCTCACAGGTATTTGCTGATGGCAGAGGAATGATGAGACTCAGGGATCCTTAGTTCTACTCCAGGTTCTGAAGGGAGCGTACTTAGTGGTCAGAGTCCCCCCCCGCCACATCCGATACCTTCTGCCTTTGGCCCCTCCAGTCTGTCCTCATGCCAGAATCAGTTCCCTAACTCCACTCAGCCCCTTGTCCTAGCCCACCCTCACTATCTTACAGCTTTGTGTCCCAGTCACACCCCTCACCACCCCAGCTCCTCACCCCTCAGTACTCCAGTCAGACTGATTCCTCCTTCTCTTCCTTGCTACCTATGCTCCAGCAGGGGGACACTGAGAGCACAGGAGAGACAATCTCCCTGCTTTCAGCTCCAGTGCCTGGTACCTCCACAACCCTTGGCAGCTGGGTGGAACAACTGCAGGAAAAGTCCTGCTCAGCCTATGCAGCTCCTGATGGATGGAGCATGTTCAGCTGGTGTGTGGCGATGGCATGGTGCGTGTGCAGCCCAGTCGGAACATAGGAGCTGTGAGGGGATGGAGCATGCTCAGTAGAAACAGACTCTTCAGAGAATTTAGCTACCAAACTCCACAGATTCTCTTCTAAGCAGGTGTGAACTGCGATTTCCAGAAGCTCATAAATTGAGATGGCAAAAGGCCTGTCCCTGATGCCAGGGCAACCCCCCTTCTGAATTTCAAGCCCCTGTTTCAAAGCATGGAGTCATTAAAGCTATTCAACGAAAAATAGAAAATTTCAGCCTAAAATGTTTACGTTTAGCAAAGTTATAAGCATTCATATATGTAGGTATATACATGCATACTCATATATATCATATACATGGATTTTAAATTCATTAGTGGACTAGAAATGGCACCCATACACCCTAAACATATTTACTGTGCATATTCCCAGCCACTTTATATTGTTCCTGAAAATCTCCTTCCTGCTGTATTATCTTCTCTGCTACAGTAATTCACAGATTTTATTTTCCACAACATTTTTAATTTATATCGTGTTTTATTTATGCTACCGTCTTTTGTGAAATCCCAAATTTCAAGCCAGACACAAACAGCACACACATAAAGTAGACTTCTCATTATCAACCTGACATAGGAAACACAATTGACTGAAATAAATCTTGGGTTTTATGTCAGTGAGGCGTTTACAGAGTACGTGACATTTTGCAGCAATACAAATTGTACATTAAAAGATAATTTTCCAAACATGATACCAAATATGCGCTTGGAGTGTTGAACCTTTTTGTAGAGTAATACTGAAACTGTGCTTTAACAAACGCTGTTGTTATTTTGGACTAGTTCAGTTTCAAGATTGCATCAGGCCTTGTGAGTAGGTTTAGGAGTGATTAAGTTTACTGTGCACAAAAGCCAGCTATTTGGCAAACTGTCAACACAGCGTAATTGATATTTTAATTACACTACTAATACATACATGCTGCTGCTCACAATGAGCCTCCTCATTGGTGTTAGACAAACAGCTTATTTACGGCTCTGATTATTGTTCCAAAGAAGTTTGCATTTAAATTGGTAATATTCTAAATTGCTATAAAAATGAACCGAATTATTTTTGCAAATTCCTAATGGCAAGAAATGCACAGAGCAATGCAAACAGAAATGATCATCCCGCTTGGCATATGTTCTGTGGGATGCAATGGGGCACAGGAAATTTACAGCTGAATGTCCAGGAAAATCTCGTAAGGGTGACATCTACTATTAGGTGGTGGAATAGTCTCTCTCAAGTCGTAGAAGCTCATCCATTGAGACATAGTGGGTGGCAAAGAACTGCAGAATATATAAATACATATATAACTGTGGACAGGAATTCTGCATTGGCTAATGGAAGAACTGGAAGAATTCAAAGACCTAAAAGGTCTTTTCTACCTCTAGCCTCTACGATCCTGGGAAAACACCATGTATTGCCCATGTAACATGGAATTCTGGGCCTCCCTTTACACATGCTTATTGAAAGGGAAATCAGAGCTGCTATCCATTGGCCAGACCCTGCAGCCTAGTACTTCGGAGGTTGTGGTTAAATCCCTTCTCTTAGATCTGAGCGGACAGGATGATACTGTATGAAGGGGGAGATTTTTAAAAGGCACTAATAGGAGCCATGTCTCCAAAGGCAATTGTGCACCTAGTTGACCTCTGCTTTTGAAAATCTCCCATGCAGTGTGTTTAAAATTGCTAGGGGCATCTGGGACCTCCTCTCTTCTCTTCTCACATCTCCCCTCCCATTTCTGCCATATCAGCCACACCAGCCTTGACATCCCATTTAGATCCTACTCCCACTTCTCTCTCCTTGCTATTTCCTGCAGTTCCCAAGGCATGGAATGATCTCCCAGTCCCAGCGCTCCAGGCCCCTTGCCTCTCATCATTGCAGACCCTCCTCAAAACCCTCTTTTCTGTGAGGCCAGTAGGGAGTGAACTAATTACTGATTAGGGATGGAGGACAAGGAAAAACCTGAATTGTTCCCCTCTCTGGGTCCCACAGATAGAGATCTATCTTTCAGATGAACTCTACAGAGGAGTGGCTCTCTATTTTGATGTATTAAGCGTACTGAGTGCATTGTTGGCACTGAACAATAAGGTTGGGATTTTCAAAGGGATTTTGAAAGATCAATAGGAGTTGTGCTCTTAACTCCCTCCCTCCAGCAAATATGAAAATCCCAGCATGAACAATTATTCATCCATCCACATCCTGTGCTCTTCACTGGAGGATCTGAGCATCTGTAATAACAATAATGCCACAGCAGTGTCTCCTATGGAGCTGAGGTACAATATGATACAGATATCTGTACAAACAGGCTAGGGACAAGTAACCCAGTGTGCAGATGCAATTGCTGAATTTCACATATTAGCATCTCGACCATTTAATTAGCATGGTTGAAGTGGGAAGCCCTGGAAAGGTCCACACCAGGGGTTGATCTGTACTCATGCACATTCAACACTCCCATGGATATAGGGCCTGGTTATGGGAACTGGTGAGCATCTGCAATTGCTAATGAAGTCAATGGACGTGGTCCTACTCCCACTAAAGCCCAGAGGAGCTTTGCCCCTGATTCTCACAAGAGACCAAAGGAAGTTGTCACCTCTCTGCATCTCCCAGAACCGGATGGAGAGGGCTGAACTTTCAGAAGACAGCACGTGCTATAGGAGTGTGCAAGCAGGGGATTTTGAAATGCACTGCTGGGTAGGGTCATGGCATGACCTTGGAATAGGCATACTCAGCCTCTTTCAGAGCTGCTCAGGGGCCACCTAGGGCAACGCAGCACAGGCAAACGAGACACAGTGCAGGCCAGTGCAAGCCAAGAGGCGCAGCAGTTAAGGGAAGCTGCAAATAAGACTCAGAAAGAGGATTTTAAGCAAATGGAAACAGCAGGTCAATTTACTGCAAAGTAAAAGCTACGCCTCAGGCACCATTACTCCCCAGTGGGCCTGGCCTGTTGGCAACAGCAACTGGGGTGGGACCGGGACATCTAGCACACAGACTCATAGACTTTAAGGCCAGAAGGGACTATTGTGATCATCTAAAAGCTTATCTTGGATTGCATCTTCCTCCTGAAGCCACCAGGACAGTGAATTGCTCGGCAAGCCACTCCTCCAGCTCAGGGATAGGGTCCCAAAACAACCTCTGTCACACTGCCGCTGACTCAGCCTCTCCACAGACCCAGGATCTCAGTGGGCAGCATGATCGTGAAATGATCCAGCCGCAAGTCTCTGGGCACCCAGGGCTCAGTGTGCTGCAGAGCAGGTGGAGGAGTGCACATTCAGCACCACGAGGACTAATGCCAACTGCCTGCTCACACCACGTGTTTCCTGGTTTGTCTGGAATGAGACATAACCTAGGGAGGTAAGGGTCCTGCCTTGTCCTCAGCCCTATCCTTAGTATCTGCAGCAAAGCTTACTACAAAGACCAGATAACATATTTACCACATTTCCACAAGCTCTCCCAAGCCATGGCCACGCTATGCTGTTGTCTAGTTGAGAAATTAGGTCTCATCCACTGGTACCCCTATGGATTCATGGAATAAAGATATTGTAAAGACAGTGGCCTAGACAGCCGTGCTCCTTCACAGTCCAGAACCTGCAATATTTGTCCATTGCCTGAGGATCCACTCAGTGAAGACCTGATATTGATGTTGCTTCCACTTGTGCCTGGCTGGTGAGCTGCCAAGACCATACCAATGTGCCCTACAGCAGCTACTGGCCAAGATGGTGAGGTGTAACTCTGAGCTCCAGCTGCCCCTGTGGAGCAGCTGTTGGGGGGAGAATTGGTGGATGGCACTGGGAAGGCTCTTTACACAATTCCAGTGCTGAATCCATGTCCATGCCCAGACCTTGACTGTACAGTTCTGCCTGCCTGGGCATATCAGTCTTTGAATATAGACACCATCCCATGTACCTATAAACCCCACTGCACACAAGCTGCCTTGAAAGTGTGACCACTAACCACAGCACTGCTGCTCAACCACCCCAAAAGGCACAGAAACTCCCAAACCTGAGTGCAAAGCAAAGAATTCAGACAGCAACTTTTTACAAACGCCCGTTCCTGTGATCTAGAAAGAGCAACATGGTTTTGGTTTATTAATTTTTTAAATACGTATAAAAGTAATTTCCTCCTAGACTTGTCTTCTAGGTTCCAACCTGGAGTGACATTTTATAACCTAGTGATAAACCCCGGAAAAAAAGGGGGGACTTTCAAATGAAAATGCCAACAGAATCTTAACAGGAGCATGTGTGGGTGCTGCTAAACTAAGCTCTCAAGGAGGTGGGGCAAATGCCTTAAAAGAGTTAGTGAAGGCAAAATAATGTTCATTAAAAATAGAAAAACAACTGAAAAAATATCCTTTGTATTCAACTTCGCACTCGTACATCATAATGTTCCAGTAAAAGCCCATTTTCCCTTGAGATAATAAAAGAATTGAATTTTTCCTTATCGGTCATCTATTTTTCTAGCTAAAGCTATTACTCCCTCTCTGCGGTTGCTAGGCAACAAGAAATATTAATAGCAGCTTTTATTAGCTTAGCTTTAGCAGCAGAGTACCAGAATGAGAAAATGGAAAACATAAATGTGTTACATAAATCTTTCAACCTTTCAGGGTTTGTGTTAGTCTCTGTTTTCATAATGATTTATTGAAGTGATGGTTCATTTATGAGAAAAAGGAGTGTGAAATAAGAAAACGGAACATTACCCTGAAGGACTGTTTGAAAATAAATAATTATAGGAGGTGAAGAAAAGCTGTTTAAAACCATTTTTCTGAGTTTTATAAAATTTAAAAAGACATATTTCTTTCATTTATTGCCTCTGAGAAAAACACTAGCAGGAGATTGCAAACAGGGCTCCGTTTAATACAAAGAAACCTTCACATATGATTGTATTATTATTATTTTCCACCCAGGCCTTATCTTAGGCAGTTTAGTTTTTAAATGGTGAACCACTAATGAGCAGAATTACAAATTAGTTAAAACCCAAGATGTAAAGAATTAGTACAACTCCAGAGAGGCACAAACCATCTTGGGTCAAAATCCATAAGGTTTCACTCTTTGGACACCGTCAGTCCCTGTGTTGACAAAGCCTGTCCCTACATTAAACTGCACCAATATTACTGCTGTTCATTGTGTTGTAAAGCCTGCTAATTTGGAATTTAATTTGGTTTGCAGCTTGATTTGTGTGGCGTCATGCTCTGTTTTATTGCAGCTGTCCTAAGCAATAGGTCTGGTAACTGGAGCACTGTATTTAAGTTTATTTATTTCTGATTGCGCATCACAGGTGTTTCTAAACACTGTAACTCAGGAAAGTAGGTCCTCTCAGCTACCACGTGGAAAAGTAAGACATACGGTCCTGGTACCTTATCATTCCATCTCTCCTGCAAAGGATTTTTGCCTACCTGGGTGAGTTCCATTGAGTTCTTGTTTTAAAAAAAATAAATACATTAGGCAAAATCCTGGCTCCATGGACTTATGGCTAAACAGGTGGAATTTTAAGGCACGGGGAGGATATCTCCTCAAAATGAACTCTCCAGTTATGAAAGCAACCCCTCTCCCCCCAACCCCCAGAACTAAATCACAATAATATAGCCCCTGGTCACACAGACATTTACAATGCGGTAGGAGTGCAGACATAACTTTCCTCTGAGTGTTGCCTTCCCATGTCCCGCCTGCACACCTCAGCCCATGAGGGCCTTCCACAGCATCCAGCACAGAGAGTATGCCATGCCACAGAGGCTATGACCTCCCTTCTTCCACGTCTGGAAAGACAGAGATCATGTCTTGGGCCGGGGTCCACCAGCTACAATCTGACCCATAATTCTGAGGGGAAGGAGGAGGAGTGGGACAGAATCACAGCCCGATTATGAACAATGCAGCCAATCATTCTACAGGATTTTCTTCATTTTAGGGCCATGATAAGAGCAAATTTGCTGCCAGATTTAAGATCCCCCCCAATCCTAAAGCACATGGAAATGTTGTTTTAAATGATAAAGAAACAAAATTCCAATGGGAACAGGTTTTCTAAAAATCAGTAAAATAAGCATCCCCTCCCCCATGCAGGAAAACAGGAAAGTGAAACTGACTAAGGTGCAATTCCATGATATTTAAACATTGCGGGATCAGGGCCTAACTTACATATAGAAGCAAAGCTGACTTCCAGCCTGTTCTCGTGCTGAAGTAAAACAAAAAAAAGGAGATGAATACCAGAGCTAGAGGGAACGCAATTCAATTTCCTTTTTAATTGTTCAGCTCTAATAATCTAAGCCATTGGGTTTGATTCAGTGCTAGGCCAAGGAATGCTATGGTGATATATGCAGTATGAACGTGGGGGATGGGATTTCACTAATTTCATATTTGAAATAAGTCTCACTGAAATAATTTTTTTGTTTGTTTCCCCCTCTGTTCGGTGACTACCTGGACCATTTAGACTGTGAGCTCTTTTGGTCCGGGACTGTCTCTCACTGTGTGTTTGTAAAGCACTTAACACAATGGAACCCTGGTCTCAGCAGAGACCTCTGGATTCTACCATAACAATAGCAATATCCTGTTCATGACACTGTTCCTTTAAATCCTCTTATAAAGGAATAGTGCTAAATTACAAAGAATACTTTTAATACATATTTATTTAAAATATGTAACTTTTATTTACAATAGGTAGGAATTTGAGATATATTTATTTATTTAAATAGGTACGTATTTAAATATTTATAAACAATAAAGAAATTATACCATCTGCCAAGCTAAAAACCACATTTAACAATTTCCATACCTCGGAGAAACAGCAAATAGCTAACACTTGTTTTTCTAGTAAATTTCTAATTGGTTTCCTTTGGGGGCTGTTTCCTGTGTTAGAAAATGATCCACAGGGGCGGCTCCAGGCCCCAGCACGCCAAACGCGTGCTTGGGGCGGCAAGCCGTGGGGGGCGCTCTGCCGGCGCCGCGAGAGCGGCAGGCAGGCTGCCTTCTGTGGCTTGCCTGCGGAGGGTCCGCTGGTCCCGCGGCTTCGGCGGACCTCCCGCAGGCGTCCGCCGAAGCCGCGGGACCAGCGGCAGGCAAACCGCCAGAGGCAGCCTGCCTGCCCGTGCCCTAGAGCCGCCCCATATGATCCAAAACTAATTGTAATCAATTATTATCTTTAGAGTGTAAGCTCCTTAGGGCAGAGACCCTCTTTTTGCTCTGTATCTGTACGGTGCCTCGTACAATGTCCATGCCTGGGGCTCTGAGGCAGTATCACAATACAAATAACTAACAATAAATTATTAAGACTTGCACTGACTTCAGTGAGATTTGGATCTGGCCCTAAGGGAGCACACAGTTATGTAAGGGCTCATCAGCACAGCAGGTCTGACTCAGGAGAAAGAGTGGATTCAAGTATGTGAGCAGTGTGAGGAAAGAGAACAGAGATGACCAAGGGTTTGATCCCGGGAAAAGTTACACCTGCTAGGTCCCGCTGACAATGTGCAGGAATAACGATACTAGGGGGGCACAGCTGTTTGCAGGATTGGACGCCGAGAGAGAAATTGCTGGGGTGGGGGAAGCTGTTGGAAATGTCATGAAGAGAGAACCAAGGGGGTGGGAACTGGGGCGCTTGGGGAAAAGGAATAAGGCCTGAGAAATGGGGAGAAGCAACAAGGAGGGAGACACATGGAGCAAAGACACATTCAGCGACAGAAGAAGAAAAGGTAGTGAATCAGAAGAGAAAATGCAGCAACACAAGGATGGTTCCATTTGACATTTCAAATGTCTGATTTAATATTGCTGTTTATTATTTATTATTCAGATTGTGTTCGGGGCCCGCACTGCGTGAAGCATTTTCTAAACACAAAGCACCCTACCCTGAACAGTTCACAATCTATAGTCTTCGACCATTTGCATGTTTAATGACTCTAGGCTTTGATCAGGGAGAGGGGAGTCTTCATCTCCCCCATTACGCAGACATACCTACACATCCCAGCTCCAGCCAAAGGAAGTGGCTATTTTTAGTTTCCATTTCTCATTGAGAGATAGGCAGATTGTTTACAGGTGGATTGTTTATTTGGCTTTTATTTATATTTCATTCAAAACTGCCACAAAGTTAAAAGTAAGTTATTTAGGTTGCAAAATCAAGCAGTCGGTTGTTAGGAAGTTCCAGATTTACAGACGCCCTTGCAATCTTAACTCTGCTTCGTGTATGTATCCTGTGCATTAAATAAGACAGGGGTTACGCGGAAAAAACAGCATATGCTATAGTTAAAGACTGTATCATGATGCATATATACCAGGGGCTGAATTAAGGTTACATTGGCAACTGTAAAACTGGCATAGTCTAACTTCCGAGTTCTTGCAACCTTAATTTTCTTTTAACTCAGAGCTTATCTATCTGTATAGCACTGCAGCTGCGCTACTGTAGCACTTAGCGAAGACACTACCTATGTTGATGGGAGAGCTTCTCCCGTCGGCATAGGTCAGGGTTTCTCAAACAGTGGTCGCCACTTGTGTAGGGAAAGCCTCTGGCGGGCCGGGCCGGTGTGTTTACCTGCCCCGTCTGCAGATCCCAGCTGATCGCAGCTTCCACTGGTCGCGGCTCCCACTGGTTGCGGAGCTGCTGGAAGGGACTTACTGGACGCCACTCCCAGCAGCTCCCATTGGCCCGGAGCAGCGGTGAACTGGAGAAACCCTGGCATAGCTACTCCACCTTCCCAAGAGGCAGTCAGAGAAGCCCTCCCATCAATATAGTGCTACCTACACTGGGGGTTAGGTCAGTATAACCGTGTCACTCAGCGGGGTGAATTTTCCACACCCAAGCAATGCAATTATACTGACATAAGCCTGTAGTGTAGGCCAAGCCTTAATGTGTGTGTGGACAGAATATACAATTTTCAATTTTTTTTGTAATTGTAACAACTCCCCCCATGCACTGGATTTGAACCTTGAACTTCTAGCCCTGGTGCTCAAACTGCTACAGCTTGACCTACAGGACTAACTACACTAGCTAGTAGGAGGAGAAATCTGTTAGCCCACTGAGTCCAGAGGATGGTTATGGGGAGCCCAGGCTGGCTCTCTTTCCCACAGTGATCTAGGAGAACTTCTGCCCCACATGGGACACTGGAGGTTGTAGTCTGGTGTGGGGGAGCTCAGCCTGGCCCAACTCTTCCTAATCCTCCAATATAGCTGCTCTGGCAGCTCCCAGGCACTCTCAGCACAGTGATTGCTGCTGCTGCTAATTTGGTGGCAGTGTAGGCCCAACCTTAGAATGTTCATGTTCAGTTATTACTTCGGTGGGCTGCCAACATTTTCCTAAGACATAGCAGAGACAGAAGTGAAATAAAAGTTGACTTTCAACAGTTTACAGCTCAGAAAAACTCAATGGAATTTTGTTGAACAAAGAAAATGCACTCATACATTTCAAAGGCCTATTGCTAACCATGGACGTTTCTGGACTTCTCAAATACAGTCACAAGAATGTTTTATGATGGAAAGTGTTAGGCAGATTAGATACAGGGGTTGCTACCAGTTTCCCCTATAATACAGTGATCACCGCTAAAAGGTCAGCACTTGCTAATAGATACCATTGCATGGTATCTAAGACACTGAAGCTTCCACACACACAACAGTGTATGAAACAATAATGTCCTTGGTTCTGCCCCTATCGTGGTGGAACCTGTAGGAGAGGAGCAAGGGGACAGAACTCTCGGCAATGATACCGTCAGCATCTCAAACCCTCTCCCTGAACCAGTCACACACAATGTCCAAGCCCAAGGGAGGAATGCCCCAGTCATTTTGCATTTCCAGTGCTCTAATATCCTTTCACTGCCATTGTGCCAGGCTAGGACCATGGAAAAACAAAGCTATGTTCCTGGAGTTAGTGTTTGTTCACATGGAGTTTTGTGATATTCATCTCCTAGGAGCAGGTTTGAAACAACGTGACCCCAAGTGTTTGAGTCAATGGTAAGTTACAATGGCAGGCGCAGTTCCAAACTGGGCCAGTGTTGGAGCTGTCAATGGGCTCCCATCTGGCTGACCAGCAGCGCTGCTATTAGGTGTAGAGGCTGGGCCCTCAATAGACTCAGGGGACTTCTCCCCTTTACGGGATGAACCCCTGCACAGCCAGGGAAGCCCAGTCCAAAATGGTTGAGGGCAGAGCTGTGTGCAGAGAGGGTAGCCTGGCCCAGGGCAGCACAGGAGGGCCCAGCAGGAGTCACTGCGAGTGCCGTTTCCTGTCACAGTGCAGTAAAGTTCCATCTCTGGGCCAGGATACTCCCTCAACTCCTCCTCTCTGCTTGGAGTGTGGCACAGGAGCCACCCCCTGGTAGGGGAGCCTTCAGAGCTGACAGGCTCCATTCAGGAGTCTCACACGATGAGGGACGCAGACATTCTGAGACCCCTATCTAATATTTATGGAAATATGTTTGCACTGCATTGGAAATTCTTCAGCTCTGACCTTGATCACCCTTTGTTTCTGTCAAACATGTTCTTCCAAATCCCTTCTGAAAACTCATTTATTCACAACAGCTCTTTAACCCAACATGCTCCCATTCTCCCTGCTACCACTGCCAATTTAACCTCAGCTTTTTCAAAGGCTGGGGCTGGGCTGCCTTCGGTCACTTTCATCCAAGCTGCTCTGGCTGCACCACTCTCTTCAATGTTCTGTCCTCAGTAATCACCCCAACTCAGACGGCACCCTCGCCCACAGTGCCAAGGCCCAGAACGTGCTCTGCTGCCCGCCCCATCACCACAGACACTCCTGATGGACACAGACAGGTAGCAACAACTTCTGGCTCCAGGCAAAAATCCTTGTGTTCACTGAAGCTGGTCAACATTTTTCTTTCAAAACTCTCTTTTTCTGACAGAAAACGCCATTTTTCTATATTATTGGTTTTTGGAAGGGGAGGGAAATTTTCATTTTGTTCGAAATGTTTTCCTCTCTCACTAAAACATTTTCTGTTTTTCTTTCCCCCCCCACTCACTGTCCCTTTTTTCTCTCCCTCTCCCCTCCCGTTTTTATTTCCCCCCTATTTTTTGGAGGCAAAAAACAGAGAGAAAGTGGGAAAAAAAACCTGACAATTTGGGGGGGTTGGGTTTTGTCAAAAAATTTCCCATAAAAAAGCAACCTTTTCTGACCAGCCCCCACACTTTTCCCTGCCTCTGACTATCCTTGTGTTCCTCCCATCTCTCCACCCCTTGCCTATCCCCAGCCCAGGACACCTTCCTTCTCTCCTCCATCCTTTCTAGCTCTCCCATTCTCTTGACCTCTGCCATCTCGCTCCCTGCCCCTCATATTTCCCACCACCTTCTTTCCTCTCATCACCTTCACCTATTTCCCCAACCTGTGAAAAGTCACCATTTGTATTAACAGTGACACAGGCAAGAGAAGAAAACCTCGCCACTACATTACAGAACCATCTACATTACCAAGATGAGCACATAATGTAAGAGAGTGAACACAAGGGGTCAAATCCTAATCTCACTTAAACTTATGGCAAAACTCCCAAAGACTTCAATGCCCTTCTCCACCAGCCCACTTCCAGCCCTTCTTTCCTATTGTTTATTTAATTCACTCGTGCATCTTGTAGGTCATAGGCTCATTGGAGCAGGGATCGTGTCCTGTATGTTTGCACAGCACTCAACACAACAGGCCACTGATTCTGACTGAGGTATTAGGTGTGGTTAACTAATAGTATCTGTAATTATGCACCTGAGTCCAAGGTGGCACAAAAACCATCTCCATTTATTCTCACTGTGTTTGTAATGATATTCCTTAAAATTCAGGCCTGAGGAAGATACCTACGGTTGCATCTCAGCTTTTTGCTTTGCTACTTCATGTTATGATTTTTATTTGTGCAGGAAATTTTGCACAAAAAATGCTTCCTTACTAGTGACACAGCAGCATGCTTTCCACGTATCAATGGAGAGAACGTCAGCTAGCTTTCTGCATGATTCAGGTGCTGAGGAAAAGGACCGAGGGCCAGAGAGGAGAATAGAACAAAACCATCCACAGGGCTACCCGCCCTCAGCCAGAGGAGCAGGCACAGGATAGAACAGAGATCCTGAGAACACAGCAGAGTGGCTCAACATTGTTCAGTTGAAAAACTTCTCCATCAAAAAATGCAGCCTCATTGAAATAAAAATGTTTCACAAAAGCACTGCTATTTCAAGGAGATTCTTCCACAAAAACATTTGAAATGAAACAAAAATGTTAATTCTGTTTTGTTTCAAATCACAATTTTCATTTTGTTTGTGATTTTGGACTTTAGATTCCCCCTGCCCTTTCCCCCCTTTTTTACATTCCCTCCTCCTTTGCCCCCGTTTTGTCCCCACTGGAAAAGGATGGGAAAAACAGATTTGGAGGATTCCCTTTCCTGCCCACCCTCATTTATCAGTAGGGCCCTACCAAATTCATGGTCCATTTTGGTCAATTTCACAGTCATAGGATTTTTTAAATGGTAAATTTCATGATTTCAGCTATTTAAATCTGAAATTTCACGGTGTTGTAATTGTAGGGGTCCTGACCCAAAAAGGAGTTGTGTAGGAGTCACAAGGTTGGGGGGAGGAGTGGTGTTGCAGTACTGCTACTCTTACTTCTGTGCTGCTGCTGGCAACGGCACTGCCTTCAGAGCTAAGCAGCTGGCGAGTGGTGGCTGCTGGCCGGGAGCCCAGCTCTGAAGGCAGAGCCACTGCCAGCAGCAGCGCAGAAGTAAGGGTAGCATGGTATAGTATGCTGCCCAGCTCTGAAGGCAGTGCAGAAGTAAGGGTGGCAATACTGTGACCCCCTAAAATAACCTTGTGATCCCCCTGCAACTCCCTTTTGGGTCAGGACCCACAATTTGAGAAACGCTGGTCTCCCCACCCCCGTGAAATCTGTATAGTATAGGGTAAAATCACACAAAAGACCAGATTTCACAGGGGGAGACCAGATTTCATGGCCATGAATTTGGTAGGGCCCTATTTATGAGTTAAAAAAAAGGAGGGGAGTAAAAAAGGAAGAGGGTAAGGGACAATAACCCAAAATGTGAAATCTTTTTGATTTATGAAAACTGAAACAATCAAAAAATTGTGATTCAAAATGTAGTGCAAAAATGTCATTTTGTTTACAATTTCATATAGAAAGATCTGAGATTTTCTTCAGAACATTTTGAACAAAACATTTTGATTTGAAATTTTTCAGGGGGGAAAACACTTGAATTTTTGGCCCGTGTCTGGTACATTTAATTTGTTTATTAATGACAAGAAATATCCATCTATGTAGTTTTCTCTCCCCAACCTCCCCATGTTGAGGTTTCTCTCTCATAAGAGCGCGCGCGCGCACACACACACACATTCAGTGACCCCTCTCTCTCTCACTGTCCATCCTGCAGCGCTGGAATCCCAGTGCTATCTATTCAATTATTATTATTTATATTATCATATCGCCTCTGAGCCACAGTCATGGACCAGGACCCCATGGTCCAAGGTGCTGCACAAACATAGAACAAAAAGACAGTCCCTCACCCCAAAGAGCTGGCAATCTAAGTATAAGACAAGTGACCACAAAGGGACAGACAGATGAGGGTACAAGGAAACTACATCAGTCAACATGGGAGGCTATGATCACAGCACACCAGCAGCCTAACCACTGTCAAGTTTTCTGTAGGCCTCTTTCTTCTCCTTCAAAGTTCTGCTCTTCCACAGAGGCAGCCTGTACAGGAAGTTTGGAATGTCCCGTGTGCCACACAAATGTGCTGAACCTCACATCTTCAACAAAGGAAGAGGTTTGAAGATGAACACCCAATTCAAGCCAGCCAGGACATATCAAACACTCAGATAGAAAGAAGAGGAATAAAATCAGCAGCTTTTTGATCCCCTTGCAAATCAATCCAGAACAAGGGACGTTGCTAGGGAATCTGGGATGGTTGGCAATGCTATCTAATTGTGTCCCAAGGAAACATGAGTCTGCAAGAGGGAGACCAGACACTAGATCTCATGGAGCAGTCTGAAATGCCCGAGGAGCAACTGGCTGAGCAAAAGCAGGTAGCGCAGAGGAGGTGCCGAGGAAGGGAGACTGTTGATAGCAAATATGGAGGTGACCTTAGTTTTGCAAAACCTCCTTGGTCAGGTTACTGTTCTGGAGATGTAATACAAGGTCCCATTTTATCAATACCCTAACAAGGACTATTAAAATGACGTGATCTAGGCATTATTGAGAGCAATGGGAAATGACATTTACTCTACTGCTCAAAAAGCAATTGGGAATAAGGGATGCTTTGCAATCCTGTAGTGTCTCCTATCCAAGAATCTGATAACTAACACTTTCCAACCATTTCATGAAGCTTCACATTACCCCAAGGAGGTAGGAAATTGCTATCCCCATTGTACAGAAAGTAGCACTGCAAGGTGAAATAGTTTGTTAAAAGTCCCACATTGAGTCATTAAAGAGCCAACAATAGAACCCCAGTGTCCTGGCTCCCTGGGCTGTGTGGTCGTGTTTCAAAAATGGGCCAAAACGGGAATCTTTTATCTGATTCAGATTTTGTAAGCCCAGAAGGGACCACTGTGATCATCTAATCTGAGCTCCTGTATAGCATTCCCTGCTAGCGCACATGAAAAAATCCTAGCTACTGGACATAAATTCTTAACAACATTTAAAATTTGTATCCCAAACTTCTTGCAATTATAATTTTTCCCTTTCATTAAAAATATTTTTACTCCAGAAATAAAATAAATAGCAGCAAAGGTAGGAAACATCTGTGTATGCAAAAAAATGTACAGACCATTGCGAGCCAAAGCACATAGGAGGCGTGTTAATACCCTTAACATTTGCATTAGTCATTTAGGTCTTGAAACAAAGACCAAATCTCATCAGGCTTCCTGCTGAACTCTCAAACAAGAGTCACCTTCCTAACTGGCTGATGCCCCCATTACTACACACAGTGAAACAATTACTGCTTTGTTATTGTCAAGTCAGTAAACATGTTCCTCCTCAGAATGAATTTTTCCTGTTGCAAATATCTACCTTAAATACGGGTAACTTTCAGGGAGGACCACAGCACTTCAGACGCCCTGCAATGTCACCCAAGAAATGCCTGAAGCACAGTCTACTTCATTAGACCATTACCAAGTGGGTTATGACTTGATGGGCATGCGGGCAGAAGATATTAATGATACAAATTTAAAAATCTGCTCCATCTCTGGGATTTTATTGTTCCCTCATGTGCGTGCACAGCTCCCATTAATGCTAATCAGTCTTACACACGCACATTGGGACAAACGCTGTACTGCCATGTGCACACACTGGAGTCAATGGGATCCCTGTCCGTGCATCCAAAGGCAGAATTTGGCCAATTTGTAAGGGAAAAGGGGGGTCAGCCTGTAACAAAAAGTTGATAGAGGAAAAGTGTTTGACAGGCGGGTAAGAAAGGATTTCATTTGGGCCTAAAATTACTACACAATTCATTGACTGATCTGCCTCGTTACCGCTGGGACCTATGGAGATATCTTTCCCAATGGCTTTGCTTTAAAACCAAACACTTCCAATTCACTATCAGCTGGAAAATTCAGGGTTCCCTGGATTTTTAATTTTAGTGGTAAGGGGGAAACAACTCAATCTCTCTATTCTGTTTTCAGCATACTAAGCCCCCTTCTTATCTTCCCTAGCTCAGTCCTGATTTATTGTCAAGATGCTGCATTTGTAAAACAGAACCATAAAATAAGAAAGAGAACATTTCCCAAGGACTACTCTAAAATAAATTATTTCAGACATTCAGAAGCTGCTTAATAAATCCCACTATTCTTGTTTCTTTGGGTATTTTAGAAACTGATTTATCAATGCAATATCACTTCGCAAAAATGAGACAATCAACACAGGGTAAAAATATTGTGGTATGAAAATAGGGGTCAGAAGTAGGGGCTGTGCTTTAAATTAAACTAGGGAAAACATCTTTCATACAAAATTGACTCTTTTTGTCTCAGAAATGAATAATTTAATGAACTAAGAACCTAAAAGCTAAAGAGGAGCCCAATGTAATATTTAATTTCACAGAAAGAGATCTGTTTCCAATATCATGCTCAATCGTTTTTAAACACACAAACTTTATCAAGGCAGAAAAAAAGTGCAGACACACCAAGGATTTTGGGAGCTTTGGTGCATTCCTAGAGAAAGTGATAATAGCTCCTATGAACACTACTACCTTTCAGACCCTTATCTACTGAGGCAAGGAAAAGCAAATACTCTTTAGCTAGGATGGTTGTGGAGATGCAGGCATGTTAATTAAACAAAATTAGCTCTGTTTGATATTGATGCATTCCAGTGACACCCATGGAAATCAATGATCTTAGAAGCAACTAATACAGAAAACCTACCATGTAGTTAAATCTGCTAAAAGGGAAAATATTATTAAATGACTTCATCATAAATTCAATACAGCTGATGAAATCAAGACAAAAGCTTACACAACATGGCTGGTTCTGTGCTGAACTGATCTCTATACTGGGTTAAATAAGCTTTTTTTTCCCCTCAGACCTCCATTTTTAATTCAGTATCCCTATGCTAGTCCTTTCTGCAATAGGTTAACATGAAACTTCTGAAGATATCGCCTTGTTCCAAAGTAACCCAAAAGGCATTTTAGGACTGCCATCTCTAACCTATGCAGGACGGGAGACTGATCATGCTCCCCTCAAAGTCATGAGCAAAGCTCCCACTGACTTTGAGAGGACATGGGGTAGGCTCAGTTCTTTCACTAAATGGGCTTTTAAACCATAGAATGAGGTAGTCCATGCCACACCTTAACCTTTTTACTAGGCCAGTGAGCAGATTGCTCCCATTTTACAGTACTTGTAACGAACGCAGTGGTATATTTATTATTCAAAAGATCATCAATATTGAAGTGCCCTGGGATCTTTTTTGGATGCTTTGTTTTAACGTAAGAACATAACAATGGCCACACTGGGTCAGACCAAAGGTCCATCCACCCCAGTATCCTGTCTACTGACAGTGACCAATGCCAGGTGTCCCAGAGGGAGCAAACCTAACAGGTAATGATCAAGTGATCTCTCTCCTGCCATCCATTTCTACCCTCTGACAAACAGAGGCTAAGGACACCATTCCTTACCCATCCTGGCTAGTAGCCATTAATGGACTTAACCTCCATGAATTTATCTAGTTCTCTTTTAAACCTAGTTATAGTCCTAGCCTTCACAACCTCCTCAGGCAAGGAGTTCCACAGGTTGACTGTGCGCTGTGTGAAGAACTTCCTTTTATTTGTTTTAAACCTGATGCCCATTAATTTCATTTGGTGGCCCCTAGTTCTTGTATTATGGGAATAAGTAAATAACTTTTCCTTATTCACTTTCTCCACACCACTCATGATTTTATATACCTCTAACATATTCCCCCCTTTAGTCTCCTCTTTTCCAAGCTGAAAAGTCCTAGCCTCTTTAATATCTCCTCATATGGGACCCGTTCCAAACCCCTAATCATTTTTGTTGCCCTTCTCTGAACGTTTTCTAATGCCACTATATCTTTTTTGAGACGAGGAGACCACATCTGTACACAGTATTCAAGATGTGGGCGTACCATGGATTTATATAACAGCAATAAGATATTCTCCATCTTATTCTCTATCCCTTTTTTAATGATTCCTAACATCCTGTTTGCTTTTTTGACTGCTGCTGCACACTGCGCGGACGTCTTCAGAGAACTATCCACGATGACTCCAAGATCTCTTTCCTGATTAGTTGTAGCTAAATTAGCCCCCATCATACTGTATGTATAGTTGGGGTTATTTTTTCCAATGTGTTTTGGATGACCCAACCAAAGTATGCAGGAAAAATAAAGCATGCATACTTCACTCCCTAAAGGCAAGAATCAATGTGTATGACATTATGCACCAAGAGCGAAATACAAAACCACCCCTTGAATACAATTAGGTTATTAACAGGGTCCAAAAAGGCACAGAATTTAAAATACAAAATTATGCTGAAAAGCACCATGACCATGGCCATGCAAATGACTTCTACAGAAACAATCAAACCACCCCCATCTTTGAGATATGCTCCCTGTCCAACTGAAGGCAGCTCGGTGTTCATTGCCTTTATTCAATCCTTAGTTGGAAATGTTTTTTCCAGAAATATCCTTCTAAATTCAAATGACTCATAATGACACAAAGTGGATTGTATCAGGTCAAACAGAACATGATAAAACAGAAAACTTTACTCACCGTAGGTAGTTGGCTGGAGAGAAGATGCCCATCCTGACTCAACATATTAGACACCATGATGGCTGGAAGGTCCATGTTCTGATAGGAATATGCTGGTATCAGGCTATTTGGAGGGAGGCCGTGACACAGTGAATGATACCCGGTTTCATGATCCACCAAGTGAAGAAGCGAGGGCTCCGGGAGGTTAGGAGGAGTTATAGGAGGGATTTCATAGTCTTCATTATTCTCATTCTGACCATTATACGTCTGAAATAATAAAAGGACATTTTTACAATGTGTCACTTCCTTGTTGCTTCAGCAAAAGAAATGTTTTGTGATGCAAAAATAAATAAATAAATAAATAAAAATTAACCACAACCAGATAACACAATAATTCCTACATGACAATTCCCAGTCATGTTCATAAGCAGGTCCCAAAGCAACATCAGACTATCACAGCATGCTGTAGTTAATATCAAGATCATCCCAAATCAAACAGAAGGGCATGTCTCATGGCCTGAGCTTCAATTTCTATCACTCAGATACCATGTCCTGCCTCCATCTGCTTTTTAGAACTGTCATCCACCTCAGCAGAAAATTCCGTGCATGGATCAATGTCAAGATATGACCAAAAGAACTAAATTTTCAAAAAGGGCTCTACGCTTGCTTCTTGAAAGGGTATTTGCATGCATAAATCTGGTAGTAATACATACAACAGCTGCATTTGAGAGTACAAATGCTTCTATGGACACACAAATGAGTGTAATATTTATGACTGGGATTTTCAAAGGGGCTTAAGGGAAGTAAGCACTCCACTCCCATGGAAAGTCAGTGGTACTTGAGCACCAAATTCCTTTAGGCTCCTTGGAAAAACCCAGTATTTATCTATCAGTTGAGAGACCTATTCAGAAATGGGGCTGTAGCATATTTTTAAAAAAAAAAAAAAGTCTCATTTGACTGTTCCAGGCATGGAGACCTGCCCATATTTACTTTATTGTGCAAAGATATTTAAGAATAAAAATACCTTTAACTAGCTCTTTTCCTGATGACACTACCTTGAAGAAGAACACAAATGTGCAGATAGTTTTATCGTGATCATTTCTAGTTCGGTGGGATTTATTAAAACATTTCCCTGACCTGTGTTAAAAATTAATCTGAAATTGCGCTCATGTAATTCTCCTGAGACAAAATATATTAGATCTACAGTAAATTTAAAATAAATGTGAATCTTACAATAAGATTGTTAATTGTAGTATGGAAGAACGTAATAATAGGTTATATTTTAAAGAGAAAGCTTGTTTTAAAGATATCCTACATCATATATGACTATACTATATGAAATTCTGATTATCCCTAGTGTTATACACATGGATTTTAAGATCAGTTTCCAAGATCACCTAGTTTCATGACTGGATTTTGATTTAATACTTGACTTAAGACCAGAAAAATGTGTGTAAAAATGGTTAAACACTGTAGACTATTAAGCCATTGCCCCAAAACTCTCACACAAATCCTCACCTTCCATCACTCCAGATTAAAATAATAATAAAATAAAAGATTTATGTAACTTGAATTAAAAAGTCTTCAAGAAACGCAGCAGAGAGCAAGTGAAGAAAAGGCTGTCTGGAATCTCGTTATGAAGCACCAGTCGGAGAGTGCATGAGCTTGAGTGTTCTGGCACTTTCTTTGGAGAGAAACATTGACTGCAATGGCACCATCCCTTCGTCACTCTTCACAGAGGTGCAGAGTTTAACATTTTCATTATCCTTAGCTAAGGTGATTCCCCGCCCTTTTTTGTCTCCCCTATGTTATTCACATGATACCATTGCAATAAAGATAGCAATCGGAGAACTGATTGTGGGGCCAATCCTGTGATTTATATGCCCTCAAAATTCCCATCGACTTCACACTGTGTACACAAGAAATGGGGGCTCAAGGTCTATACTACTATACATTAGCATCAACACACAGTTATCAAGTGGAGATTCCAGTTCAGTTATTCTTCCAGCCAGCTTGTCTGGGTCAGATATTACGTTGGAAAGGGCGGGGATGACAGGCTGCACATAAAAGAGTATAGGGCCAATGGATTCCATTTAATAAGTCTGGTAGTTAGTTTTCATTTGGGTTACACAGTTTGAAGTGCACTGATTCTTTCCCAGATATTGAAGAGGATTTTGTTCCACGGTATACAGAGAGGGATTTGAATAAATCATTGCACAGCAAACTTCTTCCAACTGGTTTATTTTGGTATCAGGTATACAAGCAAGTGGCTTTGCTGTACTTAGTTAAATTATGTAAAATCCATTCCAAGTTTCCTAAAGCGCTCTTCAAAAATACAAGTTTCTTGTGTTTCTGCTGAGCAGCTTGCTAAAAGGCTTTGAGGAGGTTTTGTTAGGAGTATGGAAAACCTGTCATCCCTGCTCACACCCCCTGTGCATTTCTGTCTCCTCACTCTATTCAGCTCAGAAAACAAGAACTGTCTAAATCACAAAGCTTTCCGAATCACTACAGTATTATGCAGTCATATCAAAATAAGGATCAAAGCAGTACACAATCAGAATCAGATTAGACAATATCCAATCAACATAATCAGACTTCACGCCTGCAACCATTCACACCATATCAGCTAAGAACAATTTTCCAAGCCTATATTTACTCTATACGTGTTTTAAAAAGACAGCTAGAAAGATAAGGCAGATATTCAGTAGATAGATACTGTATATAGGTGGAATCCATGATGATAATGTATTGTAATAGACACTGTTTATTTTCACATTTGGGATGACTGAATCCATACTCACAAGTGGTGGTTTAAAGTTACCACTGAAGAAATGCTGTCCTCTAAAACCCTTGTCTCAGTAACAACCAACTACCATTTCCTCATCAAGTGTGTTACACAACATATTTTGCATTTTAATGTTATTTTAGATTAAATTATGAAGTAGATTATGCATTATAATATACACTACAGATTAAATTATAGATTATGTTAAATTTTAATTATTTACTAACACAAACTCCGTCCCCCCTCCCCCCCCCCCTGTTTATGTTCAAACCCATTCATCCCACCAGGGACTGAAAGATGTCACCACAGTGACACTCAACTTCCTTAAAAGGCGGTTTCCTCTATTATACTACAAATGCGGAAGAGGTAGGATTTTCCACTTTCAAATATACTGAGCTCAGCTGAAATGAGGAGCCTGAATCTGCACAACTCCCATCGACTTCTGGGGGGGGAGGGAAGAGTTGGGTGCAAAGTCACAGCTTTATTCTGCAGTAATAGGCACATGTTAAAATTAAGATTGCCACCCATCCAGTTTCTACCCGGACAGTCTAGTTTCTGGCTTCTGTGCCAGATTTTCAGGGTCCTGGCAACCCTAAATGGCACCTGAACCAAAGGCCCAGTTACTGTGGGGCAGAGGGAGGCACCAGGGCATTAACCCGCGCCAACACTTGCTCAGCTGGGGCCACCTCCTACCTGCAGGCAGGCTCCCTGAGATCATCAGTTAGCGACAGGGGGTGGTGGAGTAGAGTGAGCAATGGGGACGGGGCCTTGGGGGAAGAGGTGGAGCAGGGGCGGGGCCTCAAGGGAAGAGGCAGGATGGGGCAGGACCTTGGGGGTGGGGTCTAATTACCAGGAATTAGAAAGGTGGCAACCCTAGTTAAAATGGAGTGATGATGCCAAGGATCTATCATAGAATCTCAGGGTTGGAAGGGACCTCAGGAGATCATGTAGTCCAACCCCCTGCTCAAAGCAGGACCAATCCCCAAATGGCCTCCTCAAGGATTGAACTCACAACCCTGGGTTTAGCAGGCCAATGCTCAAACCACTGAACTATCCCTCCCCCCAGATCTATGTATCTTTCCACCTTTGCAATATCTCTGCCCAGGGGCAGCTCCAGACCCCAGCACGCCAAGCGTTTTCTTGGGGCGGCATGCCGTGGGGGGTGCTCTGCCGGTCACCGGGAGGGCAGCAGGCGGCTCCGGTGGACCTCCCGCAGGCACGTCTGTGGAGGGTCCGCTGGTCCTGCGGCTTTGGTGGAGCATCCGCAGACGTGCCTGCGGGAGGTCCAGCGGAGCCGCGGGACCAGTGGACCCTCCGCAGGCACGTCTGCAGGAGGTCCACCGGAGCCGCAGGACTGGCGACCGGCAGAGCGCCCCCCGTGGCGTGCCGCCGTGCTTGGGGCGGCGAAATTGATAGAGCCGCCCCTGTCTCTGCCATATGGTAAAAATGGCTGCATCCCCCCTCTCCCCCAGCTTCTTTCTTCATTGTATTCAGACCTTTTCATGTCTTTATGTGATGCTGATAATGGAGCTAGAGTTCAAGGACCATGTCCAGCTCTTATGGAACTAGCTAATCCTTGTGTAGATTGTATCTCTGCAGAGACTCATTTCTATGGTCTTTGTGGGAGGGAAGCCACGAGGGGGTACTGTGGGAGATGCAAATAAATATTTTTACATCTTTTTTTAATTGCAATTAAATATAAACTTGTTTCAAAGTTAAAATGTGAATGTATTACTTGGAATCTCGAAGACTCAGCTTACCGCAGAGCCTGGCTAGTTTGTGACTTTAAAGCTAGAGTCCATCAGGATGCAGAGGGGCTATGATACAAGGGTAGCTATTGAAAGGATTCTGGCTGACTCAGACAGAATTCAAGCTGCAGCAGCCTCTCTGCCACCCTTTCAGCAGGTACCACATGCCTTCCCTTCCACAGGACACCAGGGCAGCCATGATTCCACCCCCAATTTATCATGTCCATTCCACTTTTGCATAGGTAACTCTGCATGTGCCTCTGATCCCTAGTGACATCACACCCCTCTCTCCCATAGAGCATAGAAATGTCAGGCTGGAAGGGAGCTCGAGGCGTCAAGTCCAACTCTTGGGCTGAGGCAGGGCCAAGTAAACCTAGACCATCCTGGACAGGTGTTTGTCCCACCTGCTTTAAAAACCTCCAACGATGGGGATTCTACAACCTCTCTTAGAAGCCTGTTCCAGAGCTTAACTACCCTCAGAGTTAGAAAGTTTTTTCTAATATCTCACTTCAATCACCCTTGCTGCAGATTAAGCGCATTACTTCTTGCCCTACTGTCAGTGGACCTGGAGAACAATTGATCACTGTCCTCACATTATAACAGCCTTTAACATGCTAGAAGACAATCAGCCCCCTCTGTCTCCGAGTCTTCTTTTCTCAACACTAAACATGTCCAGTGTTTTTTTAATCTTTCCGCTGAGCTCAGGTATTCAAAACGTTTGATCAGTTCTGTTGCTCTCCTCTGGACTCTCCAACGTGTCGACATCTTTCCTAAAATGTAGTATCCAGAACTCTGTACACAGTACTCCAGCTGAGGCCTCACCGGTTCCAAGTACAGTGGGACAAATACTTGCTGTGACTTACATACACAAAACTCCTGTTAATACACCCAAGAATGATATTCACCTTTTTTCCAACTGCATCACATTGCTGACTCGTATTCAATTGTGATCCATTATAATCCCCAGATGCCTTTCAGCAGTACTACCACCCAGCCAGTTATTTCTCCATGGTGAGTAATGGGAGCAGAATCTGTTCCACATCCTGTACAACACTACAGCCTATTCTATTGAACAGTATAAATACAAGCGCACGATAAAATGGGCAGTGGTAATGTCTGAATCCTACATCTGTCACCTTAATTTTGGCAGCCTGAACAGACACTGACAAGTCAGTGGATCTACCAGCCGTATTAGAAGAGGATTTTCTCCTGCAGCCTGATTGTTGCTGGCTGATCAAGGAGCCTACTTCCTGTTTCCTTTGCACCCAAGCACAGTATCAGTAAAGCCTGGGGCAGTTCCAGCCCGTGTAGTATCTTTCATGCAAACTACAACCCCAAACACTTTATTGAGTGGGTTCACTAACAGCTGAGGGAGACACAAATGAAGAGGAAGGAGATTTTCAAAGGCACAAATAGCAACTAGGCACTTAATTCCCAGTCACTTTCATGGGGAAAAAGAGATGCATGAAGCTGAGCGTGGTAAGGAGAGCTGAGGAGTTGCAGAGATGCAGGGGGCTGCGCCTGACCGCACACACCAATGGCCTGACTGGGGATGAGCAGAGTGGAGGCCAGAGCTGGAAGAGGGTGGGGAGCAAGGAGGGCAGTCATCTGGAGCAAGTGCACAAAGTCCGTCGGGAGAGGGAAAGGGAGAAGAGAGACCCAATGCAGGCTCTGTTAGGCTGGCTACAGAAAGTCCACGAAAGGTTGTTTATAAACAGAGGGAGATTCTGAATTGCACAGAGGGCAAGTGGGGTTGTTTCAGGATGGTGGCTGAGAATTCATGTTTCTTTCATGTATATTCAAGCAGCAACATTCTGTACATGCTGCAGCCTGGGAAACAGGGACATAGGGAGGTCTTAGGGCAGGGAACTGCAATTGCCAAGATAAAGGAAGATAAACTCTTCTTCTAAGCTTTCAACAGGGGGAGCGGCGTGCCCAAGTGGTGCTACAGAGTCAGTGATAAGCATATTTTGCAGATGGAAGAGAAGAAGGGTTCATGGTCAAGGATGACACGAAAGCTGAAGACGGTGAGGGTTACTGGAGAGAGGTCTGAATTGCAAGGAGCAACAGAGAACAGGGAGTTGTGCTCAACTCCCAATCGCCTTTGTAAATGAGAATTAATTGGTCCCATTGAAAAACGGCTCCCTGTAAAATGTCAGAGGAAGTGACTGCTGACAAAATCAGGTTCATCTCAGGATTCAGGTGGCTAGAGAGCAACTTCTACCAGCTCATTGGTTCAAAAGGGGTAGGCAATACACAGAAGAGCCCAGAGTGCCTTCACTGACCGAGGGGGAGGCATCATTCAGAGGGCCAAAAGGGGAGGCTGGGGAGGTGGGGGAACTTATTCTGGAGATGGGGGAAATGCTGAGGACAAGAGAGATCCTGAGGAGCTCAGTGAAAAATGAGGATGTCCTCAGTACCCCAGGAGTTAAGAGCCTGAGTTTCTTCTAAGGCTTATTAACCACTTTCCCTTTTTGTGCTCACCATTTAGGTCACTTAGACATCAAAGCGCCTGAAGTGTCAGTACACTCACGTGTTTGGACATTACTACAGAGACCTTAAACCGCATCTGCAAATTACTGGGGGAGCAAGGGCAGAAGCCAGGATTTTCCGTTAAGATAACTTGGGCCCAAAGACTAGTGAGTTTGCAGCAGCACTGAGCCTTTTCAATGCAAACATCTAACACTGTTGTAACACAAGGTAAGTGTATGTGACAAAGGAACATGCTGCTTCCATGCTGGAGAGAAACAATTGCAGTTCTCAGAGTAGCAGCCGTGTTAGTCTGTATCCGCAAAAAGAACAGAAGTACTTGTGGCACCATAGAGACTAACAAATTTATTTGAGCCTCAGGCTTTCGTGGGCTACAGCTCACTTCTTCAGATGCATGTTTGCAGTTCTGTTCTGCTCTTACCAGTGTGCTGCACAAGGCAGCTTTGCAGAGAGGTTAGGTAGGCGAGATGCTGGAATCAGATCTCCCCTTCAGCAGTGAGACTGGACATTCAGCTGCTGCAAAATCATTGCACGTGGGAATGTTGTGGGTACGGACTGCAAGAAAAGTGGGAGGAACTTGTGCCAATAAGCAACTGCCCAGTCTTGTCTCCTGCAAGCACAGAACTTGCTGGGCCACATAGCTTAGAGTGTCAGGCAGGTTTTCCTCATGTGTTAACCCCAGATCTGCCTGTTTCTGCCTTCTTGCCAATTACAGGCATCATCACACATATGGCTTACAGAGCATGTTGTTGGACAGGTCCCAGGAAAAGGGAAGTCCCCACCTCCCTCTTAATAAATTAACCTGAAGCACCATGCCATCCATTCTACTTCTCTTCCCTGGGTGGGTACAAGGAGCCAGCAGACATCTGCCCTGAGGTATGGAAAGACCATTTCTGTGGAATTACTCTCCTCTTTCATGACACTATAGAAGCCCCCACCAGCAAAGGCCCTGTATGATGCATGATCTAGGTTTGAGGTGTGAATGGCCTCTGGGGAATGTTTTTGTTAGTGACACAGCTGCCTGCATCCCCAGCTACACAGGAATGGGGTGGGTATGTGAAAGATGGCTCAGGTACTTTTCTCCTCCATGCTGTGGCACCTACTGCCCTTTCTGGGAGGGGCTCCAGGTCCAGCAACCTGTGGGGAAGTCCATCTTACCATCATAAAAAGAAATGGGCTGCTAAGAGGCTGGTGTGGCCACTGTGGATTGCCTGAGCTGTACATGGTTCTTCAAGGATCTGCTCTGTTGGGGGCCTGAACCCCCAGCTGCTTCCTCCATCCATGTGCCAGAGCGAGGGAAGCAAAGCTCTCTCCTGATAGACAGGAATGGGTAGGAAGCACTGAGAAGAGAACCTTGGAGCTTCCCATCCCCTCTGCATTAGCAGACCACATGGGGACAGTCTGGGCCACAATGACCAGATATAGAAAACTGCAGCATGAATGCATTATAGATGATATTTAATTGCTCCAAAGTCAGTCGTTCTTTAGTGGAGCTGGTTGGAATATGGGGAAAAAAATTGGTCAAAAAAATTCTAAGAAAACTAGAAGTTTTTTGTTTGTTTGTTTGTTTTTTGGGTTTGGGGGGGTTGAAAATTTTTCGCTGTATTTTTTGAACTTGGGTTTCTCTCACCCTCCAGCTTCCCACCAGTGCAGAATAGAATGTGTGTTCCTGTGAGCTGATCATAGGCTTGAGAGACAGGAGCCCTGGGCTTCGTTCCCAGCTCCACCCATTTCTCTCATGCTGCTGCAGTCTAACAAGGTTGCCATGTGTGACAAGCACCCAAAACAAGAAAAAATTATTCACACAAGAAACTCAGAATGCCGTGGGAGTCCTTCCTTCAGCACAAATGGCTCTAACACACTGCTTCTCAAACTTTTGTGCTGGTGACTCCTTTCACATAGCAAGCCTCTGAGTGCGGCCCACATCATAAATTAAAAAACACGTTTTTGTATATTTAACACCATTAAAAATGCTGGATGCAAAACAGGGCTTGGGGTGGAGGCTGACAGCTTGCGACCCCCCCATATAATAACCTCGCGACCCCCTGAGGGGGCCCAACCCCCAGTTTGAGAACCCCTGCCTTAACATCTCAGCTGCATGATTCTTAACTGCCGCCGTAAACCATTTTCAGCAATAAACCCATGAAAGGTATGGAGCTTTGAGAGTAAAATGAGTTTCATTCCTTGACATGACAGAGAGCTGAGGGGTATGGTTCCATTGCTAACTCACGGCATGACCTGTGGGACAGTTCTGGGGCTGTCTGCCGGCATTCAGTTTCTGTGAATCCATGTTGCAGTTCAGCCTCCATTTTGGCGGTGTCCTTGCCTGTACACTGTAACCCTCAGCTGGATTGTATCATCGCTCTGTTGTTAACAGGCCTAGTGCCTAGATATCTGACTCTGCATGACAGCCAACAAGGGGGCACCAACTTCGAACAACCCTCCACAATGGAAACAATGGATTTGCCAAAAAGGAAACCAGGCTAAAGGAAGTTGGTTCTCCCAGTTTGTCTCCAGGGAGTCTGGGACTTTAAGCACCTGACCAGGGCTTTGAAGCTGGTCAGTGACAGAGTAGTCTGAAACTTTGTTTAATGGCAGAATGTGACCTCTTTCCCCAGCAGAACATTGCCAGGAAGCAGGAAGTCGAAGGCAGGAGGGGACTACCCACCTCACATATGGACCAGTCCCAGGGACTCACAGAAGGAGTGAGCATAGACACAAGGTGGAGCATGTAGGTGTTAATTTTGCATAGATCTGCATAGCTCCAGTACTGCTAAGAGTAAAGTGAGTGTGTGTGTGTAAAGAATTCCTGTGCAAAGCCCGTGAGTTCCTTGCTTTATCTGCTATGTGTCCCCAAAGAGTTAAGTGACACACCCAACTGCCAATGAGGATGGAGCTCTGGGAGATTGTAACTTTCAGCACTGGTCTCTGGCATGCCCAGTGGGCTGGGAATAACAGGGATCCACAGGTTGGATCCAATACAGCAGACCTGAGACTGTCCACAAGGGGGATCTCAGCAAGGGCTGTAACAGCTGGATTTTCAGAGATGCTAAGTTCTCACAGCTTACATGGACCTTATGGGGGTTGTGGGTGCTTAGAACCTCTGAAAATTAGACCCTTAAACCTTCCTGTGCCTCAATTTCTCCCCATATGGAAAATGGGGACAGTAATGCCCTTCTTTAAAAAGCATTTTAAGATCTACAGCTAGCCAGACTCATCTCAGCATGTTATTGGTCACAGAAAAGACGACCTGACCGTGAACCTGGGAATCAATTCTCCTTTGAAACACGCCGAATATCCAGTGATCTCAATTCTCCACTGAGTCATGTTCTCTGTGATTATCTGCTAGGATCCAGAAGTTTCAGCCAATCTCAGAGAATATTATTCACAGTTAGAAGGGGAGATTTTCAGCATTATTGCAGGTAAATATTTGCCCTGTGAAATAATGTTCACAGGCAAACTTGAGTCCGAGCGAGAAAACGGTGAACTGCAAGGAACCATGGAGAATGGTGTGATCCACCCCACCCTAACAGCAGAGACAATGCAAAATGTGATAGACTGTGTGTTCACAAAACCATAGAATCGTAGGACAGGAAGGGACCTCGAGAGGTCTTCTAGTCTAGTCCCCTGCACCGAGGCAGGACTAAGTATTATCTAGACCATCCCTGACAGGTGTTTGTCTAACCTGCTCTTAAAAATTTCCTTTCATTTCCTAACAGGGGCTGCTTTTAAGTTACAAGAAAGCAGCCCCAACACACACTCCTCTATACAACTCTTTACTAGCACAATCTCTCTACTCATTTCCCATGTGATGTGTTCTTCCCTTGATTTTAAAAACTAATCAGGTGGAGTCAAGGCAGCAGATCCTCAGGTCCACTCCAACTGCACTTAGAGCACGACCTAACAAATGGGGGGGAAAGAGTCTCAAAGTATCCTATTCCTCACCCCCCGATCCTGGAGCCAGGTCAGCCCCCACCATAATTTAGAGCAGCCTGAGGCCTTCTCTTAATTACAAGGCTGTAACAGCCCCCTGGGACCATTCCACTGCTCCCAGATTGTGGGAGCGCAGGGTTGTTCTGCCTGCAGCCCCTCCTGCCTCCAGCCCACCTGCAACACGATCCTTATGCCGGGGGAGCTGGGAACAGGCAGCAGAGAGCTGACTCCCCATGGCGACAAGGCATAGACCCAGAGGGCTCCCTCTGAGCCAAAGGGCAGGTTCTCTTTCACCAGGAACATCTAACTTTGGGAGTGGACTGGAGAAGTGATTTCAGGAGAACAATCAGGAAAGCGGTGGGTCTGAAGTTTCCTTTCTTCTCTTCCTTCCCCATATTCCATCCTCAGAGGTCAGAAGGCTTGCTGACTGAAGTGCAGAGACAGTCCAAAAGAGGAGAAGCCAGAGAACCACACAGCTAGCTAACACATGGGAATTACACTTTCTTTCTTTCTTTCCAACAACAAATCTAAAAACAAATATATAACATCACTACAATATTGCCTTAGTAGCTACGGGAGAATAAATATCTAAGACCATCTATACAATGAACTATTTACTGCTGGGGTATAGGTGAAGTTTACCATAAACTGTTTGTGGCAGCTATTCCAAAAAATCATACCATGAAACTTCAAATCCACATACAATCCTCAGCACGTACTAAATAGTCAGCAGATGGGTGTGGGTGTGTCTGGGGGTGGGGAGAGGTGTTGGCAGGGACTTGGTTAAGAGAGAGGCTTGGCAAACATGGGCCAAATGAGGAGAAAAGGGGGTTAAACCATAAAGATCAAGTGAAAGGCCCAAATTCACGACTGAATGACATCTTTTCCCATCCTCCTAAAGTCTGATTTCCATGTCCATCTTTGATTTATCCAGAGTCTAAGGCAATGAGATTTCACTAACCCTGGCAGATTTACAAGGGTAGCATTTTGGCAACAGTGCATTGTTCCTAAACAGTGAGGCTAACATAGTAAACACAAACTTTCAATATCAGACAGATAGTGTCTAATGTGTGTCTTATTCAAATATGTTTACTGTAAGCAATGCCTAGGAAATTCTATGTATCACCTTGTCATTTATGATGGAAACTCCCTTGTCTATATCCTGTTTATGGGACTGCACAGTAAACTGTCATGCAAAGAAAACTGTGAGATGAGAGTGAGCATCTACTTCCCTGCTTCTTCACCTCCCTTCAGCCCCAGCTGACCTCACCACTTTCCATTAACCTTGTCCTCTGCAGCTCTTTCCTTCCCTTTTCAGAGGTACCCTTGAATTCAATGCACAGCTAGATGAAGCACTGCAGTGCTTGGAGTGATATGGTGCTGTGGACCAAGTACACCAGACAGAGAGAAACACTGGTAATAATGGTGGCAGGTGGACGTTATAGACTGAAGAGAAATGAGAGGAGTAAAAGAAGGCAGTGTAATCGCTATGAATGTCAGGGGAAGGACACACTGCTGGTAGAGGAGCAGTGGGCAGGGGCACATGCCCCTTCATGTCCCTTTGGCATGATGTCTCTGGATAGTACTGATGGTGAAGGGGATCTTCTTTAACATCTGGGATTTCAAAACCTCAGTGCCAAAGAACTGCAGTAACACTGATTTTCTGCATCAGCAGTTCTGTGCGTTGGGAATGGAAATTGATTTGCTTCATCTTAGCATGTGGAGATCTAGCATGTTCTCCACTGATGTATATGGAACAAGAAAATAGGATACCTTCTGCTATATTTAGAATACACTCTGAAATATGCATAGATCCACGACCCTTCCTATAGTCACATATGTGAATTGCAGGATTTACAAAATACATTGAGTAGAGTTGGCCAAATACTCTAAAGAGGCATTTGTGAATAGTCACTCATATACAAAATGCTAATTGTCTTTGACAGTATTCACTGCTCCTTTCCTTCAGTGGCTGTAAATGTTCATGTGCACAAATTTTTGTTCAAGAGAATGCTGGTGGAAGAGGAAAAGGGCACAAATACTTGTGAAGAAGTACATTTCCACTGGAAGTGTTTGCACAGTTCCAAACTATGACCCTCTTTCTGAGGGTTTTAAAGGGAAGGCTAATATCAAGCTTATAATGGAAGGCAAGGATCAACCTTAACTATGGCTCCTCTGAATAATACCAACTGTCAATGGGACCTAAAAGCCCAATGACTGGGTATAAATAATATGTGGTTTGTAACCATGCACAAGTTATTTATGGGTTTTTTAAAGGATAAATTCAAATAGAATAAAAGCCAGAAAATGTGTTGTCAAAACTGTCTCCAATCTGAACGTCCATATCTGTACTTCAT
Organism: Mauremys reevesii; assembly: GCF_016161935.1. Taxonomy (NCBI): domain Eukaryota; kingdom Metazoa; phylum Chordata; order Testudines; family Geoemydidae; genus Mauremys; species Mauremys reevesii. The sequence goes on along the minus strand of NC_052635.1, from coordinate 21,438,404 downwards.
TTACACTGATGTGAATAAGGAGGAAGAGAGATGATGATGACGAATTATCTGGATTACAGACACACCCAGAGACTTGATCAGGGCCCCCTTGTGCTAGGTGCTGTACAGACATGATACAGAAGAAAGTCCCAGCCCCAAAATATTACAGGCTAAGACCCTGATCCTGCAAAGACTTACGCTGACTTCTGGACTACTCAATGTGCAAAGAGTTTGGCACATGAAAATCTCTGGAGAATCAGAACCTACCTAAAACCTTACAATATAAAAAAGCACTTACACTGAACGTTGACTTTGATTTCCAAGCTCCAGCTGACTTTCATCACAACCTCAAATGGAAAGTTTAAAAAAAATGTTGCTATGTACAATTTGTAGCAAAATAAACCAATCCTATTATAGGCTTAAACAGTCTCTCTACCCCTTCCCCTTTTTTAAACAGTATCTTATCCAGAACTGAAATCCTGTCAGATAGAGTGGATAGAAGAGAACTATAACTTCTTATTATGTGTATAGTGATTTTATGAATTCAGTGGGGAATGAAATGCAATTTTGTCAGACTTGTCTGTGTTCATAATGACCAAGTCAAATTAATCATCGTGGATAATACTCTTGTGTCAGCCATTCAAGAGATTTTTTAATAGAATTTTTCTGATTCATGTCTTGCAGTACATCAGATCTGTAGTACTGCAGCACTTCTAAAAATCAGTGCAATTATGGCTTCTTGTTGGCCTGTCATTTTCCTGGAATAAAAATGTCTCTGCAAAAGTCACATACTGTATATAAACCAAAATGAAAAACAAAAATATAGTTACAATTAGACTTGATTTTTTTTTCTTTTTAAGATGTAATGTCTTTTGGAGGCCATTACTTACAGGCAATATATAAAGGTACAGTGTGTGATGCTGAAGATGGGCTGTTTTATCACAACACATCCAATTTTGAGCTGGTTGCCATTCTTCCTTTTATTGCTCTATGAATTAGTGTTTTTGTGGGCATGAAAATGATTATCCCATAGAATAAACATAGAATAGGTAATGGGTTTACAGTCAAATTATTGTGTTTATTAAAAATGTATCCAGGAAAGTCTATACAGGTCCCAGAGGGCTCTTGTTCAGGAAAGTCTCTGGTTCAAGAAAAGGTTACAGTTACCATAAACGCAGATAATACATGCATGAAAGCAGCAATGCAGCATGCAATGGTATATAAAGGATTAGTAATGCTACTTTTATCCTCTTGTGTGAGGATAGAGACCTAGAATTCCCCAGTGACAAAGCCAGAAATGAGTTTTGGAAGTAGTTACCCTCAGGAATAAACAGGAAAAAATTGTAATCCATCACAGTTCCCAACCTTTCCTGCTTTTATTATTAGGCTTTTTGAAGTACAGCAATTGCTTTGTAAAGGAGTACCCAGGAGGAGTCCAGAAGAGCTGCAGAATGTTCCCAATTACAAATCTACACAAAGATTTGGGGACAACTTCTCCCTCCAGATACATGCTCTCAAGCCCCATTCATGCTCTCAAGCCCTCCTTCATCTAAGAGGAGAACGAACCCTTTGATAGAAACAGCATTTAAAAAAAATAGAGGAAAGAATGGAAACTACACACATTTATTACAGGAACAACTGGCATACTGGATCAGACCAACAGGCCATCAAGACAAGTATCCTGCCTCTGAAAGTGACCAGACTAGATGCTTCTGAGAAAGGTACAATAAATCCATAATGAACCATTACAGAATAATCTGCTCCTATGGCAAATTTCTTCTTACTAGAACTTGTCAGCTAGCAGTTGGCTTATGCCCAGCAGCATGAGGGTTTAGCCTTCCCATATTATATATAATTTAACTATAGATGTTCTCATCATCCATAGAAATGTCTAATTCTTTCAAAATTTCTATTAAGCTCTTGGCCTCAATATTTAGTGACAGTGAGTTCCACAGAATAATTATAGTGTGTAAAAAGTATTTCCTTTGACAAGTTTTAAGTTTGTTGTCCTTGGCTTTTCACTGAAATATCTACTTAGAAGATAGGGTAAACATGAGTGCCTGCAATATTTTGGTTCATTAGCAAGTCCTAGAGTTTTAATATTCCCATGTCCTGCAGGGTGAATTCTGTTGAGTAACCTCAAGTTCCTGTGAGAAAGTCTCTTCTCCCACTAAGCAGATCAGAAAAGGGCCATGGGGCTGTTGGTGAGATTTTTGAACGTGTTCATTTTGTTGGCTTATACAAAGTTAGGGCAACATTGAGCATGTCTGAGAAATCCCACCCTCTGTCTTCATAGTCAGATTTGGAGAGGTTTCATCAGATTCATGTTAGATCCTTGGCTGCTTTTGAATTGTTAGGTAGCATCTGTGATCAAGAATGCTTTTCTCCACTTGTGCTTGATGAGAAGGGTGTGACCATTTCTTTCAGATAAGTCAAATTGTTGCTTTTCTTGGCTATTCATGCGATCGTCTTGAGCATTTGCTTACATCATGCAACTGACGGGTTCTGTCTACAGCTTACTTTGAACTCCACTGGCTGACATCACTAGGTGCACAATGCTCACCGTTACTTAGGCATGACTTTTGTTACATGCTGTATATTTTGTTGAGCTCAGTGTGATTATCAGCCATCTTAATATTACTGTTATTGCTTACATGATCTTAAAAAATATTAGGGATGAATTACACAGCCAGTGCCAGCATCTTAGCTGGTGTCAATTGGTGGAGCTCCATTCCACCAATCTACACTAGCAAAGGGTCCATCGAATACTGGTGTCTGCAAACAGTGATGAGGCCAGACTCTCTCCCTTAGTTTCCTAGTATCTTGGGCTGTGCTGGACAAAAGAAATATTAAAATATAATATTCAAGAATATCATGCACCCATGCATTTGACAAGCACAGATTTTATATTTTTTTTCATTCATAATATACTGCACAGTATTGCGTAGAGATGCATTGTTGGATCATACCAATTTCGTATTTTGTGTTAAGCAAATGCTGCAGTACATAATTATATATAATACAGTACATGCAGGTCAAAAGATAAGGCTGCTTGAAAATATTAATGGAATTCATGCAGGAAAGAATAAGTAACAAGCACTCTAAGAAATTAATGCAACCTGGCTCCAGTGGAGCAGGAAAATAAAGTACCCAAAGCAGGAACAATACTACGCTGCACTATGCATAGTCTCTTTCCCTTTCCATCTTACATAATATTTCCCTAGTGTACAGAATTTAAATGGTTCTAAAGAAGTTGTGCCAGTTTTAATGGATACTTTGGAGTAGGTTTTCAGCAGGCTTACATCAAAGCACATGCTGCCTATATTCCACTGCGCAGGGCCAATATGCACTGCACAGGGCTGTAGTACTGTTTACTGAAATCCGTTTGTAACACATTACTTTATTTAAGGCTCCGTGGAATTAAAATGATCAAATATTGCTACAATGAGAGGGCTACATACTAACTTGATTCACCCATGGTTTCTGCTGAAACGTCTCATGTTTCTTCTTAATTTGTCAATGAAGATTCAAGACATAAGGGGCCAAGTGTTCAAAAGGAGGCATGACTATTCACCCCCAAATCCTGCGCGCACACTCACCAGCCACAAAACCTGACATCTGTATGCACAAAAATGGGTTTATGTGCATAAACTACTGTGTGACTAAGGGGCCATTCACAGGACTATGTGACTTTTTGAAGGCCTATAAGAGATGCCCTCCTCAGAAAATAAGATACAGTGTTTCCAACATCAGATCCTTAGTGAATATCTTGGACGTTTCCACTAAATGACCCACCAGTACATAACTGGTGTGCCTTGGTGTATGTGTGTGTGTGTGTCTCTCTCTCTCTCACACACACACACACCCCACTCTCATGTACAGACTGATATGCTGAACTCCTTGATGTATTTTTATTATAGATGCAAAATCTCATGGAGTTTAGAATATCAAAATGAAGATTTAGAATGGCCATATTATGCACAATACCAAGACAACTCTGGGGGGATGGAACATGGCAGCTGTTTAACAGCCTACAGCAACAGTTCTTGAGATTTTTATGTAGGGAGTGAAGAATAATGCAGCCAACTGAAATCAAAGGGAGAGTTTTAGGTGGAAATTTGAGCCACAAAGCTGGAATTAACCACATTACACTTGCAGAAAGTACCAATAGATATTTAATAACCATACATAGTCAGGCCTTCGATTTTTACCTCCCATCCAAGATATGCATATGTGAGGGATCTCTGTTACATGTTCTCATTTAAACAAGGCCTAGACCAATGAAACAGCTGCTGAATACCATGACAAGATGAACGGTGCAGCGTGTTTTGGCAGTTGCCATTTATTTCTGTAAAAACACTGAAGTAACCTTTGCTATTCCTCAGGCATTAACCATAAAATAGATGGAACCCACGAGTGTAGACAAACCACTCTCCATATGGCCTGTCAGCTTATAAGCATCAATTCGGTGAAGTTCTGAGGGCTAAGGAATACAGGGCCAAGCCTGGTCCTACTTAAGTGATTGCCAGATCTCCCACTGGCTTCGTTGTGGCCAGGGTTTGGCTTATACTGAGAAAGATGCTGAAATAAATCTGAAACATAATCAAAATGTGATGAGCTAAACTCCGTATTAGCATAAACAGGAGCAGCTCCATGGATGTCGGTGTTCTAAAGTAGGCACTAGCAGCGGCTGTAGGACAGCAATGCTGTTACTCTGGATATTTCAACACAGCAATAAAAGACCTGTAACTGGCCCAGGCCAGCTGGGCTAAGTCCCGTACAAATACAGAGCAAAATGATGGGCTCTGCCTAACTCTGGAAAGTCCCTTTGCAGCCCTCAGCCTAAATCACTATGAAATATGATTGGGCCTAACCCACTTACTTCAAAAGTTAGCTTTGGGCCCTACAAAGTGAGCTGACAGTGTTTCAAATGGAAGGGGCGAGGGGAGAGAAAAGAGCATGGAAAGAAGAACCCAACAAAATACAATAGAAGCAATGCCCTCCTCCTCCATCCCCAGATTTGACGTGTCTGATTAGCACAAGTAACACAGACAATCTCGGGGAAAGCTTGCATAATGTGGTGCAATCTAGCACCTCCCCCAGGGTGCCCAGCTGCTACAGAAGCAATTTCACAGCTCATCATCCATTATGAGATTAAAATATTTTTTTTCCTCCCGTGAAGTATTAATAAATTGTGCAGGCAGCCCAGAGTCGGTGCCGTTTACACAAATGGTAGTGAATCACCTACCTAGTTATTTCTTAATGGATGGAGTCTCTGCAGTTCTCCTTATCCTGTCATTTGAGAAACCGAACACACAAACCTGTACACGTTGCTGTTTGTTTGCATCATCATACCCTGTATGCCACGAGGCTCATGCTGTAGCGATAGGATGATGAGAACCAGGAGGATGGGAGGGGGGGAGATGTTCTAGTGGATTCCCATGGTAAGTGTATAAATCCACAGTACTTACTACAGAACGACACCAAAGCATCCATGTCGATCAATACAAAAGAGGAAATGCACTTAAAAAAAAAAAAGTCCATGTCCGTGTTCAAATCCCTTCTAGAATTCACTTACATTCCCCTGTGGGGGCAAAGTCACTGAAGCAGCACTGATACAATACAGGCTCCTTGGAACATACAGTGAAAACGTAAAGCTGTAGTCAGAGCACCACTAATGGGTCTTTGAACACCTCTGCTTTATTACAGCATCAGACAAAGCAGGCATGTTTAATGTTTAAACTCCCACCAACTAATGCCTTCAGCAAATATGTATTTTATCCAGTGCTTTTTGAAGCACCTGTCGCCTGGGCAGCTAGATGCTGCTTTTACACACACATGCACACAAAATTAAAAACAAATAATACATATACTGTCCCCCTGAGCACCTCCAATCAACAGTAGCCTGAAAGTCCTTGCCAATCCATCCGTCTTCAGATTGTCCAGAAGTTGTTAGGAGGGGAAAACGAAATTAACCACATCACTAACACAATAAATCCACCTTAAATGCTGCCCTGAAGACCATCAAATTCAGGATGTGTCACCACAGAAACAAGAAGGGGTGCTGAAAACCAGGCCCCTTTCTGCCAGTCTGGGACAGCTGAATTGTAGGAACTGACAGCTGGAACATCCTCTCTGTCTTAACTGCAGTGAGCAGGTTTGGATGAGAGGCATTCTGCAGTAATGGGCGATTTGGGTTTCATTTGTAATCAAGCACACACTCTCCTGTTGAAGCTGTTCTACTGTGGATATATAATTAAAAGATTCACTGGAGAATGGACCCTGGATCTCACACCTCTTAGGTGGCTGCCCTAACCACTGGACGACAGACTCATTTTCTGTCTCTGTTGTCCAATGACTGTTCCACTGTGGATAAATAGTTGAATACACAGTATTCATTGGTCCAGAGTGAGACAGAGTGTGTGAGAATAAGTCTGCAGTCCAGTGGTTGGGGCACTGTTGTGGGAGACCTCAGGTACATTCCTCTGCTCCAATCACTCCTCCATTATTTATCCACAGTGGAACAGCTTCAAAAGGAGAGACTGAGGGAGACCCACACCAAAATATCCTACAGCCCAGTAGTTAGAGCACTCACCTGAGAGGACTTGATCGGGGTCTCCCACCACGCTCCCCCTCTGGCACAGGGGAGGAATCGAACCTGGGTCTCCCATATCCCAGGTGAGTACTTTAACCACTGGGATAAAAGTTATAAGGTGAGCACCACCATCGCTGCCACCTCCTCATGGGTGGCAGATATAATAGGCCAGGAAAGGGCACAATAGGCCAGGGTATAATAGGCTTTGCCTTCCCTGGCACTGCCGCTGACCCGCCACCAGACAACTGAGCCGTGGTGTCCCCCCACTTCCCCGAGACCCCCACCGCCTCCTCCACCCCACACCCGACCCCCAGAACGTCCCCGCTGCTCAGGCTGGTGGCTCAGTGGGGGGAGGGGGAGGGACCTTCAGAGGTGGGAGGAGCTGGCGCTCATGGAGGCTGCCTGCTTGGCCCCATGCTTGCGGGAGGGGGGCTTGGCCTGGCCCAACTCTGGCGGCGCTGGGGCCGTCCCAGTGTTGAGGGGGGCTGGTGGCTCAGCCTGGCGCTGGAGCCAGCCCAGCGCTCGGGGCGGGTTGGGGTGGGAGCAAGTGATGGGTCAGGAAGGCCAGGGCTCCTTCGGTGGGGGAGGGGGGCCTTAGGGCTTTTCTTTTTAGGGGGGAGATTCGGGGCTCTGGTGTGTGGGAGAAGCGCAGGGGGCTAGCCTCCCCAAAGCGAGGGTTCACCCGCTGCCCATGCACCTCCTCCTCCAGCCAGCCTCTTGCAAAATAGCAAACGTACCTCCCTGCAGTCCAGACTTAGGTACCTATCTCTGAGAGAGGGGCAGGGCTTGGCACACATCCCTCGTCAGCATCTCCCACCGGTTAGCTTAGGCAGGGAGCCACATAACGTGCTGGCTTTTGTGAATTGCTTCCCTCTCTCCATTCATTGCATAGGGAGTCTAGACACCTAACAGGCTTTTGGGATCATAGCGTGTTTCTGTGATTTTTCTAAGCTCCTAAAAGTTAGGTGCTGTGTCACAATGCCTAACTTTTTATGGCATTCCACCCTAAGTGGCCTGGAACTGTGTAAGCATATAGTGCAGATGTCATCATTTCAAAAAGGGAAAAGTAGAAATGAAGGAAACCAAAAAAACCCATCCAATTAATGAGAAAAGGTAGGCAGAAAGTACTAGACGTGGTCGAGAACAGGAACCAAGAAACTGAAGAGCGTTTGGTTCCAATGTGCCATGTATGCCATGGGAAAAAAATACATCTTCCAAAGATATAGTGCATAGTTAAAGCCAGGGATCTCAAACTCAAATCACCATGAGAGCTACATGAGGACTAGTACATTGGCCTGAGGGCCGCATCATTGACACCTTTTCATACAAAGATAAAAAAGCCCCCCCGCTCTTCCCCCAACCCCGCCCCCACTCCACCTCTTCCATGAGGCCCTGCCCTGCCTCTTCCCATCCCTTCCTCGCCCCCATTCCAACCCCTTCCCCAAAATCCCTGCCCCTATTCCAACTCCTTCCCCAAATCCCTGCCCCGGCCCCAGGGCCGCCCAGAGGATTATGGGGACCTGAGGCAAAGCAATTTCAGGGGCCCCTTCCATAAAAAAAAAGTTGCAAAACTATAGAATATCATATTCTCGTGGGGGCCCCTGCAGGGCCCGGGGCAAATTGCCCCATTTGCCGCCCCCCCCGGGTGGGCCTGCCTGGCCCCACTTCTTCTCTGCCTCCTCCCCTGAATGTGCCGCGTCTCTGCCCCTCTCCCCTCCCTCCTGAAAAGTCCTAAGCACAACGGGAAGCGCTGGGAGGTAGGTGGAGGAGCGGGGACGCAGCACACTCGGGGAAGGGAGGGGGGCAGAGAGCTATGGCAGGCCGCAGGAAATAACTCCGCAGGCCACATGCGGCCCACAGTCCACGTGTTTGAGACCCCTGGTGAAAGCCAAGAGCATCTGTGTGTTTGGAGATTAGCAAGGCCATGAACAGCAAATGGCTTCAGACAGGCAAATGCTAATGGCAGAGTATTCTTCAAGTTACAGACTGTAACACAATGCAATGTTATTCCCACCGAAATGTGCAGCAATGTAGCTATGGAAAAGATATATAAAACGAAAGCAAAGTCTGGTTCAGAGTTAGGAAATATAATACCATAGAATTATAGAATCTCAGGGTTGGAAGGGACCTCAGGAGGTCATCTAGTCCAACCCCCTGCTCAAAGCGGGATGAAATCCAACTAAATCATCCCAGCCAGGGCTTTGTCAAGCCTGACCTTAAAAACCTCTAAGGAAGGAGGTTCCACCACCTCCCTAGGTAACCCATTCCAGTGCTTCACCACCCTACTAGTGAAAAAGTTTTTCCTAATGTCCAACCTAAACCTCCCCCTCTGCAACTTGAGACCATTACTCCTTGTTCTGTCATCAGGTACCACTGAGAAAGTCTAGATCCATCCTCTTTGGAACCCCCTTTCAGGTAGTTGAAAGCAGCTATCAAATCCCCCCTCATTCTTCTCTTCTGCAGACTAAACAATCCCAGTTCCCTCAGCCTCTCCTCATAAGTCATGTGCTCCAGCCCCCTAATCATTTTTGTTGCCCTCCGCTGGACTCTCTCCAATTTATCCACATCCTTCTTGTAGTGTGGGGCCCAAAACTGGACACAGTACTCCAAATGAGGCCTCACCAGTGCTGAATAGAGGGGAATGATCACATCCCTTGATCTGCTGGAAACGCCCCTACTTATACAACCAGTACCAAGGCAATTAACTGCTACAAACTTCTTTTTAAAAAACAGTATTATTTACTGCGAGAGGAACAGAGGAACTTCTGACAAGTCATTTTGAAGTGTTTTTTAGGCAGCTTTTGTATTTAGCATGACGTAAAATACATCACATGAATCTGAAGCTGCAAAGATAAGGAGCTAACTCCTCCGTGGGACTCTAAGGGATGGTGAAGAGTCTTCTAAACCACATTTCTACTCTATCCTGGAACCCGTAAAGTCAAAATGGCGCCCCTGTAACTGAAAGCAGCCTAGGAGCCACTCTCTGTTATGCCAATCTGAGCAATGTCTTAAGAACTGCTCTTCCAGCTGAGGATTGGCCAGATGACTGGGTACTGAGACCCTACCCCAATATGCCCCAAACAGAGAGGGTGGGAACAGGTAGCATAGAAGAATGAGAAGACTGACAAGGACGTTACTTCCCATGAGAGTTCAGGGGCTCAAACATTTACAAATACCAGATTTCTAAACTGGATTGGAAGAAAGGTAATGGCAGCCTGGCAACCTGTGAACCTGGGAACAGATAACAGCAGCTAGTAGCCTGCCACAGTTATTAGCTACGATCACATATTGTGGAAATGGACAGTCACAGGTACTATGACAGCCAAGATTTACTTACGATTCCTGAGATATTCCAGATACTCGTGGATACAGGGGGAAAGGTCAAAGCTCAATTCCTCAGGGAACAGATGAGGGTACGAGAGGATTTAAATCAAACCAGTATTGCCTGAGTCACCAAGTACAAGCAGAACCTGGCTGAAGCCATGAGCTAATCATCCTGGAGTGAGATGTGTTAGCAACTGGATCCTAAGAAAACCTGCCAGACATTTAGGGGCTGAAACCTTATAAAAATGACTCACTCATTAAGTGACTTGGGAGGCTTTTCAAATGTCTTCACTGGTAATAAAGAATGTTACTGTAAAGTTAAACTGGTATCCTTAGAGAAAATAAAGCAGCCAAAGAGGGGGAAGGGGATTGTAAGGGGAGGCAGCAAGTTACAAGTAAAAGAGGGACTAAAGAAAGTGGGAGGATACAGTTAGTCATGAAGTCAAAATGCTAATCCCCGTGTTAAGCCCCTGGATTTGCCCAATGCACGCTAGGGTTTTAGCTGACACATCTTCAAAATGTTAGGCTAGTCAAGGCCTAGATGTTTCCATAAGCCTGAGCAGACGCAGTCGGAGCTGAGTGCTCATGCTGTTCATAAAACCACTCCAACCAAACTGGCCTCCTGGGATACTTACTAAACTTTACCAAAAGCAGATTTATTTCACTCCTCAGGCCCAACCCCAAATCTGTTCGGAGTGGGACAGAGTTCTTTCCAAGTGTCAATTTCTTTGATAATTGCATTTGAGCCAAATTATTGTGTCTTTCACCCAGTTCTCCCCAACACAAAACCTTTTCCTCTTTTCTTCCATGATAGCCAAAGCAATAAAGGAAGAATATTGGTAATCAGGTGTCACTAGGGGAAAAAACTGGTGGAAAAGAGAAGAAGGTGTTGCTTTTTCTTTTAACTTGTACATTTCTCCATATCCTTGACACTGAAATTCTAAATAAAAGGGCAAAAAGAAGTATTATGCAGTATATTGAAATCCCACTCTTTGGCATTCAGAAATTAAACACCATAGCATGATCTGCTTGAAGAACTCTGGAGAGCTTTCTGCATGTTACATAGCTGCTTTCTTTTTTTGATCCACAGCATCTCTATTCATTCCCCATGTTGCACTCAAATGCATGATAATTTTTTTCCTTTATATAAAGTTTCTCATTTGACATTTTATAGGCCAGTTTTCCCAGAGAAACTTATTGAATTGCACTTGCAGTGGTTTGCCTACTGCTTGTCATTAGTATATGCCAAAAAATGCATTTACTTTGAAAGCCTATGCAGATTGGCCATTTTTGCACATGGACAGATTAAACATCCCTCTTGCACATGGAACTCCTGTTAACTGCACATACAAAATAGGCATGCAAAATATGCTGCTTTAGGGCTCAACTTGCTAACACTCAGGCACTGAATACACAAGCACTCTACTGATTTTGTAATATCAGCCTTCTCTGACTTTGCTGCTGAATTAGAGAAGGAGAATTTGGCTTTCCTTGTTAATATCAATTGAGGTTTTTTTTAATTTCCTCAGGTGTGGCAAATCTGGAGCAAAATCCTGCACTCGAATGCATGGGTGGGTTAGCAGGTAAGAGAAAACAGTGGACATCTTCCTTCCCTTCCAGCAGCAGGGCAGGATTTCAAATGCAGAGCACACAGGGAGTAAGAGCCATCAGGTTGGGAGCATAGTCAGTCCCCTGGCTCTCACCTGCTTCCTGCAGTCAGCCTCACGCATTAAAAGGGATGCACACTACTGCTTTTCAGAGCAGGAGAATGATGTGCTCCAGCGGGCCATGCCCTGCCCTGGCAATATGGCTTAAGATCCATCACATTTGTGGCTCTTCTCTGCTGCCCACTTCGCATGTCCATGAACAGCTAGGGCAAGGTTTTGCCCATAGTGTACATGAAAGAGAGTGGCCAGTGACCCAGGCAGTCTACCAGTTTCCTTAGCATAGCTCTGCCGAAGCACCAGAAGCAGCCCTGAGCTCCTTTTGAACAGAGACAGGAGACAGAGTCCAAGTATGCTAGATGGCATGGTGGATGGAGACAAATGTCCACTAAGGACTAGAAGAAGTGGCTCCCAACATCTCTCTCACTTGCTACCTTCAGAGCCCAAAGGTGAACAGCTAGTGCCCTACAGCAGGAGCAGCCCATGGCCTGTAAGGTACACTACAAACTAAGCCTCGGAATACAATAAGAAGTGGTAGCTCTAGGCAAAAACAGTTATGTTGGAGTTTGTAACGTCCCTTGGCTGTACAAATCCCCAGAGTCTCTGCTGGCTGCCAGGATGTTCTGTGGCATGTATGTGCCCCTCTGAAATCCTACTGCAGTTGCTTTGGAGCCCCCTACTGAACTGTGCATGCAGCACCAGGGACACAGCTGCCCCATACAGACCTGTCAAGTGGAAGAGCCTTCTTATTAAATTAACTGCTGTGAATGAATGGTGGAGAGAATTGGGATGAAGGGAAATTTGTTCTACTGTGATTTCATTTTCTTATTTTTCTGAGTGATACTGCATCCTCATTGCTGAGCCACTTCCATCTGGGAGAGAACAATGAACGATACTGCTTTCTTTTCTAGAAGAGATGTGGGTTATCAGCATTATAGCTGCGAAAGTAAATGTAAATCTGCTTTGCTCCCAATGGCAAGCCAAGAGCTTTACATTATGTGAAAGGAAACACCTCACCCTACATTCAATGAGCATTTACAAAATCAAGATCAACTCAGCAGAGTGTTCTTATACTTTGTATTACACAAACAACAGATGGAGAAAAGCGCCTTGTAATGAGGTCGACAGCCTGGAAGAACATACTGCACCCCATTGCCATACTTCCCAAGCAGAGCTCCGGGGTAAAATGTTCGAACTTTAGCAGCCTCATTTGGATCTGTTTTGTTTATAAGTCATCTGGAGTTCTTTAAATAAATTTGCTAAATTGTCTTCCAGAGATGAATGGCTTCTCCCCCCCACCGCTTAATAAACTTTCAGGGATATCTTTATTGTTATGTCTAATTTTAGAGAAAACTAACATTTCCTGAGATTCAATTTCTCTCATAATTGTTGGAAGGAAACTAAATTGTCTGCTGTAAACATTCACTGTATTGTGTCAAAAGAATCTTTATTACAGTCCACTGAGAATACTAATAAAATTCCCAATCCAAGCCCTTGCTTGCCTTCTTTTCAGTTAGCTCTTTTCTCTTATGTGTTCATTAATGTCAGTTCAAACAGTCTGCAGCCTAGATATGAGAACTTAAAATATATTATTTAACAATCAAAGATAGAATAAAGACTTGCGCACAGTAAGATCATTTTTTGCTTTTTCCTTTGCTGCCTTCTATTACAGAAAGTGAGAATGGCTATTTCATTTGTCTGTGTGCGTGCTTAGAGTTGATGAAAAAAAATCTCATTAGTTTAGTCTGACATATACTCAATACAGTCTATGTACATATTTTTTTTCATTTTATTCTACGGCTGCAAAATGATACTAAATTTCATCAGATTGGAACGAAAACTATGGTCTTGGAACATTTCCCTTTAAGGGTCTTATATTTATTCAGAATTCATGAATCATTTTCCAGTAATACAACTATAATTATTCTTAAAGTGTTATGTTTGAAGGTTTAATATGAAATACTTGCAAAAAGCTCTTTTTCACTTTGATAGTTTATAATCTTCATGGTAATCAGATCAGTTAGCTCCTTCACACAGCAGCCAGGAAAATACTTTTTAATATGAATCTCATACTCTTCACTCATGTTTTAATTAAAGTAATAAAAGCCAAGTCATATTTTGCCCTTTACAATGTACACAGACATATAGACTTAAGTTACATAGCGTCAGCTCAGACATTTTTTATTACTGCTGACGGATTTCTTTGTTTATGATTAATCCAACAGAGAATTTTTCAAAGAATCCCAATCATGAAAAAAAGGTGCTACTAATTAACAAGGCCATACACTTAATTGGGGATACCTCAAGTGCACCTCCTGGCCACACTGGATATCTAGGCAATACAGCAATGCATCCTGCAGTGACAATGGGCCAAATTCAGACCTGATGTGAGTGGGCTCCACTGCCATTTACTTCAAATGGAGTAGCATCCACTTACACCAAAGCTGGATGTGGTTCTACACATCCCAGCTCTTCATCTCGATTCCAAAGGCCAACCTGCATCTGAATATGGAAGATTAGGGCAGCTCAACTTACTGCCAATTTTTGCTCCCATCTTCTTTAACATTAATAAATAATATAATGCCATACCATAGGTGGACATGGTGATTGCATAGCGAGCGAAGAGACCGCACCATACGGCTCCATTTGCCACCAACACTCACTACCCAGCATAGGGATTGCTACCATGAGTAATCCTATTGACTTCAGCAGGATTACTCAGGAGAGTAAACAGCATGCTTAGCAGCAAGTATTTGCAGGATTGGGGCCTTAACGGAGTGTGAGGAAGACCGAAAGTAGGGGAAAGGCAGGGGTGGAAAGAGTGCATACACAGGATGTTGGATTGCCAAGGTGACTTGGTCTGTATCATGTCAGGTCTGAGAACATCTTCAAGAATTGAAGGCTAAGGGGACCTGTTAGATAACTACTAGAGTAGAGCTTTAAATGCTAATGCAGCTAAGAATGATGTACGTAGGTTCCAATCAACATCAAAGTGGCACATTCCATGTTAGTTCTGCTTTTTATTTAGGTTTTATGCATTACTTAAGGCTGCAGGAAAATGCATCTCTTGGTTGGGCAAAGTCTGGGTATACCAAGACGATACATTACACAGATGAAAGACTGAACAAAGGAAAGAAAGTGACCCTAGTTTAAGACCCTAATGGCCATGCTCAGGAAGAAAGGTCGTAGGTCTATTAATGAGATGAGCACTGCAGAATAAATGAAAGGTAGACTGGACACACTCTTCATGCAGCTTCTAGTAGAAGTTACAGAAGTCAGGTCTCATCAATGCTCAACCAATCACCACAAGGGAACACAGTGATACCTGTGCAACTGCACTGAAGCTGCTATCTGCCATAACACATGCAATAGTAAATCTTCAATCAGCTTCTCTAACGGTGAGGGATCCATCATCCCTGGCAGAGAAACAACAAGAGCTCTCACTGAAGGCCAGGGCATGAGAACACTCCTGTTATTCCCTTTCTTCTCAACCTAGCCCTTTTAGAGGTCAACCCTGATCTCACTGAGTTAAATGGAAGCAGGACCAGGCCCTTTACAGTAATCAGAAAGAAGATTTTCAGGCTTAGACAGTTAATAGGGCTTCTACATGCTGGGAAAATAATGAAGAACCCATAGCAATGGGTGAGCTGGGGTCTGAGCCAAAGCCTAGTAAGTGAAGATTATTTCTACAGATTTGAATGGGCTTTGGATCAGGCCCTTTGGTGAGCTGGAGTGGAGTCTGAATCCTCACATGAAGTAGAAAGTTGTCATGGAACATAAATGTTGAAGGCAGGTTTGGATTATGGAGTCTCCTTCCTGTTTGCACAGGCCTCCATCCAAATACTGAAGTGGAAAATAATGCCTTCCTGCTTGAAGTAACTGGTTCCCAAGTAACCTTCTGACAGTTAATCACCCTGTTATGACGGAAGGCCCAAACACAAGCCTGGTCCTGGTGCTCAGATATGAGAAGTAATCAATCAGTTTGAAAGGAAACGTCACTCAGCTGCTCAGTCATTTTTGGATTCTCACACTGCCTATTTATTTATTTTTTGCATCATAAATAAATAATCACCCTCCCCTGTGTAAGGATACACATACACACAGACACACACACACACCTCACAATAGGCCAAAGTAGAAAATCTTACTTATCACAAATAATGTGATAACACAGTTATCAGTGCTCGGAATCAATCATTAATATGTAAAGTCCTGACTTCTAACCAAACTTTATCACAGTGGGTAGTTGTGGAGACAAGCAGTGAAGAATTAACACAGTGGAAGGATTAGGAAAATCTGAAGACAGAAATAGCTCATGCACAAAAGTTTGAATTGTTTTTGTCTGAAGTGACAGTTACTGTTAAAGAAAAATACAGCATGGTCCGAGAAGCAGCAATAGCTGACTGTAGAGGTGCAGTGAGTGGGCTTAAAAGCAGAGAATAGTCTTTTACGTATTATAAATATTACACCTATGTTTCTAAGGTGATCTGCTTCCTTGGAGGGTGCATTTTCCCAAGGCTTGCTGAACTTTTCCTGCTTTCAGTCCAGCACATCCCCTGTATCCTATTGACCACCAAATATTTCGGCTGTGCTGGAGGGGCATGCAGAGGTTTCAAAGTTTTCAGAACTACTAGAGATGCTGTATGTTATGGGATACCATTGGTGAGTTAATCTTCACTTATTCAGCTTTACTGTATGTTATCTTCATCAGTCTTTAGAGTTTCTAGATCATCAGCACTGCAGGACAGACACACATTCTAGCTCTGATCCATGCTAGGAGTTCTTCAACACCAAAAGATCCCTAATTATGGCATTTACTCTTGTATGTTCAGCCAAATCCCAGTTGCATTTCCTAGCACTCTAAAACAGTGTATTATTGCCCCTCGTTCTCTTTCTAACTTGCACAGTGAATGTACAATTTTGGAACCTTATAAGCTTTTCTTATCTAAGTGCTAGATCTGCAAACATCTGTATATTTTCAGGCTGAGAAAGGTTTGGTTATTGTAGCATATTATATACCTTGCAACTGAGTCTTTTCCTTTTGGGTTCCAATTCTTCCATAATAAATTCCTTGGATTTAAGGTCCAGCCAGTGAAGCTGTATTAAGCAGGATTTCTCTCAGCTTTTGCTAGTTGTACATCTTTGGAGCATTTATCTCAACTTTCTCATGGCTCCTGCCTTTTGTTTACATTTACTAATCATTCATCTCTGTATCTTTTCAGAACATGGGGGCAGATTCTCCGCTGGTGTAAATCAGTGCAGCTCCACTGAAGTCAATGGATCAGATCCCCAGCTGGCATAAAACAGTGTACCTCCACCACAGCAGTCAAAGGAACAATGCCGATTCACAGCAACAGAAGACCAGGGCTTTTGTCTTAAATCCACTCTCTCCCCCTGTCCCTGCTGATCAACAGTCATGTCCTGGAGTTGCAAAATATTGATTGAAGCCTGTATGCCCATTCTCAGCCATATCTGAATCAGACCTCTACTCCAGAGTTTGCCTTACAGGTTGTCCTTACTCTTGCATCCGTACTAATGTTCTCAGTCTATTTCCCATCTCTGATCTTATTGGGCCAAAATCACCACTGTTTTATGAGACTGCAATTCCAGTCAAGCCAAAGAAAATGCACCCATTCACACCAGTGGTGAATTTGTCACACTGTTTCTAGGAATGTCTAAACATTCTTCCTTTCCCAATTTTCCTCTTACATATACTGGTTTTACACTGGTGCAACTTCATGAACTACATGGGAGCTACTCTTGATTTACACAGCTGTGTTAAGAGAAACAAGTTCCCAGTTTTCTCTAATGCCCCTACCTATTGGAGCTTACTCTCAGAGAAAGTCTTTTACCTCTCTGCCATCAAGAAGACTTTTGTTTTTCAGTTTTGTTGGCTCTTCCCGAGTCACCTCTTCCCAAAGTTTTACCTGATAGTTGGGGGTCTCCACAAACCATAGATTCTCTTGACACCTGACACACTTAATCACTGTGAAGACTCCAGTTATTGTTTCCTGATGGTTCTTCAAGAATAAACAGTATGAAGAATTGTGACCTCATGTCAAGAGCAATCACATTTCTTTAATCTTAAACATCCTCACATGATTTGATTCTATCCCCCAACCCAGTGGAATTACACAAGATCAACAGTTTGGAGTTATTTCACAAGATTCATGGAAATTATGCACTGCTTGGTATGTTTTCCTCCCTGCAGATTTGGTAATCTTTGTCCGTCCCTCTGTCATGTTGCAAAGAATTCTAAATTTCTTGTGTGGATAGTAGGTAAACTACTTTTCTAATGATTTGAAATCGGTGTCCAACTCCTTCAGCACCTGAACCCACCATCTCCAATCCCAGAATGCATCTTCATAACAGGTCATTCTTCATTCTTTGGAGGAAGATTTGCTTCAATTCTGGCTTTATCTCTTGAACTCGCTTCATTCTATTTAGTCCCCGAGATATTTTTGATGCACAACTTTATTACACTAATAGCCCACACCTCCCACAGAATTTACTGATGAGCATATACAACCTTGTTTTTGGCTCTGTCACATGGTACTCATGCTACTTAGATTTGGGTCAAAAAATTCAAATTAGAGATTTTTGGCAAGTTCTTGGGGGGGAAAAACCTATTCTTTTGAGCAAGGGAGTTTCTTGGGTGTATATATATATAGACAGATACTGCTGTGGTCTTGGTCAGAACTCAAATTCAAGGCCATTAACAGTTTGTGGCTGTTATTTACTTTCAGGTCCTCAGAGTTTCACTCTTCCCGTTGTAGTTGTTCCTGATCCAGCTGGTGTCACATGGGAACCTAGGTTGATTGGTGAAATGTATGTGTCCACCTGTCCACAGATGAAATTCAGCCACAGTATATTGCTCTTCATAGCCTTCTGTCCCTACAAGGCACTCTCTGTACCATCTGACTTCTTCTCAGATATCTACAATTGTATTTGATGCTATTTTTCCACAGAGTAACTGCAGTAGAAACAGAGACTATTCCTTTTGGCTCCAGGAGCTGTTCAGTTACATTATCTTTTCATCCTGTGAGGCGTTTTGGCTGTTCTTTCAAACACAGCCCTATTGTTAACAATGCAGGAGTTCTTGGAGACCTAGGAGTTGAAGACGATGTTTATTCTACTGTAATACCAAGGTAATTTTTTCCCCATTTAAACAATATAGCCAATCTTACACCCAGATATGGATGCTTCTACTTCCAAAACTTTCAGGCTAACCTACTGTAATTCCTTCCTGGCTGTACCCTCAAAAACATTTAATTAGCAGATAGAAGCTCATACAAAATTCAGGAACTTAGATCTTCATTTGTTCTTGCATACAACTCAATATTACTCCAGTTTGGAAGGATCTACATTAGCTGCTTATTCCACTAACCTCAATATAACATTATGTTGCTAATTTTTAAAATACAGTACATAATATTGTTGCTGCATAATCTGCTGAGGAGGGCATTTCATATATACTGGTGGGTCCCCTGTAGTCTGCTGATAAAGCTCCTCTGTTTTTGATCCTCCAACACGGCATATAAAATTATACAGCAGTATTTGAAAAATAGCATATGAACCGTGAAGAGTGTACCTTTAATGCACGCACACAAGTGGGCAGAGGTAAGGCTCCCTGTTCAACCTTTACTTTTGCATTTGTTGACTTCTGCTTGATATTGTATTTATTAACCATGTAACTAACTTTGTGTTAACATTTTGTTAGTCATGGAATTCTAAATGTATTCTGCCCCCCCCCCACCCAATCTAAATGAAATTAAATTTTCACTCTTTCAATTAGGAACTTTGCATATTAGTTCTTTTTATTATAACAATAATGGTTGACAAATTTATTGTCATGACTTTTATTTGTAAGATGCATTATAGACAAATTGTTCACCATGAACCTCATATATACAAAACTTGTGAAGGGTAAAAGCAAAGGAGAACAGGTCGCTCATCTCATTCATGCATTTCAATGAAGCAAGACAGTCAAGCCAAGGAAGCTCATAGAATATTGGCTTACATTTAGAATCACCAAGAAATCAACAAGCCAGTAGGACAAAATGCCTACTCTTCAAAGCCTACTATGATAACATCAGTGGGTTTTTTTACCAATCTGGTTGATGTTCCTCTGACACATGTCTTCCGTAAGTAGCCAAGATCAATGGATTACAAAGAGTATGAAAGACTGCCTCTTTCCCCAGAAGTTTAAACAAACCCAGGTCTCTGAGACTCATTAAATGTCACGGGAGGCTGAAAATTCACCAGGAGCCTTGAATGGAAATCATGCCAAGAAGCATGGACCATTTTGCTTTTCCTGTATTTATCTACTGATCACTCTTTAATATAGCAAGATTCAAAATAAGGGTCACCTCTAGCTGTCACCCATACATGGAGAGTGTCTCTTGGTTTCTTACAACAATGCTATCAAATGAGCAGTGTCATCTGTAGACAGCCTAACACTGAAAGAACTGGAGGAAACTCCTGCTCTGAATCAGCACTGAAGTCTTGGCAAGGATACCAAATTCACCTTACTTGCACCTAGTAATACCTACGGATCAGCAGTAAATGGACTGTTGGTATTTATTGAGTGCAGTGGAGTTCTAGCTGTGTCAGTCATGGTCCAAGAAAAGGTATTACCTCACTCACCTTGTCTCTCTGGTATTTATTGGGGACATACATGTGTCCTGGCACGCATATAAGGATTTGAATTTGTATGTGTGTGTCTGGCCCTGAGATTTAGTCATGTTTGGAAACAGAAGGATATTTAAAATAGCCCAAGGATCTGTGACAATAAGGAAGGAGGGTAAGAGCGCAGCACTGGAGCTGTAGCCACGGGAGTTGGGAAGTCTCTGCTGCTTGCAGGTGACCTGGACTGGCATAGCCATTCCCATCTCATTGTCTAGCTGTGGCATTGCTGTGTATATCTGGCTGCTCAGCAGACCTGCTCCCACATGGAACAAAACCCGTATATTGATTGTATTTCTTCTTTTATTGTTAAATGTATCATCCTTTCCCCTTCCCTCTAATGAGTGTAGGACTGCACCACCCCAAAAGCAATCCACGGTCAAATATTTCTCTGACAGTTTCTCTCTTTCTGTGACAATGGAGTATCCCGAACCCTAGCCCACTGGACTAAACATTGCTATAGCTCTGCTCCTCCTTCAGCACATGTTGGCTCAGAATTTCTTTCCCTCCCCTTCCCAGAAGCTACCCAGAAGCTGCCCATGTAGTAATGCTCACAGCATCCAAAGCTGATGTCATGTTAACAGGAGTAAAAGCCAATGCCTTCTCCCCTCTCCCCCACCATTACCCTCTAGTCCAGGGGTTGGCAACCATTCAGAAGTGGTGTGCCGAGTCTTCATTTATTCACTTTAATTTAAGGTTTCACAGGCCAGTAATACATTTTAACGTTTTTAGAAGGTCTCTTTCTATAAGTCTATAATATATAACTAAACTATTGTTGTATGTAAAGTAAATAAGGTTTTTAAAATGTTTAAGAAGCTTCATTTAAAATTAAATTAAAATGCAGAGCCCCCCAGACCGGTGGCCAAGACCCAGGCAGTGTGAGTGCCACTGAAAATCAGCTCGCATGCCATAGGTTGTCTACCCCTGCTCTAGTCTCTGCATACATGACTCTCTCCTCCCACACACTCAGAGTCAAAGTAACAGCTAATCCATGCCCTGCCTCTGATTGCCTATCTGTAGCAGCTATACCAGTCCTATCCATGACAGGGGAGTCTGTTTAACTAACCAATCAGCCCATTTCCAATGTTCTTAGGCTAAGGAACAATGTTCACGCAAATGCTTCTCAAATGCCCATGACTTTCAGGTTCTAAAAGGGAGCAGTGATAAACACACTACCCCTGGTGCTGGCTATTCGTACAGATCCCTAACTTTGACACACACCATGCACCCCAAGCACTGGAAGCAACGCTGAACAACTAATCAGTGCAGGTAAGAGAGGCCGGGCAGCACTTATGGCCAAAGAAACTGCCTAGGTGACAGCTGCCAGATGGGGAGGCCAAACAATCACACTGCAGAAGAACAGCCTTGCCAGAGGAGCGGCTGTGTAACGGCAGGTCTTTGGCAAACCGTGGCAATGGGGAACAACTCTGATCCCAAAGGGAAGCATTCTGCAGACCCAGTGACATGCTGGCTGTGGCTGGCCTGGGCAGTAGGGCAGCAAGCTACAGGTGCATAAATCTGGGCCCAGCTTCTGCTATGTACAGGAAGGAAAAGAGAAAGAGGGCAAAGAGCAGGGAAGACATGGAGGAAGAAACACTGGTCTGTGGAGATGAAGGAGAGATCTGTAAAGGGAGAGCAGGCTCAGAGTTTAACTCTTCCTCTTGTTCTCACTTTTCTCCCCCCTCCTCATATTACTTTCCTCTTCTTTCTCACCCTCCATCATTTCTCATTGTAGTGAACGGAGACTCCTCCCCATTCTTCATTTGGCATGAGTCAGTCACAGGTGCAGTTCATCAATTAAGCTCTCCTGACTGAAGCGCCTCTGCTCCTTTGTGCTGCCTAGACCCTTGTTTGACAAGCTTCCTTTTTTGGGGGGGGGGAAGGGGGGAGGGAAGAGTATGTGTGTGTGGGTAACTATATTCCTCCCTCTTTATTAGGAACACGCATGTGGAATCACTCCTGGGTTTCCTCCTGTTGTGCTCCTTTACCTTTTCTCTCACAGTGTTACTGCCATGCTATGATGCTGGGGGCAGTTCTGAATGCGTTCAGGGTCTGTGTTGTTGGCTGACTCATGCTGCCGACACCATGCTGCAGTGCGGACTATTGGGGGGAGAATTGTCGCGCACACTGAAGTGTTGCACTGGAACTGCCTCTCGTAGACCCTGCTAGCGTGACCTAACGGGTACTTAGTTTGCAATAGCAGGGTCTATACAGGGCAGTTATAGCACAACACGTTAGCGTGTGCTGCAACGCTCATCCTCATAGTCCGCACTGTGGGACCCTGTAAACAAGCCCTAAGTCTCTCGTGTGGAGTGGACTCACTGTATATATCTGCCCACAGTCCAGTTTTACTTTATATACGACTCTTCTGTTGACATTCTGTTACACTTCAGTTGAGACTGGATCTTTAGGGGGAGCGAGCGTAGTGCATCACTATTATCACAAAGTTTTACAGCACATTTTATAGCCTCGGGTTGCCAAAGCTATCTTCATCTAGTCTGTAATACCAGCAATATATGAGGAAGTTCCTGGTATCCTCACTAGTCTCTAATTATGCTATTATTTACTTTTACATTATTGCTTGTTTACCAAACTCAGTTTTACTGTAATGGCCAATTCTTCATAACTAGCAAAATTATTGTTATGTTAAAATGAGTGTTCCAAATGTTATTTATTATTTGACAAAAGCTGCGTAACCCTGAATGAGGACATTAAATGGCAAGAACACTGCTTCAAATTCCCATTTTAAATAAGTCACCATGACAGCTGTGCCTTTATAAAACACATTACAGCGGCACTCAGACCCGTATGGCTCAGGGATATATACAAATTATACAGTTTCTGTCATTCAATCAAATAAGAGGGACGTTTTGACCCCAGAAATGAGTCAAATACAAGCTGTAATTCAACACCCAACAGAGGCCATGATGGTAATGCATCTTGACATCTAATCAAACAACCCTGACCATTTGCCCCCCCAAGATCAGTGAGATGCTGCATCTGTTACGACTAATACAGACCAAAGTTTAAAGATTATGAAAATAGATACAGTAGAGAGATGCTGATTTATACACGCACACACATATACACACCCCAATTTTATTTATATGCATGTGCGTGCGTGCGTACACACACACACACACACACACACAAAATCTATCTATCTATATCATATGCTTGATTCTATTCTCACCTATGCCAGGTCTCCATTAGTGTAACTCCACTGACTGTATTTACTCCTGATTTACACTAAGTGAGATGAAATTCTGGCCTTTATTTTATATACAATCTTACCATCTCCAGTAGGATGCTTGAAGAGCCCCTTTCCATTGATCTACATTGTAACACAGTGTATCTCACTACAAATTAGACTGTGCTGCTCTGACTAACATGCATAAGGTGGGAGAAATTGCATAAGTAGGTAGGCCAAGGTCTGATTCTATTCACAGTTCTGCCACTGCTTCACTACAGGTGATCTCTGGCAAGTTACTCTCTGTGCTGTTTACTCATCTATTATACGGAGGCAATAACACCTACTTAAAGGGTACTGTGAGCTTTAGTTAGCTAACATCTGTAAAGCGCTTTTAAATTTTCACTATAAGTGGAAAAGACCATTAATACCAAACAAACCAACCTTATACACATATCAAATTGCATTCCAAATTTCTTAACCTTTGCCAGGCTAGTCTCTCCATTCATTTTTTAAGCATAGTCCCACTTCTGTCTTATTTTGCACAGTACACTGGATGGTTGGTAACCTGTACATTCCTCAGGATTTTACATTATTTAGCTACTCCTCTTTGTTTCAAAAAAAAAAGGAAACTGACAAGGGTGAAGAATGACACCCTGCCAACTTTATCAGACACAATAGATACTTCACTCATCTCAGGGGTCAAATGTCCATGGTCGTTTGATCAGATGTCAAGTGGCATTAATACCCTGGCCCCTGTTGGGGGTTGAATTACATTTTGCATTTGACTCATTTCTGGGGTCATATGTCCCTCTTGTTTGATTGAACGACAGGAATTATTCTCATGGAGAAGTTTCTGCCACTGTAGCTAAGGGTCTGTCAGCATTTCCATTATGCTATAGGCCTGCATGTTCATGGGTTTAGTTCTCCACTGAGACAGCCTCTTTCTGGCATGAAAACATGACATATAATGAATAGCCTGGGAGCAAATCTTTCAAACATAAGATTCAGGGAAACAGTGGATCGGTTAGCTTTAAGATGTACATTGCTGTTGTGTATATAAAATAGCAGCTCTGGAACATGCTACTGCTCACAAGGAAAGAAGTGTACACACAGTTAGAATAGGGAATTGGGTTCTGAGCCTCACTTTACCGCTATGAGACCTTAGAAAAGTACTCAAGACACAATTCTGCAAGGTGCTGAGTCACGTGAGCTGAAGATGTGCAACCCCTTACAGGCGCTGCTTATCACAGGATCAGGCTCCTTAATCTCTCTGTGTCAGTGTCCCTATTTGTCTCAATACCCCCAGCTGTATCTACCTGATGGG
This sequence comes from Mauremys reevesii, assembly GCF_016161935.1. NCBI lineage: Eukaryota > Metazoa > Chordata > Testudines > Geoemydidae > Mauremys > Mauremys reevesii. The sequence continues at coordinate 21,413,640 of NC_052635.1, read as the reverse complement.
AAAGGAAGAGGTTGAGAGGCTTAATTAATTGTTGGCAAAGCACTTTGAAATTCCTGGATAGAAAGTGCTAAAAGAGAGCAAAGTTTTATCATCATCAAATTGCAGTTATAAGTACTACACATGGAGGCCATTTAAATCCAAAAGGCTAAAAGCCATTACGTTCAATAGAAAAATGATCAAATCGTAAATCTAATCCCCAGTTGGTATTTTGGAACAAAAGTGCAGGAAAGCACAACACTGCATTTTAAAAATAAGCTGCAGCATGTAAGCAAAAAAGAGAGTTAGTTCTTAACTACTATAGATGTATAGGGCCAGATTCTCCACTGCATCACACTAGCCTAATCTTGGACTGGAGTAACCCCATTGATTTCAATGGGTTTCACAAAGTGACCCCAGCATGAAACTGGTGTAACACTTCAAAAATCTAGCCCATATTTTAAAGCAAAGTCTTCCTGCCCAAAATTAGCTCTTATATAAAACGGATAATCCATTAACTTTAACTTAGAATTTCTCAGATGTCACTGATGAATTTGATCCGAACAATATACTCTGACCATCACTGACGTGCAGTCACCTCTGGGGTGGAACGGAGCATCTACTGTAAGAACATAAGAGCTTCCATGTGGGTCAGATTGTGGTCCATCTTGCCCAGCAGAATGTCTCAGACAGTGGCTCATACCAGAACTTCAGGGGGAGTGTACAGAACAGGGCAATTATGGAATGATCTGCCCACCTTCCACTCCTGGCAGCTAGTAGTCAGAGGTTTGGCATCGCATCCCTGAGCATCTTGGCTAATAGCCATTGGTGGACATATCCTTCATTAACTTATCCAGGTCTTTTTTGAACCCAGTTATACTTTTGGCCATCACAAATTCCCATAGCAATGAGTTCCACAGGTTAGTTGTATATGTGAAAAGATATAATTTTTTATTTATATTAAACCTGCTGCCTAATAACTTCATTGGGTGATCCCTGGTTCTTGTGTTTTGGGAAGGGGTAAATAACACTGCCTTATTATTCACTTTCTCCACACCAGTCATGATTTTATAGACGTCTATCGTATCCCTCGGTAGTTGTCTCTTTTCTAAGCTGAACAGCCCTGATCTTTTTAGTCTCTCCTCATATGGAAGCCGTACCTAACAGTACACAGTGGCACTATGTAAAAGTTCAGGACAGGAAATGAAGAAAAAGCCAGATCCATTGGTTATAATGTAATGGATGCTACAATTAGTAATGATGGTTTCTATTTATCCCCAAGGAACGTGGGTTCTGAATGGTGTTCCAATGCATGCTATAAAGCTGTACCTGTGGTGGTGACTTACCTGCCTCTCAAATGAGATTCTGGAGCTGTGCTCCTGAATGTAATGTGCTTGGCAAACACTAAATAACGTCTGGAGTGCTCCCTGTAACAAAACCCTTGTGTTGTTAGTAATGAAGTCATGACCAGGGTAATAAAACGCTCTTAGGTAAACAAGCAATCATGAGAAAATAAACAATGGCAGGGCTAACGACTAATGAGGCTGGAAGCTGGGAATACCGAATGACTGCTGCCATTAGACAGCAGGTAAAGCTCCTTTTGGCAACGCTGGAATGTGCTATGAAACCTCATGGTAACATTGGGATGCTTTCAGGGCCTGGGCCAAACTTCTTCTCCTTCCGTCCTGCTTCTATCCCTGCTCTCTTCCCCCTGCCGCCGCCTGGCAAAGGTTAGTAATGGGCTCAGGAACAGGGCAGTGAGGAGAGACTCAGCGCTTTGACTGCATGAGCACCCACACCACTGGGCATGCTTGGAGGCTTAACACCAGCATTGGCAGGATAATGTCCGTACCAGTAACCTGATACTTTGCCTTATGCTCTTCGCTCCTTCCTTCTTCCAGGTCCACTACTCTTCCCTGTCAATCAGTCCAAAGGCATGGTGCTAGAAGGTGTCAGCTAACATGCCCCAGAAGTCTGGTGTAGAGGAGACACCCCATACCTCTAATATGTGTTAAACAGCCAAGTTGAAACCTTGTAAGGCAAGTAGGGCCTTGTCTAGACTAGGATTTAAAGGCATGTCACCAGATGAAGTTACCTAGCTTCATCTATCAATGCACTTTAAAGACCAATCAAGACAAACCTTTTGCCTCTTCTCAACTTTTCTCACATTGCCTCCCCCGCAGTTCCAAACAGCCTTCCTCCCACTTCCCATATTGCAAATGCCCCCACTCTCCTCCCAAAGCCTTGCCTTCTCTTGGGAATCATAGAATGTCAGGGTTGGAAGGGACCTCAGGAGGTCATCTAGTCCAACCCCCTGCTCAAAGCAGGACTAATCCCCAGACAAATTTTTGCCCCAGATCCCTAAATGGCCCCCTCAAGGATTGAACTCACAACCCTGGGTTTAGCAGGCCAATACTCAAGCCACTGAGCTATCCCTCTTCCCATCCACCAAGTGTGAGGTCAGTCTAACGAGACAATTCACTTAACAGCAGGATATGTTGGCCAAACCGGACAGTCTCTATGCAAAAGAATAAATGGATACAAATCTGACATCAGGAATCATAACATTCAAAAACCAGTAGGAGAACACTTCAATCTCTCTGGTCACTCAATAACAGACCTAAAAGTGGCAATTCTTCAACAAAAAAACTTCAAAAATAGACTCCAAAGTGAAACTGCTGAACTGGAATTAATTTGCAAACCGGACATCATCAGATTAGGCCTGAATAAAGACTGGGAGTGGCTGAGTCATTACAAAACCTAAACTTATTTTCCCCAATACTAATTTCCCCTTACTGTTACTCACACCTTCTTGTCAACTGTCTGAAATGGACCCTCTCAATACCACTTCAGAAGTTATCTTTCCTCCCTTGGTATCCTGCTGTTAAGTGAATTGTCTCATTAGACTGACCTCACACTTGGTAGGGCAACTCCCATCCTTTCATGTATTTATACCTGCTCCTCTATTTTCCACTTCATGCATCTGATGAAGTGGGTTCTAGCCCACAAAAGCTTATGCCAAATAAATTTGTTAGTCTCTAAGGTGCCACAAGGACTCCTCATTGTTTTTGCTGATACAGACTAACACGGCTACCACTCTGAAACCTGCTACCAGTGCATGTCCACTTCACAAACTGCTTGTGAAGTCTTCACATCTTGCTGTCTGTCTGAAAGTGCCTCCCCACCTCCTATGACGCCTCTCTTGGTTTTACCACTGGCCCCCTTTGCCTCTTGGCTTCCTCCTTTCCCCTCTTGTCTCTCTCACTCCTTTCTCCTGTTGCCTCTTCCCATACTTGCCCTCCTCTGTTACCCCACCTATGTCCCGCCCGGCCCTCTCTAGTCCTTATGCCACAGTGCAAGGGAACCGAGCAGCCCAGGAGGAACAAGCATGGTGCCATAGAGCAAGGGTGGGCTTTGCAGGCAGGGGGAATGTGCTTCTCTCTAGAGGCATCAGAATGGGAGCCCAAAATCATTCTGCAGATTAATTCAGGGAAGACACTAAATGTGCTCTCCTCCTTCCCATGCAGATTGACTGGGAAAACGTCAATTTATAGGGCTACAATAAAAAAGAGCAAAGAGAAGAGGCAATAACTGGAAAGCAAATAAGAGCCACAAAGCTGTTCCAGCAGGTGTGCCAGGGAGGGCAGCTGACAGGGGTCCTGCTAGCAAAGACAGGAGCAAAGGACACCACTACCCCTGAGCTTTCTTACAGCTCAGCTAACAAGCTGGAGGGCCCCAGAGAGAAAAAAATCTCCCGAGCAGGAAAGAAAAGGTGGAAAAGGCAGCTGAGCTATCATGCAAGTCAGGCTACGAGGCCCCAGACTGGATGGACAGAATGCCATACAGAACGCTAACAGACACATACAGCGCTGCACACAGGAACTGTTCAGTACCCCTCTGCCTCCTTAACCGTGCTGCCACTGACCTCCCTTCCTGGATGGCAGCATGTCCCTTCATGCTGGTCTCGCCAAACCAAACCCCATCATGCTGACTCCGCCGATGTCCTCCCTCATATCTAGCATATGCCTCTCCTCAGCATTGAAAGGGCTTGGAAAGATACCCCCCCGTCACAAACTGCCTCTCGTGTAGCCACCCAGTAGGCTGAGTGGTGTTACTCTTAGCTGATCCTATGCCCAGCCACAGTTAATTCCTCCCTTCTTAATTTTTTTAAATTTATTTTGTGTTTTAAAACATGGCTTGAATTTCCATTTGAATTAACGATTTACTAGATTTAAGGGTTTAATTTTTTTTTCTAACCTTCTCCTATTTTAAATCTGCACACTTATTCCCAAGTGCATGACAATGTGTCTTTCCTTATTAGAAAGTCATCTCCTCTGCCTAGGAGGAGGAATTTACTCATCTTCTCTTAACAGAGCTTCTTATTCTGGTTTCCCTCAAGTTACCCACATAATAAGGAAGCAAGATATCACAAGGTCTGAGAGATAAATGTTATCACTTTACAATAGGAAATACAAATGGTTCCTTTTGGCTGCAGTTCAAGTCCCAGTACAGTCCACTCTCCCCACACTATATTACTGATTTCATATTCAAAGTGGCCAGGTGAGTCATGCTGCACATTGGACTGGGAACTTCTGACCTTTCTTGATGAGTATGTAAAGTTATTGCTCCTTGAGTTTTTTCTAACACAAGGACTCCCAGCCCTACTTATGATTCATACTCCGTTAATACACTTTGTTCTCCATCCTGAAAGATGCTAAACACCTGCAATCCCAGTGGCTTCAGTTCAGACATTTGAGAATCATTTCTTTTACATCTGATCCTGATAAGCAACAGACAATTCCCTTGCTGTTTTAGCCCCACTGTTCAAGCGTGGTGGGTGCATAGCGCTTTGCTGGGGCCCTTTTACAATTCCTGGACAAGTCAAATGAGAACAAGCACGGATTATCAAAAGGGGCATCTCCTTCCTGTCCTGCCATGCACAAGCTGCACGGTACTCTCAGAAATGTGTCACCTATCAAGAACTGACACTGGGCTCCCAGCCTGCAAGGCACTGTGTGCTCTGGCTCTGAGGTCAGTAGGACTATGCACATGCTTAAAATTAAACACACCTTAAATGCTTTGCTGCATTGGGGCCAGAATGCTCAGAGCCTCGTGGGATCAAGCTCTTTGAGATCAGACAACACAGGAAAATCCGAGCTCGTCAGCAGCACTATCCAGTTCCCAATGAAAGAAGGGTTAACTCAAGCTCAGCTTCCCCCTTTTCTTGCCCAGGTGCTCAGGAAGTAGGTGCTTGGAAATCTGAGGTGGAAGACTGTCTTTGGGGAGGTCAGACTGCACACCCAGGGCTTAGCAGACAGGGTGAACCATAGACTGCGGGTTTTGGTCGCTTGTTAGGTTTATCTGGCATATTTATTTTATTGTGTCCTTGTTCTCAAAACACAAGGCACTGTTCTTGCTATGTATTTGTTTCCACTGAGTCATTTTAACACCAGAGGATTGCAACATACAAGCCTTTTCCACCCTCAGAAATGTCTTGAGCAAGAGCAGCCCCTCTCCTTTGGAGCTGGTGCAACAGAACCACTCCATGCCATCTCTGAAAGCCTACGGCAGAGTGTCTGTCTCTCTCTGCATGGATCTGAGAAGCTCATGTGTATGCTACTTCTCAAGAAGGCAAACAATTTTTCTTCTTGTCTTCAGTTTAACATTTGTTTTACATCGTTTTCAATATCTGATCTAGATGTGAACAAATGATTCACTAGCCTCAAAATGTATAGCCTTGACGAGGTACGTGAGAAGCCTGAACAACAGGAATATACTGTAACCTTGTCCCAGACAGCAGATAATCAGCTTCCAGGGAACTAGGAAGCTGGTAATATTTTGTGCCTGGATAGAAATCCTCACACGGACTTATTACGAAATCTGTGATGCAATAACTTAACACAACTTTACTTGGCATAGTTTACAATGGACACTGCTATGGGAGCTAAGCCTAGAAATAGATACACTTTAACCTGGAACCCATTTTAAAGCCCTTACCTTACATTTCAGAAATTCTCATGACAGACTTGTATTTTTGTTCAACAGGTAGCAGGACCTGATGAGATATGCCAACACAGCATCAGGCACCTCTCCAACTGGGAGGCACTGCCGCATTTTCCCATGACATCATATCATTAAGGTCTGACTCCCAGGTCGAGTAGATGTACATGTGCTAGCTCTCATTGAGCTAGCGTGCTAAAAATAGCCATGTGGCCATGGTAGCACAGGCAGTGGTTCAGGCTAGCTGCCGAAGGACAATCCTGTCTGATATCCTAGGTATGTATCCGGGCAGCTGGCCTGGCCAATATGGCCACATTGCTGTTTTTAGTGCACTAGCTGTTTTGTAACACTCATGACCACTCATTGGCACTGGCAGTGTGGCATGGATGGAAATGAAAGCAGAATTTGTCTCTCTGGGTTGAACTTTTCAAAGCAGTCACATGACTTAGGAGAACAAGTCCACAAAGTCAACAGGACTTCTGCTCCTGCATCACTCAGGCACTTTGAAAATGCCACCCTCTGCGTCTTCCCAGCCCACATAAGCAAAGTGATCCTTACCTGATTCGCTGATAGGAACTCCTGATTATTGTCATTCATTCCCATATACATGTTCTCCCCGTCAAACTGGAAAGACAAAAGGAAGTGACAGTTAGTGAAATGCAGAACATGTTACCTCCCCCTGTCCTCGGTGGGCTTTTTGGATCCCATGGATTTTCCACCCCCTCAACATGGAGAGTTAAGATCTGAGGAACAAAATAGTTAGTTGTTTTAAATAACTGTTTACTCAACTTCTTGCCTAGGGTTTTTGGGCCCAGGTTATAACCTCAGCCACGTGAGAGTCTGAAACAGACCCACAGTACACACTCAAAGAGGAACTATCCAAACAGACCTTAAAATACTGAAAGGCACTAAAGCCTACTGAGAATAACTGACTTTCCAAATCCTCCCATCTCTCAGACACCTTGCTCAGTTACCCCCAGCCCTCTCACAAACAAAGCCCCTCCACGGAAGGCCCTTCGGGAAAATGCTAGGCAGACGGTTTGGTTTTGTCAGAGGGAAAGTAGGGAGATAAAAATTGTATTTGCAGCATGATGAAAAGCTAGCTATACTCTTAGCGTGGTGCTGCAGCACAGCTCTGGATCATATATACATATAATAAAGGAAGACATGAACATTGAATAGAATGCCAAAGCACTGTTGTGTTAATATTTAGAAAAATCATTAATTAACCATTTTAATCATAACCATACAAATCAAAACCATAGACATAGTTGGGGCAAAGGTTAATCAGCCTAAGAACTTACTAAAAATCACACTAAACTTTCAAATCTTTTATTCCTTATTTCTTTTCCCGCCACTGCTAATGACCAAGAGGTATAAGTAACAGCTATACTTTTTCTCATTCAGCCTTCTTCACAGTCATGTGCCAGCAAAACTGCAACAATATATGATACAAAGATCATGCATTGAATGTGCAAGATTATCTTTAGTTAGGCATGATTCCTACATGCTCCTGGAATAACTGATCCTAGGTTTATGAGGCCACACACAGAGACCCCATCAAAATCAGGATTTGCAGCACCAAAATTACAAGCCTCTGCCACTTGAGCTAAAAGTACACTGCTCTAGCTACGAAGAATCCTGTGGCACCTTATAGACTAACAGACGTTTTGCAGCATGAGCTTTCGTGGGTGAATGCCCACTTCGTCGGATGCAAGAGCACTCTTGCATCCGACGAAGTGGGCATTCACCCACGAAAGCTCATGCTGCAAAACGTCTGTTAGTCTATAAGGTGCCACAGGATTCTTTGCTGCTTTTACAGAACCAGACTAACACGGCTACCTCTCTGATACTTGCTCTAGCTATGTGTAAGTAATAGGCTGTTAAAGTGGCCAGGGCCAGCTACCCAGGAGAGACAGGGTCACACACACTAAACCACTGTTACATGTGCATTATGCATGTATGAGACTGGCACTTTTTGATCTGCTTGAGTCAGTCAATGACATCATTACTCCTGATACCACACTTGCCTCCCTGGTTGCAAACCAGGATATCGCGAGCACTGAGTAGGAAGCTGTTTGGGAAAAGAGGCAGGTTATAAATGGGACTCATGGGAGAAGATATCTATTCATCGGCAAATTGTAACCAGCAATGAGGAGGCAAGCATGGCAGTTTAAAGGGATTTTGATTAAATAGTCAATCTCTAAAAGTTTACTGGAGAGCAGCATTCCCTTTTTTCCTTCTGTTGGAAGACACAACACACCCTGCAAATCACAGTGGGTCTGTTAATTCAAACTAACAAGCAAGAGCTAATGAGCTAAGCACCCTGCATTCTGAAGCATTGTTCTAGACCCTTGTTATAGTCATAAGGCCATGTCACATTGACCAGAGTCTTTATAAAATATGGAGGAGAGGTGCACTGTAGGCCTATATTTGGCTAGAAGAAGCCTTAATTGCTTTGGAATGAAAATGTCCTGAGGACACAGAGAAATCATTTCTTCTTTTCAGTTTACGAAGCTCTGTGCGGGCCTGAGTCACCTTTGCATTACTCCAGTTCTGCTCCAGAGTAAGACTGTGGGAAATCAGACCCCATGCCTGCAGGGAACTTTCTTTCTCTATACCAGCTGGAAACTCGGCAAGAAGCCATTCCCTGTTTACTCCGGCCTCTGACTGCAGCAGGTCTCCTCCCTGTGGCTGGTCAAAGATGAGTCCATTCCAGAGGCAGATTGAGAATGACCTGGCTAGGCTTGTATGATCAGCTCAATCAGAACTTACACGCTCCCCTGGCATTCAGCACCAGACAACTAATCCAGTTACTAGACTCTAGAACCCTGGAGCTGCAAAACTCTTGCTGTTAATCAGCTAGAACAGCTCTCTCAGAATCAAAGCCAAAAAAAACCTCCAGAACGGTCTCTGGCTCAAGGCATTGCTGAGACAATTCCTGAGGCTCAGTTCACAAATGAATTATGGCAATACAATGGGATATGCCTTAAAACATTTCTGAGTTAGAGTCGGTGGTATTGGCTCTAAATCACACAATAGTCTTAGCAAGAGGGAGAGAGTCCTGTTGCCCTTACAAGCCAGAGGATGAAATGGAGATGCTTGGACACACTGTGCTTCTTTGGCTCCTGGCTATAAAACAGATACCAGCTGTGCATTAACTGACTGGTAAATGAATCATAGAATACCAGGGTTGGAAGAGACCTCAGGAGGTCATCTAGTCCAACCCCCTGATCAAAGCAGGACCCATCCCCAGACAGATTTTTGCCCTAGATCCCTAAATGGCCCCCTCAAGGATTGAACACACCACCCTGAATTTGGCAGGCCAATGCTCAAACCACTGAGCTATCCCTCCCCCCAAATTGCTAGTGAATACCTAGTGAATTGCTCACATAATAACAATAAAAATATAAACACAGACAGATGAAGATTATCAGTCTCACTATAGACTATTAATTATACTTTAGTTTCTCAGAGTTGCAAGAGTCCATGGAGTTTAGAAAGCCCATGAGTGCAGCACAGCTATATCGCCACACAGCTGTGTGTCGGGGGGGAGACACCTTCTCATGGCCAGATTAACCTCTGGAATCAGAGAACAACCAAATTAAAAGACACCACATTACACAAGATGATGTGACAACCATTAACTAGCACTGATGGTGTAGCACTGCAGCAGCTTCATCAGGGTTAAAAGGTGAGCCCATTCAAATGTGGGACAGCTTCCCTTACAGCTAATGGTGGAGAGGAAATTTCATGAGATCAGTCATAAGAGATGATGAGCAGTTCCAGATCCTGGTGACTTCCCTAGGAGTTCTGGGCTGATCTCTCAGAAGTTGACCTTGTGTTATTACATATAAAAATACTAATTAAAAGTATTTGTAAAATATCCATCTCCATAGCTGGATACTTTTAATCCAGTTCATATGTAAAGCCATTATGTTTCTCCAAGTGTTGTTTCCCAAGCAGCCATGTCACCCAAATACTCGACTGTCTCCTTGCCTCACCATGCCTTTAAAGGCAGAGCATGCAGAGGCTGCAGGATGGCTGGCACAGGATGCAAGACAGCCTGGTGGAGACTGTTCAGACACTGGAAAGGAGTGGTGGGGCTGTTTGAGAGGGAGAAGTTTAGAGGACTGGCCATTATCGATATTTATGAGAAACTAACAGTATAGGGTAGGTAGGAAGGGCACTGGACTGGGAGTCAGGAGGCCTGGGTTCTATTCCCACCACTGGCCAGCTGGGAACCTTGAGTAAGTCACTTCCTCTCTTTGCACCCCAGTTTCCTTGTTTATAAAATGGGGATGATGATAATTCTTCACCTTTCATAAAGCAAGATCTGCAGACAAAAAGCATGAGATAGTTGCTACGTATTCATCACTGGGGTATGCTGTAGTATGCTCTCATCTATATCGTATTTGTACCAGTGTTTTGTCTGGTTTACACCAGTGTAAGATCAGAAGCAGGGCCACAGGCTGCTGACTGCCTCTGGTCCTGTGCAGAGGACCAGGGTATAGGCAACACTGGAGATTAAATCTCATTTTGTGGATTTAAGTGGAGCATAGTCTTGTGCTGACCTTTGTCGAAGGGTGAATTTCACCCTTTCTAGTTTATAAACTCCTGGAAGTCACTAAATCCAAGTAATTCCAGTGTACCAGGCCTGCAATAATTTTCTAAACTAGCATGGGCACATGCTCCCTAAGGGGGAACAAATGGTGTGTGGGAGGGTATGGCCAGGCATTTTAATTGTTCTCCAGATTCCTGACTTTAATTTAAAATACAAATTTAGTCTCTAGCCATTATGGTTGCTAAGAAAACCTTGAAAATATGACCTAAATGGAACATATGCAGATTCTATCTGAGTTTGCAGAGAGCCTGAAACAATAGCTTAGAGATGTGAACTGCACCATTTGTCTCCATGGTTGCTAACTTGGATGCCATTGATGACACTTTAAATGTTAGCCTTGTTAATTATTTCAGTCCTCAAATCATGTAAGAAAGAAGAAGGAAGATCAACACGATCTTTGCTGAGTGCCTTGCTCATTCTGATAGGCCTTTAACACCACATGGTAGGACAGCAGCAGGAGTACAATCAGTTTTCAACAGACTGGGAAACACTGCTATAGAGCATGGTGCTGCTTTCATTGCTATTCCCAGTAGAACCATGGTCTGGAGAGAGCTTGCTGAAGTGAATAAAAATAGGTCTTTGTTCATATAAGGTATGATGGGGTGTTCGCCCCACACCAGAAAGGAAGGTGTTAAAAGCAGCCCAGAGAGGCTGCACAGTGAGCAACTTATTGGAGGGAGGCTGCACAGAACAGCCAATCAGGCCCAGTGGGCTCACATAAAAGGAGCTGCAGGGCCAGAATGAATCTGTTGCTGTAGGGAACCCAAGAAGAGAGGATTGTGTTTCTAGCGGGTTGCAGGAAAGTAGTACCTTGGACAGAGCAGTTGCTGGCAGGGACCAGGGGGAGCAAAAAAGAGCTCTTGGCTGGCTGCTGGGATATGCTGGCTGGAGGCTCTCAGAAGAGGGTGAAGAAGGTGCTGGAGTCACAGGGAAGTGGCCCAGGGAATTGAAGCAGCACTGCCAGAAAAGTTAGAGAGTTGCAGCAAGAGGCTGCTATCCACATGGTATCTGGGCTGGGACCCAGGTTTCCCCCACTCACCACTGGGGAAGTGTCTGGACTATAGAACTGGGAGATACTCCTCTTTCCCGGATGGTGACACGGCCGTAGGTTCCAAGTCATGAAGAGGACGCTGCGATTCCTAACTTAGGTGGGTCTGCAGGCAGAGAAGATGGTGGGGGAGACACCATCTGGAGAGGGTGCGCCAGCCGAGAGACCTAATCCCCAAGACGGCCAGCAGGGGGTGCTCTGGTGAGTGAACTCCATCACATGGGGAAAATAAAGCATAGTGGAAAGGCGAAGGATTTCTCTAGATTTTACCTACTGGAGATATTGTCACCACTAGGTCATCATTTCCTCTGCACTCTACATACACTGGCAAAGCCACACTGCTAACAGCCTGTAGAGTGGACTGAGTACAAGTGCTAAGACCACACCCTGAATTTAGACCTGATGCAAGCAACTTAAGTGAAACGCAACGGCGCAGACTCCAACCTCCATCCCATCAGTGTAAATATGGAGGTGTTCCACTGGTTTACACTAATGTAACTGAGATCAGGATCTCGGGCTGGTGGAGCTGAACTCTGACAGCAGCGCCTTCAGAATGCAGAAGATGAAGTCTGCTCTTGTTTACACCAGTGCAGAGTGGGTATAAAATGCTACCACATCAGAATAGTACCTGTTTCACACCCACTTTGTGCAGGTGTTAATGACTACACAGGGACTCAGCCCCATAGAGACATACTGCCTTCTAGAAGACATACTGCCTTCTTGTTCAACCTGTTTGGCATTCGCAGAATTCAGAGACCAAGGGACAGGTTCTGAGCTGATTTAGGACCAATTCCAGCAATGGGATCAGCTAGCTCAGACCCTTATATCTGCACAGAAACCCATTGATACAATGGTGGGCCAAAAAGGCCCTCTCTAGCTGATTCCATTGCAGGATCGAAGCCTTGCACTGGTGTAAATCAACAGCACACATATTTTTGACAACACTCCAGACATTTGAAAGCTGGTGTGCATATTCGGATGCTGAAGGCGAATCACATGACAAAGCACTTTGACAAGCAGCTCCATGTATATATATCATTTTTTTCTGCTGGGGAAATAATTGTTTCTACCACTGAAACAAATCAGTTATTTGCACTGTAGAAATTCTCAGCAGTAGAAAAACAAACTCTTTCTAAAGTGACAGTATCCCTACCATCCTATAAACTGTACAGATCAATCTGCAGTATCTTTTCTCACACACACTCGCTTTTCCACCCCTTTAAGGCCAAATGTTTTGCAGACTCAGGAAAAGAGCTATTTGCAGCACCTCTTCATAGGAAACCTATAGAAAATAGACCTCATTTGGAAGCTGGTATTATATACAAGTCTTTCTCTGGAGCAAATTCAAAATAGGAAAAGCTCTCTCTACATCATTCTATTTGGCAGAACAAATTTGTTTTATTGCTTTATACCATTTCCTCCCATCCCCCACTCCTTCATAATAACTATAATGAATCCTGTCCCAAAAATTACTGTGCCACTGATTGCCAACCTGAGCAGTGAGGCTGAAAATCAAGACTCAAAATGCAGTGGAAACTTCAGAACTTCCCCATTGCTGATTAGATTTTTTTTCCCCTCCAGGCTATAAGGGTGCAAACAAATTTATTAGAAATTCTCAAGTCAGGATATTTTTTCAATTAGATGTTTGCCACTTATGCACTAGCCAGGTAGAGCAGATGAATAACGTGCTCTCTTGCTCGCTCGCATCATCATCATTTTGCCACAAAATGCATTTGAAAATAAGCAGTCCCATCATTCCACACTGATTTACTGCAGAAAACAAACATTTTAATATTTGCCTTTTGTTGCCGTTGTTTCCTCCCATTTCACTTTGGAGTAACTCCTCATGCATGTCAGTATTCGAATCCATTTCCAGATCTGAGCGCATACATCCATCATACTCCATCTCTGATAAAAATTGATCTGGTTCATTTTTGAACGATTTAGGCATGCTGAGAGCTGAATATAAAACTTTCTACTAGTCCTTAATTTGAAAGAAATGTAGTCTTGTGCTATTGTCTTAACCATTCTTCTGCTCTTTTGTAATTATTTAATAATGGCCACAATTTGGTAAAAACTATATTAAATAAATCAATGGGTGGGGCTAATTCTCACCTTCGTTAGTTATTTACACCCATGTAAAGTGAATGCAAAGTAGATGCAAATTGTGATCATAATGATTTGATAGCATTGTACACCCATGATGAGAATGATAATGTCAGGCAGTGAATGCAGTCCTGTGTATCTAAACTTGGAAAAGAGGGGTTTCTTTTTATGTACCCTGGATCTGATTCTTATCTCACTTACACTGGTGCAAATTAACTCAATTAAAGTCAATGGAGTGATTCTGGTGTAAGTGAGATCAGAACCAAGGCCCCTATTTTTAAGAGAACCCATTTCTACACAAGCCCAACTGAGATTTGCCTTACAAAATCAACACGAGATGTAAACAGCTAGATTTATCCATCCCAAAAATTTAAGGAGAAAAAAAGCCAAAATACCCTGGAACTCTGATGTGTAAAACATATAAACAAAGAACATCTAATAGATGTTTCAGCTGTGCTGGCCACACTTACTCCCACTGTTTTGCTTTTGGAGTCAATGTATATTAAGTATGAGGCACACCCACCTCACAGAAGAGGTTATAATCCTACTGACTTGTTGAAGACTTCCAGAATTGAACTCACGGGGCCTGATTTTCTATGGCTTTGCAACATGTGTGGCCATTTCCACCTTTGCAGCATGGCTGTAAAATGCTACCACCAGTGGGACTGAGTAGAGAATTCTGATTTATTAGCACAAAGTGTGCAAATGATGACAAGATGTAAAGCACTGGAGAATTGGGACCACTATCAAAATGGGACAGTGGGCTTGATTCTGCAAGCCTTACTCAAATGAGCAGCCCCACTGAAATCAGCTGGGCTATTAGCACAAGGGCTGTATGCCCGGGTAAGTGCGGAAGCATCACAAATGTTGTCAAATACCGGTACTTTAGGTCCATAACTCAACCTATATGAAGACTGTTCTAGTCTATTAGGAAATGTTCTCCAAATGCTAGGTAGCTTGCCTTTTTTTTTTTCTCCTTTTTAGTCCAGTTTGTCATGGAGAATGTACAAAAATGTCCATTCTCTTAATTTAGCTCTTGCCAAGGAAAAAATTTGCACAGCAGCAGCAACAGCTGAGGGAGCACCCTATACCGGGAACAGAATTGGCATTTGTAAAGGGGCTTTTTTAATTCTACTTTGGGCTGGCTTTTGTCTAGTTGTTGTTTTTGCAAAATGATGGGTGTTTTAACTTATAAATGTGCCCACAGGTCACTATGGGTGAATGTTAGTAGGATGAAAATGAATAAAAATAATAAAAAATGAAGATGAAGCAGAAACTAAACCAAAGCAGTTCTGGGTAAACAAGTATAAATGTTTGCCATTCGGAATGGACAAAATTGGTAAGACATATTACTTACTTCCAAACTTCTGAGAGGAGTTACCAACTCTCACAGATCACATGATATTTGGTGATTTTCTTAAAGCTTCAGCTTCTGGAGTCATGGGTTGACATGAGACTCTCAGCTTTCAATTAAAAAAAAAAAAAGAAATTTCCAGTTCTCAAGTTTGCAGAGAAAAAACTTGAAAATGTGAACCCTAAAGACTCAACAGCCAAAAGGCATACATCTGGGTTTTTTTTTTAATCTTATGATTTTTAGGCCAGTCTTATGGCGCCTGATTTATGATGGTTCAATGCTTGGAATTTGCCACACTGTGACAATTTAAAAAATAACTAACTACAGATACAGAGTCTTTAACAAGTGAATCATGACCAGGACAGCCCAGGATAGCAGTGCCCAGAAGTCATCATCATCAGGTAGCTGTTGCATGCCCCGTGAGGAATGAACTGGATATCTCAGTTGGATTCTAGCATCCAGGTATCCACATCACAAGAACCTTCATCTGTTTGCCTCGGCAGAGAAGCCAGGGAACAGTTGAGTCTGCAGAATGAACTCCCCTCACCCTTCTAGAGGCCATCTGATACTTGGTTGCTGGCAGAACCTTGCACTCTAGTCAACCTGTGCCTGCGTTTCAGTCTCCAAGAAGGTCAATCTAGTACCTCTGGCAGCCATAAAATCATTGAGGTTAATGGATAAAAATAATACTGTCCAGTGAATTCCTTTAAACTGCTAGTACTAAGCAAAGAGATCCAAAATCCCAAACACAGAATAGTCCACGTTATATTTTTTTTTAAAAGTTACTAATAAAAATTTCATCAGATCATATCGGCATAAACGTTATTGAGATTTAAGGGGACGCATCTGATCAGGTCACGCCCAGCATGCTGGCAAATGTAACTTGTCTTTGCCAAAGGATTACAAATGTTTTTTCCATCGTGAATTATTAGCAAACAAGAACTATTTCAAAACCAAAACTTTTTATGAAGTGCAAAATTTATCCCTCCTCAAATGCATTTCTGCCATAATATTTATAGGCCCATGTCTGCGAAACGCCTCATATTGCAGGGTGTTGGAGTGAAACCAAGATGCCGGCTGAACAGGCTAAGCTTTATGGATGTGCTGGAATGTTAACACTAGAAGAAACATCTCCAAACACTGTCAAGAGTCTATTTTGTCAACACACATTTCTGTCAAGTCATAAGGATGTGAAATATTTGCTTCTGCCCTGCCCCCATCATACTCTGCTACCCGCAGGCCCGCAAGTGTGATTTCCTATAGGAGTAATTTAACATCAGACTCCTTCAAGGAATACACAACTGAGGTTAGTCTAATCTCTTTAACTGCAGTTTCCCCATTAAGGTCTCTAGACAACCTCTGGCCCAAAGTGATCTATTTAACATTATTTATTTGTCCACTGAAATGCTTGGATTTCCCCTCACTTGGTCCTGTCAGATGGGGTCAAAAGTTCAAAAATAGATTTACTTAAACCTCCAGAATGCTACTGCAAGGACAGCACTGACATTTCTATTTCTATCTAGAGCACATCCATCCGGGCTTATCGCTTACTATAGTTTGCCTTTCAGAGGAATACGTTGAAACGGCTCTACAACAGCCCAGCATGCATTAATAGTACTATGTGCCTCGCACGGCTATGCAAGCCTTGGTGCTACAAAAGTAATCTGGCTTTTATTTATGAAGGATTTTACACACGGTTGTTAAATATTATTATGTACGAAGTTAGAGCAATCGTTGAACTCTATAGACCATAAGCAAGCAAATTACTGAGCATCCTTATAAAAGATCAAAACTCTAAAGACAGTTTAAAAAGCGCTTATCAGACATATGGACTTATTGTGGGTCTATCGTGGTCCAATTGTCAAACTTGCCTCTTGCCTTTAAACCAAGATTTAAGGTTGGTTGTTTTTCATATCAGAAAAAACAAATAGTAGTGGGTGATAAAAACAGAGGAGCATTTAATTTTCAAAACAAAATAAAGTCATAACATAGTATTTTAAAACACAGTAATAGTAATTACCTTAAGAAATTATGAGAAATCAATGTCCATTAGTTTTTAAATATTTTAAATGATTTTACATTTAACAAATAATTTAAAATCATTTAAATCAGGGTTTCTCAAACAGAGGACGCCACTTGTGTAGGGAAAGCCCCTCACGGACCGGGCCAGTGTGTTTACCTGCCCCGTCCGCAGGTCCTGCCGATCATGGCTCCCACTAGCCACGGTTCGCTGCTCCGGGCCAATGGGAGCTGCTGGAAGTGGCAGCCAGTAAGTCTCTTGGCCCGCGCCGCGTCCAGCAGCTCCCATTGGCCCGGAGCCGCGATCGGCCAGACCTGTGGACGGGGCAGGTAAACACACCGTCCCGCCCCATCAGGGGTTTTCCCTACACAAGTGGCGACCCCTGTTTGAGAAACCCTGATTTAAACCCTTTGTCACTGGCCAGATTTTATGAGCCCAGCTCAGCATGGTGACTAACTTTAAGTATATGAGTAGTTACACTGAAATAAGTCACATGCTTAAATTTAGGCACATGCCTAAGTACCCTGTTGAATCTGGGTGTCACAGCATGGCTGGCCCTTTATAGGGGGTTGGGTCTGTGAGAAGCTGAGAGGCCACGGATCAGGTGATAGCTTGAAGATCATCTGGGTCTCATGAAAGCCTGCAAGAGCTCAGCCGCAGGGAGTAGGAAGGCTCCAGGAGGAGCCCGCATGCATGTCAGAGAAGAAAACCCAGTTTATATGCGACTCAGACAAATGGTCTGCAAAGTGTAATCCTGCAGGGAGCAGGCTAGGAAGGAAAAAGGAGCAAAGAGGTTAATCTTGACTCCCTGGTGGATGGCTTGTGGAGTGTAAACCTGTATGGAGTAGACAGGCTTCCATAGAAGACCCCAGATCAGGGAGGCAGGAAGATGACTGATCTGATGAACTTGTGTTTTTAAAAGGAAAAAGGGACTGAAATCTTATGGCTAGAGGGAGTTATCTGGTGCACAGGCCACCGAGTTAGCCCTCTGGCTTACACTGAACTGTAGAGATAAATCTATATACTTTCATGGAGGAGTCTTACTCAGCAGCAGTTGGTGGGACTGCAAAGAGCACAGTTTGTTTGTTTTGTTTTGTATTAAATTGGGAGGAACACCACCCTAAATCATCGTTTTTATCATGGATGCTCTGGCTTTAGTGACCATACTGCCTTGCCTAGAGCATCTGGTATTTATATCCATTATGGCATCTACTGCTTAAGAGTAGATCCAAATCCTGGTAAAAAAAGTTACATTGGTATAAGCCTGGAGCAGTCTCATTGCTATTCCAGATGAACTCCCCTGAAAGCACTGGGTAACTGAGAGCAAAATCTGGCCCTGGGTTCTATTCATGGCTCTGCTACTGTCTCATCACTGTATAATCTTCATTTAGCTATGCAATTTGTGCAGAGCCCTGGAGAGAATGCAGTATGGACTGCGCCATCCCAGGAGGTGCATTGGGCGAGAACATGCCTCTTGGGGCTGCTCGTTGGTACAGGTGGGGTGCCCATGTGCAGCTGCAAGAGTGTGTGTGTGTGGGGGGGGGGGGTACATAGTCCCGTCTCCGCCCTGGTCCTTGCTGGGTGACTGGTTCCCCATGAGGGAGGAGGGCTGTTCAGTCTCTGCTCACAGACACTGCCACTGGGATAGAAATGATGCTGATGGTGGAGCCATGAAGCAGCCATTTTGAGAGGTTGGGTGAGAGGCTACTACAGGGGCAGGGTGAGATCCAAACAGTGAGCAGTGCTAGAAGAACAGGGGTTTGTGCCCAGAGACACTTGTCATTTTAGCGACACCTGCTGGTGACATTTCTGCAGGGCTAGGGTGACCAAATGTCCCGATTTTATAGGGACAGTCCTGATTTTTGGGTCTTTTTCTTTTTTTTAATATAGGCTCCTATTACCCCTCACCCCAGTCCCGATTTTTCACATTTGCTGTTTGGTCACCCTATGCAGGGCTATAGCAAAAATCAAAGCTGCCTCCATCTTAGCAGATCTCCAGCACCCCAGCCTGTCAGAGCCCTATGCACAGTACCGCTCTCACCTTTAAACTTCCCAATTTTATCTTAGATAAATGGATCCAGGGCCAGATTCAATGCCAGTGGAGTTACACCATCAGAGAAGTGGGCCCAGTGTCCACAATCCTCCCTCATAATTTTCTACACTCCCTGTAGAAAAGATCTTGAGTGCTGCAAGTACTCAGGTAATGTTATCTAATTATCTAAGGGAACATGCAAGTTTTTGATGGCAATTGCAGTACACCAAGTGCCAAATATTATTGTTGTTATTTTGTTATTTGGCAGGAGTAAGGACCTAAAATAATTTAAGTAGATCTTTCAGATCCTGCAAAAGAGTGAAAATTCTTCACAAATAAAAACCCATCCACTCAAAGCTACGGGCATCAGGAGAATTTAGTCTTAAGACTGACATGGAAATAGATTAATTTTTTCCCCATTTCATATTCTAATTACAATCCTTTTATTCCCCCCCTACCATTTTCTGTTCTCATTACAGTCTTAAAATTGCTCTGAGAAATTCTGTACCTTATTCTGCTCTTCCTGCAATCTTTGTCATGGAAATGAGAAACAGAATGTATAAGCATGAAAATACTGGAGAGATCAAAATTCTGGGCTAACCCTTTCACGCCTGACTGCAAGGAGAAGAGAAAACAGCATAAACAGAGCGCTGAATCAAACCTCACTCCATCTTCACTGGCCCAATGCTCAGTCTGCATTTCCTACTCACAGACCAAATGAGAAATGGAAGGACTCCACAGAAATGCAACCCTAAATAGGCCACGTACTGCTCTCAGTTACAACTGGGCTACATCTTGTTTTTTGGAGTTGGAGGGCTGCCACTGAGGCCAAAATGTGGCCTAATATATTCAAATATCATTCAAATCAAGTTTGTCTGCTATTTTTCAGCCCACCTGACACTCCAGTGTCTTGTATAAAACTGTCCAATATAAACTCTTACAAATCATACTTCACTTTGCAAAGCATGGGCTTGATGCTGCTCTTTCTTAAGCTGGTGTAAATGAGTAGGAGTTTTACTGAAGTCAAACTGGGGTGAACAAGATCAGAATCAGGCCCCATGGCTCTTTGCTCACCCCAGACTCTGGCTGATTTTCCTAGGAGTTTGGGAATGGGCAAAGAAAACCATACAGGACCCCAGACCTGTCCAGGAAACACTTCACCCACCAGTGCAATGCAACCTCCTCTGTGGCAGTGGCTGGGTGACAACACAGCTTTAGCACCTCAGAATGACTGTTCAGGAAAGGAAGTGAAGGAAGATTATTTATCAAACTGAAACTATAGACAAATGTAAATGGGCAGAATATAATTAACCAACTAGAATTTGACGAAGACACTAAGGTTTTAACTCTCCAACCATTAAATGTCGTGCCAGGGGATCCTAGAACATATGAACGGCCATACTGGGTCAGGCCTATGGTCCATCTAGCCTAGTATCCTGTCTTCTGACAGTGGCCAATGCCAGGTGCTTCAGAGGGAATGAACAGAACAGGGCAATTATCGAGCGTCCCATACCTTGCCATCCACTGCCAGGTTCTGGCAGTTGTAGGCTTAGGACATCCAGAGCATGGCATTGCATTGCTGATCATGTTGGCTACTAGCAATCGATGAACTGATCTAATTATTTTTTAAACCCAGTTATGGTTTTGGCCTCCACAACATTTCCTGGCAACGAGTTCCACATGTTACGTTGTGTGAAGTAGTACTTCCTTTTGTTTATTTTAATCTGTTGCCTATTAGTTTCATTTCGTGACCCCGGTTCTTGTGTTCTGTGAAGTGGTAAATAACACTTCCTTACTCACTTTCTCCACAGCAGTCATGATTTCATAAACTTCTATCGTATCCCCCCTTTAGTTATCTTTTTTTCCAAGCTGAAATGTCCCAGTCTTTTAATCTCTCCTCATATGGAAGCTGTTCCATCCCCCTAATCATTTTTGTTGCCCTTGTACTTTTTCCAATTCTAATGCATATTTTTTTAGATGGGGTGACCAGAACTGCACACAGTATTCAAGGTTTGGGTATATCATGGATTTATTTATTGGCATTATGATATTTTCTGTATCATCTATTCCTTTCCTAATGGTTCCTAACATTCTGTTAGGTTTTATGACGGCCCACTGAGCGGATGTTTTCAGGGAACTATCCACTATGACCCCAAGATCTCTTTCTTGAGTGGTAACAGCTAATTTTGACTCCATTTTTTATGTATAGTTGGGATTATGGTTTCCAAGGTGCATTACTTTGCATTTATCAACATGGAATTTCATCTGTCATGTTGTTGCCCAGTCATCCACTTTTGTAAGATCCCATTGTAACTCTTCACAGACTTAACTATCTTGAATAATTTTGTATTATCTGCACATTTGGCCACCTCACTCTTTACCCCTTTCTCAAGATCATTATGAATATGCTGAACAGCATTGGTCCCGGAACAGACCATTGGGGGACCCCACTATTTACTTCTCTCTATTATGAAAACTGACCATTTATTCTTATCCATTTTTTCCTGTCTTTTAACCAGTTACTGATCCATGAGAAAGGCCTTCCCTCTTATCCCATGACAGCTTACTTGCTTAAAAGCCTTTTGGTGTGGGACCTTGACAAAGGCTTTCTGAAATTCCAAGTATACAATATACATTGGATCACCCTTGTTCACATTTGTTGACCCCCTCAAAAATTCTAATAGCTTGGTGAGGCATGATTTCCCCTTACAAAAGCCATGCTGACTCTTCCCCAACCAATCATTTCCTCTAGGTGTCCAATAAGTCTGTTCTTTACTAGTTCTTCAAAGTCCACAAGGGAGCCAAATGTCTGTTTTACATCTCCTCTGAAAGTCAGTGCTTTAAGTGGCACAGTGCAAATAAAACCCATGCTGAGCTATTGGCTCAGCACTGACTTAGAGGGGAAGAATGTCTCTATTGAAAATACCCACATGCCTTCCAAAGATATCCTGGGTTTTCTTTGGGGACCTCCAATCCAATCATTGACCATGCCCAAAGCTGTTTCGTTTGCAAGATACGATCACTGGCCAAACTGACATGACTGTAAGTCTTACGTGCACTGCTTCCTTCTCGATACTGAGCAACCACCACATCCTGCATTGCTTATCACACTTAAATAGGTGCTACAGGAGTTTATCTGCAAAAAGCGGGCACCTAGTATATTGCTCCTTCTCCCACCAGGGGTTGCAGATGGAAGCCAAATAATCATGAGGTTAATAGACCAGAGCTTGCATGGAAAATATCTCATGCCACATGCCTTGTTTAGGGAAGAAAGAGGGTAAATTAATGCAGCATGTTTACTGGCACTAGGTTAGCACATACAATCTGAAACAAATGGAGTAAGTGACAATGAGACTGTATTCTACTCAGCCAGTAACACTTTTTGTATTTCACAGGAAACTCAGAGAGGTAGCAAATGTACAAAGTTCTAAAAGAACCCACAGAGCATGTAAGAAAGGAAGTATATGAGTGTCAAAGGCATCTAGAAACATTGTTTTTTGAAAGATAAAACCTGGAGTCTGAAATAAAAATAGAGACTGTATCTACCTGATTCTGAACCTGATACAAGTGTGGTTTTACTGTGGAAGTCTTTCAAGGAGATGCTGGTTTTGATACAAAAACAACAGCTCTCACTGCAATCAAAGGTAACAGACAATAAATGCCATATGAAAGCCAGAACACTGAGACTGAGCATCAGTGCGACAGGAAAAAAAGGTACCCTTGAGTCTCAGAGGTTCTCTTGCCTTATTATTTGGGGGAAGTTCTTAGATTTCATAGATTCCAAGGCCAGAAGGGATCATTGTGATCACCTAGCCTGATCTCCTGTATAACACAGACCAGGGAATTTCCCTCAAATAATTCCTAGAGCAGATCTTTTGGAAAAACATCAAATCTTGATTTAAAAATTGCCAGCGATGGAGAATCCACCGCCACCCTTGGTAAATTGTTCCAATGACTAATTATTCTCACCATTAAAAATGTACACCTTATTTCCAGTCTGAATTTGCCTTAATTCTATGGCTGGAATTTGAAGCATGTTATACTTTTCTATGCAAGACTGAAGAGCCCATTATTTACTCCTGGGGGAATTCTGTGTTACTGTGCGTGTGCATAATTAATGAGCCATGCATATTTTTATTTTTTTGCGCAGAAAAAAACTTCTGCCTAAATGTTCCTGCAGTTCCGACTTTTGCCCAGCAGAGGGAGCTGTGGCAACAGAACATAGCAGCATCTCCCAGCCAGGGAGGGAAGAGAAAGAGGCCTGCCTTCTTTGCAGCAGGCCAGATCAGGAAACAGGGGCTATGAGGAGACAGACAGTGTGAGGTTGCTGGGGGGTTAGACAGGGGCTCATAAGGGCTAGTTGAGGAAGACAGAGTGGGGCATGGGCTGAATGGGAGTGGAGGAACAGGGTCACAGGGGAGAGGGAGATGTAGGCCACATGGTGATGGGGGTGGGGTGAAGAGCTACATAGGGTCTGGGGAGTGCCTGGGTGGGGGCACAGAGACACAGGGGGAGGGGGATGCAGAGAGACATAGGGATGGGGAGTGCGTGGGTGGGGGCACAGAAACGTGGGGATGGGGAGGGGTACAGGGAGACACAGGGACAGGGTAGTGTCTGGGTGCTGGCACAGAGACACATGGGGACGACGGAGGGGTGCAGGACTACACGAGGATAGGGGGAGTAGGTGTCTGAGTGGGGGTGGAGGGACACATGGGGGTGCAGGAACACATGGGGACAGGGGCAGATGTGTCTGACTGAATGGGAGAGGGTAGAGAACAGCCAGAGTCTGCATGGGGGAAGTTCCTGAACAATCCCTCTCCGCCTCTCCCCCAACCTGTTCCATACTTTTCCCACCCATACCCAACAACCCTCCAAGTTCACACTCAGACTCCTTACCAGCAATTTAGTTCCCTCTCCCTCAGCTCCTCTTTCAACCCTGCCTCCCCCAAGCCTTTGCACTGCTTCTGAGGGGTGCAGGAAATATGGTTCTGTATTGTAATTTAAATGAATTATTACTCAGAGTTCTGTATTAATATGCCTCGTAAGGAATCTATTTGTCAAAAAACATTTCCTGAATCTTTTTTGTTGTCTGTATTGTTACAGACATACTTGCTGACAGGTATTTTGAAATAAATGATGAAAAGAATTGAAACTGGTGTGATTATATTGTGTTATTTTGACAAATACAATATGTAGAATTTTGCAGAATTTTAAAATCGTGTGCAGAATTTTCATTTTTTGTTGCAGAGTTCCCCCATGAGTAATTATTAAATATCTGTTCCTCATGTAGATACTCATAGTAATCAAATCACCCCCTTAACCTTTTCTTTGTTAAGCTAAATAGATTGAGCTCTTTGAGTCTATCACTATAAAAGACATTTTCTAATCCTTTAATCATTCTCATGGCTCTTCTCTGAACCCTCTCCAATCTATCAACATCCTTTCCAAACTGTGGCCACCAGAACTGGATACAGTATTCCAGGAGAGTTCGCGCACGTGCCAAATATAGAAGTCAAATAACCTCTCTACTTCTATTCGAGATTCCTCTGTTTATGTATCCCAGGATCACATTAGCTCTTTTGGCCACAGCATCACATTGGGAGCTCATGTTAAGCTGATTCTCCACCTCAAATCCCAAATCTTTTTCAAAGTCCCTGTTTTCCATGACAGAATCCCCCATCCTGTAAGTACGGCCTACATTCTTTGTTCTAGATGCATACATTTACGTTTAGCTACGTTAAAATGCACCTTGTTTGCTTCCACCCACTTTTCCAAGAGATCCAGATCGCTCTAAATCAGTCACTTATTCTCTTCATTATTTACCACTCCCCCGATATTTGCCATTTGCAAACTTCATCAGTGATGATTTTATACTTTCTTCCACTGATAATAACATTAAATAGCATTGGGCCCAGAACCGATCCTTACAGGACACCCCCTGAAAACACACCTGCTCGATGACAATTCCCTATTTACAATTACATTTTGAGACCAATTAGTTAGCCACTTTTTAATCCATTTAATGTTACATCATGTTACATCCATGTTAATTTTACATCAATCTTGTTTTTTAATCAAGATGTTGTGCAGTGCCAAGACAAATGCCTTACAGAAGTCTGGTCTATTACATCAACACCATTACCTTTATTAACCAAACTTGTAATCTCAACCAAAAAAGATATCAAGTTAGTTAGACAGGATCTGTTTCCCATAAACCCATGTTGACTTGCGTCAGTCACATGACCCTCCTTCAATTCTTTACTAATTGAGTCCTGTATCAGCTGCTCCATTACCTTGCCCAGGATCAATGTCAGGCTGACAGGCCAATAATTATCCAGGTCATCCCATTTACTCTTTTTAAATATTGGCACATTAGCCTTCTTCCAGTGTTCAAGAACTTCCCCAGTTCTCGAAGACTTAATGTTGATTTTCAATAACGGTCCAGCAAGCTCCTCAGCCAGCTCTTTTAAAATTCTCAGATGCAAGTTATCTAGACCAGTTGATTTTAAAATGTCTAACTTTAGTAGTTTCTGTTTAACATCCTCCAGAGAGACTACAGGAATGGAATGAGTATTATCACCATATGATGAGACTTCATAATCTGTTTTCTCCCCAAACACAGAATAGAAATATTCATTGAACACTTTTGCTTTTTCTGCATTATTATCGATAATTCTTCCATTTCCATCTAGTAACTGACCAATACCATTGTCAGGATTCTTTTTGTTCCTAATATATTTTTAAAACTTCTTGTTGTTGTCTTAACTCTGTTTGCCACAGATTTTGTCTTGTGTTCCTTGGCTTCCCTTACCAATTTTCTACAGTTCTTAATTTATATTAATTACTGTCAACTTCCCCTTTCTTCCATTTGTTTTATACTTTACACCTATCTCCACTTCCCCACTAAATCAGGTTGGTTTTTAACCAATACATCCTTCTTCCTTGACTGTGGCTTTTGGGGCATCTAGTAAGATGTTTTTAAATTATTCCCAATTATCTCTCACATTTTTCTGATTAAATTCTTCCTCCAAGCTGATTAGACTCAATTGTTTTCAGCTTTATGAAATTAGCCATATTAAATCACCAAGTACATGCATTACTGGTCTGGACTTTATTTTGCTTGCACATTATAAATGTGATCAAGTCATGATCATGTCTGTGTCCACTGAAGGTAGGAAAAGAAGTAATTGTCTTAATCTGCAGCATGGGAGATTTAGGTAGATATTAGGAAAAACTATTAGGATAGTTAAGTATTGGAACAGGTCACCAAGGGAAGTTGTGGAATCCCTGTCATTGGAGGTTGTTAACAACAGGTTAGACAAACACTTGTCAGGGATGGGCTAGGAATACTTGGCACTGCCTCAGGGCAGGAGGCTGGACTAGATGACCTCTTGAGAGACGACCTCTTCCCGCCCTAAATTTCTATGATTCTATGAACTGCAGGGGCAAAAACATCTCAGAAGTTTACAAAGAGACAGCCATTCATTTTACATACTGACGTTTCAGTGAGGTCTCAGAACAGTAGCCTCTATTTCACAGATGAACATGTTTGCACACACAAATCAATTGAATGCACATTTTTTGTATACGCACACAGAAATGGTTGAATGCACAAATGAAAAATACCTGCTCTTGATTTGCACTCAATTTTGCATGCAAATGAGTTTTGCAGAGGTACATACTATGATTTTCAAAAATGCACTTATGCAACTACTAGCTATTTTGAAACTTTTATCCTAAAAGTTTTGAAGCATAGATTTACAAAAGGTGACATTTTGGGGGGTGAGGGGAGGGAAAAAGAAAAAGTGGAAGATTATTTCACCATGTGATGGGAAAATGCTATTTTATTTAAAAGTAAAAAATCAAGGGCTATGATAGGATTATTTCCTAACTGCTACCCGTGATCTGGAAATCTGGGTGTGTCCCCATCTCCACTTTTGTCTCAAACAGCAAAGCAAAAAGGAGCAATGTATTCATTAAGGAAGTTCACCTCTCTCACTTCTCCCTATTTACACTGTAAGCACATTGGGGCAGGGACGGTCTCTTACTAGGTATTTGCATTGTGCCCAGCAAAATGGTGCCCTTATCTTGGTTGGAGTTTTTTTTATGCTACATATAAATTAATAATGGAGATTACTGAAATGTATCTTCACACACAGACACCCCCAAGAATCTGCTTGTATTTCATCAGCACTTAGGCTCCATTGGTCAGGGATGAGTTGCTTGATTCTCTCTAAACACCAGCAATGCTCAACTCAATGACAAAGTGAAGACTGTTCACAGTGCCAATGTATGTTTTAAAATAAAAATGACACCAGTGATAAGTTCTGGGTTTGTGTTTCAAAACGCACGATAACTTTCCCCAGGAGAAGAGGGACACGGGAGCTGGGAACAACACACCCTGTCAGAAAGCAGAGGTGAAGTTATAATATTGCCCTTGCTCTTTCTGAGGAAGTTCTCTCATAGAACTCACCATCCAAGGAAATATCCAGAGCTCGGTTTATAATTACAGATCCCAGGGTGTTCCATTCACAAAGCCTCACCATGGTTCTGTGTCTGTGGCTTCTTCTTTTACAGAAGATGATGTTTACCACCTCAGGCAGAAAGGACAACTAGCACCTCCTCCATCCTGAGCTCTTTATAGAGGTTCCTGCACAATTTTTGTCTGTGTGTAGAATGAACAGCTGCCCAAGCTCGATTTAAAACCTCTAAGCACTGCCTCCCTCTATGCCCACAGCATCTATCTAGCTATCAAAGCTGAGCAACCAGAAAGGAGGTACTCACATTTAGAGCCACTTTTGAAAAAGGGTCTCACCTTAGGTCATACAGCAAAAACAGTGGCAAAGTCAGAAACGAGATTTCCTAGCTTCTTCTACATAACATCCTGGTGCCTCCCTAGCAGTAAGAGCTGCTCTGCACAGCTTGAGGGGGTGGGGTGCAAAGTTGCCCTTTATGTCATCTTGATCCTCAGCTGACTCAATTCAGGGCTGGCTCCACGCACAGACTAGAGCAGCCTCTGAACTGCACCTTTAGTCAACAACCCTAAGAGCCCATTTCAGCTGCTGCTGTTCACGGGGCCATAGGAAACCCCCACCAAGCCCATCTTCACCAGCAATGTCTCCTGCACCAGGAGTAGTGGGTGAGAACCAGGGTGCAATAGGAGTCGCTATAGCAGCTCTTCACCTATGCAGAGGAGTCCTCCAGAGGCCAGACAGGCTGGCTGTAGGGTAGCATCATGCCGTTGGAGTAGCACAGTTAAGGATATGGCTGTAGCTGTGTTAAGAAACAGCAATTACACGTAAATCCTTAGAAATTTCTCTGGGAATATATAGTCATAGTGATCATCATAGATTTATTGTGATCATCTAGTCTGACCTCCTGTACAACATAGGCCAGATAACTTCCCCTCAAATAATTCCTAAAGCACGTTCTTTAGAAAAACATCCCAGCTTGATTTAAAAATTGCCAGTGATGGAGAATCCACCATGACCCTGGGTAAATTGTCCCAATGGCTAACTACTCTGACTGTTAAAAATGTATGCCTTATTTCCAGCAAGCTGGTGCTTGGGGCAGCCCATGTAAGGGGGCGGCACGTCCAGCTCTTCGGAGGCAGGTCCCTCGGTCCCTCTCGGAGGGAAGGACCGGCAACCAAATTGCCACCAAAGAATGAAGCAGCGCGGTAGAGCTGCCGTCGAAGTGCCACCAATCACGCCCCCCCCCCCCGTTTGCCGCTTGGGGCAGCAAAAAAGCTGGAGCCAGCCCTGCTTATTTCCAATTTGATTTGTCTAGCTTCAACTTCCAGCCATGTTATATTTTTCTGTGATAGCCTGAAGAAACCATTATTAAATATTTGTTCCTCATGTAGATGTTCAGACTGTAATCAAATCACCCCTTAACCTTCTCTTCATTAAGCTAAATTGATCGAGTTCCTTGAGTCCATCGCTATAAGGTATTTTTTCTAATCCTTTAATGATTCTCATGACTCTTCTTTAAACCCCCTTCAATTTATCAACATCTTTTCTGAACTATAGCCACCAGAACTGGACACCGTATTCCAGCAATGGTTGCACAAGTGCCAAATACAGAGGTAAAATAACCTCTCTAGTCCTACTTGAGATTCTGTTTATGCATCACAAGATCGCATTAGCAGCACATGTTCAGCTGATCATCCACCACAAACCCCCAAATCTTTTCCAGAACCACTGCTTCCAGGATACTGTCCCCATCCTGCAAGTATAGCCTACAAACTTTGTTCCTGGATGTACACATTTACATTAAGCCATACTAAAATGCATATTGTTTGTTTGCACTGAGCTCATATATATCTTCTTTGAAGTTCATTTGAAAGCTACATAGAATCATAGAATATCAGGGTTGGAAGGAACCTCAGGAGGTCATCTAGTCCAACCCCCTGCTCAAAGCAGGACCAATTCCCAACTAAATCATCCCAGCCAGGGCTTTGTCAAGCCTGACCTTAAAAACCTCTAAGGAAGGAGATTCCACCACCTCCCTAGGTAACCCATTCCAGTGCTTCACCACTCTCTGAGTGAAAAAGTTTTTCCTAATATCCAACTTAAACCTCCCCCACTGCAAATTGAGACCATTACTCCTTGTTCTGTCATCTTCTACCACTGAGAACAGTCTAAATCCATCCTCTTTGGAACCCCCTTTCAGGTAGTTGAAAGCAGCTATCAAATCCCCCCTCATTCTTCACTTCCGCAGACTAAACAATCCCAGTTCCCTCAGCCTCTCCTCATAAGTCATGTGCTCCAGCCCCCTAATCATTTTTGTTGCCCTCCGCTGGACTCTTTCCAATTTTTCCATATCCTTCTTGTAGTGTGGGGCCCAAAACTGGACACAGTACTCCAGATGAGGCCTCACCAATGTCGAATAGAGGGGAATGATCACATCCCTCGATCTGCTTGCAATGTCCCTACTTATACAGCCCAAAATGCTGTTAGCCTTCTTGGCAACAAGGGCACACTGTTGACTCATATCCAGCTTCTTGTCCACTGTAACCCCTAGGTCCTTTTCTGCAGAACTGCTGCCTAGCCACTCGGTCCCTAGTCTGTAACAGTGAATGGGATTCTTCCATCCTAAGTGCAGGACTCTGCACTTGTCCTTGTTGAACCTCATCAGGTTTCTTTTGGCCCAGTCCTCTAATTTGTCTAGGTCTCTCTGTATCCTATCCCTACCCTCCAGCGTATCTACCACTCCTCCCAGTTTAGTGTCATCTGCAAACTTGCTGAGAGTGCAGTTCACGCCATCCTCCAGATAATTAATGAAGATATTGAACAAAACCGGCCCCAGCACCGACCCTTGGGGCACTCCACTTGAAACCGGCTGCCAACTAGACATGGAGCCATTGACCACTACCCGCTGAGCCCGACAATCTAGCCAGCTTTCTATCCATCTTATAGTCCAATCATCCAGCCCATACTTCTTTAACTTGCTGGCAAGAATACTGTGGGAGACCGTATTCCCCTCATCCACAGACCCAGTTATCTCCTCATAGAAGGCAATTAGGTTAGTCAGGCATGACTTGCCCTTGGTGAATCCCTCCACAATGCAACTGGAACTGACTGAACGGGACACACAGAAAGAGGAGGTTTGGTGTCGATAACACATAACTATGACAGAGGGTGCATTTTAGAGTGAGTCAGCAGTGGTGTAGTATACACGACTTTCCACAAACTGCTCAAATTGGCCCGAGTCTAGCAACTGTCACTACTAGAAAACCAAAAGCAGATAAATAGTTTTACCTGCAGGGGAAATATTCCTTAAGGACAAAATCCACCCCAAGCAGAGAGCCAGCACAAGACCTAGGCACTGCTTCGAGTATCAATCACTGGAGCCCTTTATGCCTTAACCTTCACACCAACCTTATTGCAGCTCCAGTGCAGATGCTAGCCCAGTGTGTTTATTTAAATGAGGGATCCCACATACATGAGAACACTGAAACCATGTTAATCCCACACTGCACTTTTGTTTCAATATGCAGCCACTCAGTGACTCTTGTGTGTATATTTACAGCAAATGAAAACAAGGAGCCAAATTCTGCTCACTATGGAGCTGCATGGGGGCATATTACAGCAAAACTTTGCAGATGACATTAAATGCAAAAAGTAGTTAATACAGCATCAAGGTTGAGATGTCAAATGCACAAGATTCAGGAAATGCAACGGTATGGTTCCTACAGACTAACTTAGCCACATTTCACACATAACTTACAATCTGATTTTACTGTGTGTCCATATGCAGTAATACAACATTTTACAGATGAGCCTGCACTAAGAGGCTGGGTTAAATTTGCTAATCAAAACCACCATTCTACATTTCCAGATTTTTGGGCTGTAAAATCTCAACCATAACATTTAATTAAATTAGATTTGTGCAGTCATTATCCAGCACATTTTACCCAAGTAGGGTGCAGTTTTACTCCTTAACCTCAGCACATTTTAGCAAAACATTTTTCCCTTGGATCACTTCTAAACTGAGTAATTTCTTTTGGATACGTAATTGTGTGTTCATCTTCCTTCAAGTCACTGTTAATCTTCCTGATGGATTTTGCTGCTACTTAACTTTATCTCTGTGGCAAAAATATAGAATATTCTTACTCCTTTGATCAGGAAAATTCAAAACAAAACTTAAATCTTTTTTTTATTTAAAAAATGTACATCAACATTAAAGAGATCCTAAATTAGCAGAAAGGTAGCTGAAAGAGGAAAGTTAACAAAAGAAACAAATTTAATCAGAAATACTGACCCTGATATTCCAATTCATCATTAGAAATAAGTACTGTACTTTCTACATAATGTGGCTTTGCAGTGTAGTATTATGGAATTGACCAACCTCCATCAATAGCACTGGAAAGTTTACAGGAAATTTTGAGTATCTTAAGGTGAGATTTTCAAATGAGCCTATTGGTGTTAGGTACCCAAATCCCATTGAGTTTAATGAGAGTTGGAAGCCTAATGACTTTAGACTCTGAAAATCTCAGCCTAGTCAATCTGGGCTTTGATCTACATGTGAAATGTGACGCATAAAGAATAAAAAAAGAGGTTAATGATGTGACTTGAACCATGGCACGCAGCATCAATTGCTAACCCATAAAATCTTAAATACCCTCAACCTAGAAACTGTTCTGCTTCTCATTTCTTAACTTTACTGTAAAAGCCTCGTTTGATATAATGACAGCAGATATATTATTATTATTACTACCTCCACCAAGAAACTTAAAGCATGTTAATGAGACAGTGGAAAACTAACTTTGTCCAGCAAATTAATGTCTTAAAGAGGAAAAAAACCCGAATCCTCACTGATTTCAGAGAAGACCTGCCTTTTTCTAAATAGTTAGAAGTTGAATGGACAGCTTTAAAGATAGGCATGTGGACAGATAAGATAAACGTGCAGAGTACAAAGTAGTCCAGTTACAGTCTCTCTGCACCACTTCCAGTCCATTAAATTACAGTATTACTATAGATTTACAGCAAAATTATCTTTTATCTCAGCTTCTTTTAAAGCTATTTGACATTTGCTAGTATTTTCTATTATAAATCTAATTGCAGATTCCAAACAGACAAGGGCTCATTAAGCCTTAATTATGCACATGTTGTTTTCAACAAACATTTTCATTTGGACTGCTGTGAGCTGTAATTGTTCAGAAGGCACCACCACTTCAGATTACATACTTTGCTGGGATGGCAGAAGCTTTGAAGTAGGTCATGGTTCGGATGAATAAACAATTTGGAACCTGTGGAGTTTTGGTTAAGCCATTTCTCCAGTGATCCAGGCAAGCTAATGTCACCTTGCCAGGAAGAGCTGGCAAAGACAAATTGCTCTTAAGTGGAGGCACAGGGGCAGGGGAGGGGTGCTAGGAGCAAGTGCAAGGAGTGATCCCGCCATACCCCCCTGCGGGCTCAGGGTGCCTGAAAAGCGGCAGAGAGGAGATAGGGTTATGGTTCCACTCCTTGGAGCCAGCCCACAGAGCAGAGCCAGCCCAGCAGGAGGTACAAACTGCACTCTGTACAGGCAGGAGTAGTGCACATGTTCCTGCTATGCGCCAGGGTACAAAGGGAAAAAATTGGTCTCTGGGAGGCAGAATTCCTTCCCTATCTTCCCCAACAGTGGGGTGCCCCCAACAAGGGCTTGTGCCTAACCTGAGACCGCCGCTCATGGTGCAACACTCCCTACACCAAGGTCCAGTTGTGATCAAACAGTTGGTAGGGTGACCAGATAGCAAGTGTGGAAAATCAGGATGAGGGGGAGGAGGAAGAGGGGAAAAATAGGCATCTATGTAAGACAAAGTCCCAAATATTGGGACTGTCCCTATAAAATCGGGACATCTGGCCACCCTAAGCTCAGGTTGTGTAGCCATGACCATCGCCTAGGGTGACCAGATGTCCTGATTTTATAGGCACAGTCCCGATTTTTGGGTCTTTTTCTTATATAGGCTCCTATTACCCCCCACCCCCGTCCCAATTTTTCACACTTGCTATCTGGTCACCTTACCATCACCTGACAGCTGTTTGGTGGCCCCAGCCCATTTCCTTGAGTTCATATTACAGCGGCCCCTCCCGCACTGGCACAACATGGCAACAGGGATGGGTCAATTCCTTTGCCTATTTTCAGACCACCGTAGGTTTGGAAGTTCAGTGCTACATTGAAGAGGACTGTGTTTGTGTTCTACAAAGGAACAAAGAGGGGTATACAGAAAAATACTAATGAAAAATAGATACAGTGTCTACAGCCATCACGAACTATCCACTGGAGACAGCCAAGCTTCTAACCCCAGCATAGAGTACTTGCTTCCCTTTATAGCTGGAAAATCACATATGGATAACTTGCATCAGCACTAGCAGAACAGGTTTAAACTGCATGAGGACACGGTCTGTCCTGTTTGGGGAACCCAGAAGCAACATACGAGGTTTGCAAACTCCTGGGCCTAAAACTGACTTACCCTCAGGATTTGCACCCACTTGAAGGCAGAGGCCTTAGCATACATTAGATTAAAGCCCTCCAACTTCATCGGCCACAGCCATTGCTATCTGGCTGCCTTGATGGGCCGGGGTGAATGGGACATGGACCTGGCCGATGCCCTCACTTCTGGAGATGATCCCTCCAAAGCACAGATGAGGAATAGTGATGGTGTAGTTGTAGAGGGACTTACAGGGCTACTGTCCATGCTGTATCAACGCTCTCAAATCTGGCCCTGACTTTAGCTATGGGAGTAGGGCCAGCGAAGTCAATGGATCTACTTAAATCACATACTTGAGTGCTTGCTCAATTATGAGGATGTATTTACTGAAAGGCATTTCTATGGAATTCCTCAGCGCTGAGTATTTGAGGCCCTTCACGTTAAGGAATTTCGGTTTCCAGGGCTGTGTACTTGGCACTTTTCACTCGCACTGTATTTATTTTAAAATGTCAACTGTGATCTCCTCCACTCAGCGAAGGGCAGGAGGCCCGTGACTGGTTTTTAAAGCGACATTGTTCTTTAAGTCTTCCTGCCAAGCAGGATAGATAACACTGTAACCAACTCCCTCCATGGTCTTAGCCTGGCCTACTGAAAAGTCTGCAGGAGCTGGCCACTCCAGCTAGGTTGGGTTGGCAGGTTGTCATGAGGAGAGTCAGCAGCCCAGAGAAGAGGGGGTGATTTGTTTCTTGTAAGAGAGGTAATGGATATCAGTGTTCTACTGAACACAGTTGAGTTATGAACTGTGCATGTAAAGCTTATCTAGCCTTTTCTGGACCTTCCTTGGCATTGAGTTTTTACTGGAGATATCTAATGTAAGGCTAGGTTTTCAAAAGCAGCAGCCTGAAGTTTAAGCTCCTAAATCCACATTTAGGCACATGCCTGATTTTCAAAAGTGATGCACCTCCAACAGCTCCCACGTCAGCAGGGTCTATTCAGTGGTCAACACTCTTGGAAATCAGGCCTATATGTGAACTTGGCTTTCAAAATCTTGGCCTAAGAGTCTAATGTATAGTACACCTAATAAATGCAGGGAGCAGCACAGCACAGGACAGTTACATTAAGAAATGAATATCTCCTGTTCTTCACATTTGTTTTCCTCCAAGTGTATGATACAAGAAGTTCTCAGTAAAGACCTATACTGCACTGTTGGAAGAAAATGCATCAGAGGAAGCATGAAACTGTATGGCCGTGCCTTGGGGGTGGGGGCTTTTAAAGCTATAGTTTGACCTAGAAAGTTTTTCTAGGTCATTTGCACTTGGCATCTATGCGCCTGACCTACTAAATCTAACACAATAAAATTATAGAGTTCATTTCTGCCGGTCAGTGTCAGATCATTCATAAATTCAGATGCAATATTTACAAAACCACTATTCATATATTCATAAAAAAGGTCTTATTAGGGTCCTTCTGGAGGGGAGTTATTTGCCCTGTTCTGCATTGATTCATGCTGACAAAGAGAAGTTTAAAAGCTGCTTTGTCAAGTTAAAGTCCAACCTTTAAATTTTCTCAGATTCCTTATTCCCAAATCACACAGGATTTATGATTGTGCTACCACTGAAAACTGCATTGTCAACATTCTCCATAATAGTCCTTTTGCCAAATACAAAGGGGAAATGGGAAACACATCTAGGACTAGCTCCTCTTGCTGACATCAGTGCAATCTACTGAAGTCAATGTGGTTATACTGGTGAAGTGAGAGAGAAGGTGACCTGTAGTTGACTGTATAAACTAGGCTGGCATAGACATTTCTATTGCAAAAATGCACACACAAAAATCTTATAATTTCCCATATGTTTTATTCTTTAAGTGCCACCACAGCCCATCTACGGGATTCAGACATGGACTTGCTTAGAGGAAGGAAATCTAAGGCCTTATCTACATTAAAGGGAAAAGTCGATCTAAGCTACGGAATTTGAGTTATGTGAATATTGTAAGTCAAATTGACGTAGTTTAGATCTATTTACCATGGGATCCACACTATGCAACGTCGACGGGAGACCGCTCTCCCGTCGACTCCCCTTACTCTTTTCGATCAGGTGGAGGACAGGAGTCGCCAGGAGAGTGATCGGCAGTCGATTTAGCAGGACTTCACTAGTCCCGCTAAATCGATCGCTGATGCATCGATCGCCGCAGTGTCGATCCTCCAGTAAGCGTAGACAAGCCCTGAAAAGAGGCATTGACTCAGAGAACATACATGTTGCCCCATCATTCAGTTTGTTCCCACACCATTGACGTGTCCAGTGGAAAAGACAACAAATGTAACTTGACCACTCTGTTACAGAACACTGCAGTGGTGAGATCTAATACTGACAGGGAGGGAGGCTGCATTTTGTGACTGTAGGTCTGACTTCAGGCTTGGAAAGATTAGATTTTTACTGGTAAATGTCACTATGTGTCAGTTTCACCATACACACACAAACCCATGAAAAAATATTTCCACTGACAACAGAAATTTACAGACAGAACGTCAGAAAAAATGCTGCTTTGGAACTTAGAGAGTTTGATTTAAGAAAATTTACTTTGTATATTTTGACATGTGCTGTTGACAATTTGTCTTTGGCTTTTTGATTCTCACTGTCTACAGTCATTAAATAATTATCATCTGACACCCTCTCATAATTACCCACAACTCTAAAAATTTAAAATACATAAAAATTGGATAAAATGTTTAAAAATAAACATTGATATTATTTGTCACAATTACAAAATAAAAATTGAATTTCTGCCAAGTCTATTCATGTTTTATGCATCTGCCTGTTCTATCAGGATGTTCCAATTCCTGACACCAAAGAGTTTTCTTAAATCAAAATCAATATTTATTAAGTTTATCTACCCTTGTTTATTAAAGGAATGCTCATGAAAGGTGTTATTTGGCATATCTATCTAGGTATTCATATGGCCTGCATCACCATAGTTGCTGAGCTTCTTACACTCACTAATGGCTTTTATCTTCACAGCACCCCTGAGAAGTATTATCCCAATTTTACAGATGGGGAAGTGCAGTATAGAGATTACGTGACCTACCCGTGGTCACGCAGGAAGCACATGGTTGAGCTGGTACTTAAACCCAAATCTCCTGAATCCTGGTTCAGTGTGTTACCACTAAAGCATCCTTCCTCTGCAGCCTAGAGTTGGCTGTAAATATCATTCAACAGATGGGTGTGCTGACCCACAACCATCTCCAACAAGGCTACATCAAGTACACATTTTCAAGTGACTTAAAGGCTGAAGTGCCTAAATCCCATTGACTTTCAGTGAGGCTTAAGCTCTGAAGTGTCTAAGTCCCTTTTGAAATGGGATTTAGGCACTTTGGAATATTTTATGCTACATGATTTGCTCGATGTCACACACAAGTCAGTGACAGAGCTGGGAGGAGAATCCAGGAGTACCGATGCCCCATCCACTCTCCTTCCACAGGTTAATTTATTGGAGCTGGTTGAAAAACAGAGAGCATGTTTTGTGAAAAGTTTTCAATTTTTTCATAATTTTTTTTTAGACACTTAGAATTAAAAAAAAATGATCAGCTTTATAGTTGCATACAAAATTGAGGCTTTAAAAAGAAAAAAATAAACCAAAAGAGAAACCAAAAAATTAACCAAGTTCCCCCCAAAATGTTAAAGCCCAAAAATAAATAAATTTAGAAAATTCCCAATACAGGACATCAACATATCCAGGGGAAAAAATGCAAAATTTTCTACAGCTTTAAAATGCATCAACATTCACCCATGAACCTTCTCATGTTTCCATCCTTCTACTCACTACTTTTGCTAATTAACTATCGTTCTTAATTATGCTGGTGGATCTCGTCCAGCCAACCCTCTGCTCCAACTTGATGTCCTATGGGGGTGGGGGGAGAGGGAGGGGAAATGAGCAGGGCGAATTGATAGCAGCCTCCTTAGCTCCAGAGCAATGAACTGGGAGGCCACCGGCAGGTGTTTTGCTTTCACTAAGGCCCAAGGAGGCGTATCAGGGTCATGAGACAGACAGTAGAGGAAGTGTGTATTCATCCACAGAGATTACCCTCAATTAGCAGCACAGGAACTAGGAAAAGGCACTGTGGTGGGGGGAAGCAGCTATGCAAAAGGTCCCCCTACCTTTGCACTAATCCCAAGCTCTCTTTTCCTTTCCCCTCCCAGGAGCTGCAGCACACACAGCAAGGTAACAATTCAACTCCAGGGACTTGCTTGACAGGGAGCAAATCCAGCCCCTCCTCCAGAGCTATGGAGGGTGCACAATGGGGAGCTGGAGGTAGGGTGGTGCACAGAGGGTTTGCATCCTGTTTGTGGTACAGAGTCCTCATCTGTGCAGCAGCAGACAAGGCACAGCCAGGAGGGGCCAGGCCACAAGTGTAGCCTATGTGTGGATCCTTCCATTTCCACCTCCAGTGGAGGGAACAAGCATGCACCTCCTCTGAACAGGTAGAGAGGATTGCTCCTTCCCTGCTATCCTGCACATCTCCCCCAACACCTGACCCAGCCACTCAACACAGGCACCAAGGGCAGGACTTGAACCCATGTACATGAACCATTCGGTGGACAGAGATAGGAAAGGCATAGAGCCAATGTATTGGTGCCACAGCACAGGGGCCCGGGAGATGTGCGAGGGAGGGAAGGGGGAAAATGGACAGGATTCCTTCCCCCTCCCAGCCGGTAACCACACTTGACTGCAATTGCACGTGTATAACAGTGTAACTAGGAATCGCACCAGTAGGAGAACACTGGCAAAGCTATAGCAAGTCCTGCTGCTCACTCGCCACATTCCTTGCAGTCCCTCCAGAAGTGCGATGCCTGGCCAGGGCACAATGCCGCTCCCTACTATCACTCAGGGGCTGAGCTTATTACTCCTGCACCCCACAAATGCAGCTCCCATGCCAAAGAAGTTTAACTGAGCTACTATATTGGGCCATCACAAAACAGGCAAACCGCATGTTGCAGTTGAAGGCTCTATGGCTAAAATGGATGCAGAAATCAAACTTTGGAAATCAGGAATTGTGCAGACAGCACTCTTTGAGCTCAGCTTTAGTGTGGGAATAAATAAGGTATTTCCCAGTCCATCACAGCAATTTCAAATCCTAGAGTGGCACCTTATCCTGTATGCTACCACAGCAGGACAGCAAGGTCCCCTGGACCAGAGAGCATTCTAGAGGCAGGGTCTATTTGTTAGGCTCCTCAGGAAGTGTAAATCAAACTCCTTAATCAGATTTACCAGTAAATAAGATTATTCCCCCTCTTGGGTCCTAAAGTGTTTCTGGGCAAAAGTGATTTCCACTGAATTCTACTCATCCTAGCTTTGGGATTCACTCTAGGCTCCCAGCCCTTCTAGCCTGCATGTTTTACTTAGATTTCAATGATGCCTATTCAAAAAGCTTTTTCTCTTCCAAATTTGTTCATAAGTGTTGAAGATGGAGAATCCTCCTCAATCTGAATCTACAGAGAGCAGCAGAAATTATTCTGGCTGTGTGTGCTGGATGGTACAACAGGCTTAGACTCTGTTTCAGCTGAACTCCAGTACACAGATGAAGGATTTGCTGATTTGAATTTGTATTATAAAGATCCAAGTGTCCTAGAGAAGTAATGCTGCTTAATTTTTACTGCTTGACTGCTCTCTCTCGTTCTGAACAGAGTACTCTACCTGTTTCCCTTGACAAATGTCCCCATGCAATCCTCTAAAGCTATGCAGACAGCACCCTCCCTCCACTGCTAATTACAGGCTTCATTGTGCTAGATAATTCAGCACAAGTGAGGCTGAAGGGGCAGTAATGTATTGCCAGACCGTGTTTCGCTGTTGCCTACAATACAGAGAAATTAATCATCATCTTTGTTTCTGTGCATGGGGATGGACACTTCAGTGTTCATGTGAAAGTAAAGCAGATTTGGAGCCTCAAAATGAAACACAATGAAGCTCAGAAGCAACAGAAACCTTGCAGCACCTGTTTATGTATATATAGTCCTTGTGAACTGTACTGCGGGAAGGGCAGCCAGCACATCCCTCGGCCCATGCCGCTTCCCGCAGCCCTCATTGGCCTGGAGCAGCGAACCACAGCCAGTGGGAGCCGCAATCGGCCGAACATGCAGATGCGGTAGGTAAACAAACCGGTTCGGATCGCCAGGGGCTTTTCCTGAACAAGCGGCGGCCGGACTTGGAGAAGCACTGCTTTAGAGCACTGAAGCTTTGTCTATATTCAGAGTTGTCCCTGGTTAACTAATGTGAGATTCTTAAATTCATTTAGTTAAATTGTTGCAAACTAGAGCGTGAATCCTCTTAATCCAATTTAAACTTTTATAATGATATGGTTTAAATTTGTTAATGAATACATTTAAGCTTAATCAACATAAACCTGGTTTAAACAGAATTATGATTTTCCATACTGTGTTTTGCACTGGTTTAACTAAATCAGTTTTTGAAACAATTTAAAGTTAGAACAGTGCCTTGAATATAGACAAGCCTAAAGCAGTCATGGGGAAAGACGTAAAGTTTACTAATTAGAAACTGACCAAGAGACAGAACACAGTGTAGGAACAAATAGTCAATTGGCAAGATGGAGGGAGCTTAACTGTGGGGTGCCCTCAGGCACTCTACTAAGTCCAGTGTTGTTACTGCATTTAGAAACAGGGGTAAGCAGTGCGGTGGCAAATTTGCAGAGGATACAACAACATTATTTAGGTTAGTCAAGTCCAAAGAAGACTCAGAAACTTCAGAAAGCTCTGACCAAGCTGATGAGTGGGAAACACAATGGCAAAGGAAATTCAATGTTGACAAACCACCTTGCATCTTTTTTGATGAGATTACAGGATTGGTTGATCAAGAGAACAGTGTTGATGTAATATACTTAGACTTCCATAAGGCACTTGACTTGGTGCGGCATGACATTTTGATTAAAAAACTAGAATGATATAAAATTAACTTGCTCCCATTAAATAGATTAGAAGTTGGCTGGCTGGTCTGAAAACGTAATTGTAAACAGGGAATTGTCATCAAACAAGTGTGTTCCTAATGAGGTGCCATAGAGGGGCCCTGTGCAATTTAACATTTTTATGAATGATCTGGAAGAAAACATAAAATCATCACTGGTAAGGTTTGCAGATGACATAAAAATTGGGGGAATGATAAACAATGAAGGGGACAGATCACTGACACAGAGAGACCAAGATTGCTTGGTAAGCTGGGCATAGGCAAACAATATGCATTTTAATACAGCTAAATGTAAATGTATACATCGAGGAACAAAAAATATAGGCCTTACTTACACAATGGGGGACTCTATCCTGTGGCCCTGAAAAATATTTGGATGTTCAGCTTTACATGAGCTCCCAGTGAGATACTGTGGCCAAAAGTGCCAATGCGATCCTTGGCTACATAAACAGGGGAATCTCAAATTAGGAGTAGAAAGATTATTTTACCTCTATATTCAGCACTCGTGCAACTGCTGCTGGAATACTATGTCCAGTTCTGTGCCCACAATTCAAGAAGAACACTGACAAACTAGAGAGGGTTCAGAGAATTGCCACAAGAATAATTAAAGGATTACAAATACCTGCCTTATACTGATTGAGCTCCTTGAGTCTATCTATTTAGCTTAACAAAGAGAAGGTTAAGAGGTGACTCGATTAAAGTCTTAATTATCTACATGGGGAACAAATACTTGATAATGGGTTCTTCAATCTGACAAAGAAAGGTATAACACCATCTAATGGCTGGATGTTGAAACTAGAGAAATTCAGACTGGAAATATGGCGCACATTTTTAACAGTGAGAGTAACTGATCATTGTGACAATTTACCAAGCGTCGCAGCAGATTCTCTGTCGCTGACAATTTTTAAACCATGATTGGATATTTTCCTAAAAGATCTGATCTAGGAATGATTTTGGGGCAATTCTGTGGCCTGCATTTTATAGGAGGTCAGACTAGATAATCGCAATGGTCCCTTCTGGCCTCTGAGTTTATGAAATCTATGAAAACTAATGCACTTTGGAAGAAATCATTTGAACTACTTATAATCCTTACTAAATTAACTGTCAACACTGAAAGAAAAGACCAGTGTGTCACTGTCAACCACTCCATGAAAACCTCCACTCAGAGTATACCAACAGCCAAAAACGAACAAAATCTATAAAGAATGGAATAGGAAATAATACTAGAAATATTATAATGCCATTATCCAAATCAATGGCACACCCTCACCTGGAACACTATGTTCAGTTCTGGTAACCCTGTCTGAAAAAAAGAAACAACAGAAATGTGCATGGGGTGAGATTCCGAGAACTGAAAGGACTGGGGCTGCTTAGTTGAGAAAGGAGATGAGTAAGATAGCCATCATAGAGGTATATAAACTAATGTATAGTATAAGAGAAAGTGAATTTAATGTTCTTAGTCATCATCCCATCACAATGTCAGAAGTGGAGAACATCTAATAAAATTAAAAGGGAACCAATCTAAAAGTGATAAAAAGGAAAAACACAGTATAATTAGCACATGGAACTCACCACCACAAGTCATCACTGAGACTAAGATCTTAGTAAGATTCAAACAATCATTAGAAATTTACATGGATATGAGAATATTTATTGTTATATTAAAGAGGATAAAAAACCATAAGGGATACAACTTCTCATGCTTCATGGCACTAACCACCCACTAACATATGGGGATTCAGAAGGACTTGCCCTAATGTCTCATCCTTCACCTTAGTCCTAAAGCATCCATTACTGGCTGCTGCTGAACAAAGACTCCTTCCAATGTTTAATAAGA
Source organism: Mauremys reevesii (assembly GCF_016161935.1). Taxonomy (NCBI): domain Eukaryota; kingdom Metazoa; phylum Chordata; order Testudines; family Geoemydidae; genus Mauremys; species Mauremys reevesii. The sequence goes on along the minus strand of NC_052635.1, from coordinate 21,370,754 downwards.
TGTAAATCGCCATTTCCATGCAGATTTGCATCTCTGCCTCCCTTGAATCCAAAGAATGTTTCCCTTGGCTCCTATGTGACACAGCCACACACGCAGACATTTGGCTAGAACCCCACCTAAATATTGGGATGCACCCAGCTGTTTTGGCCCAGAGTGATAACGAACACAATGCAGACTATGAGTCCAGCATTTGGATGGGAAACTATTCTGTGGCATTCAAAATCTGAGCTCTATTACCACATATACTATGGAATCCCTGTGTGCCCCAGAAAAGTCACTTCTTTTCCTCGGTGTCTGTTTCCCCCAGCTGTAAAAGGGAGACAATACATACCTACCTAAAAAGATTTTGAGATTCTCTGGTGAGGCTATGAGGTTTTACTTACAATCTGCAAACAAAATTGTAACCTATGAAGTCCTACAATTTCTATTTCACACCTCCAAATAATCGGTTTTGTAATATTGATGCATTTCTCACACAGGGCTGGGTCAGAACTGCCCTGAGTCATAGTGAAACAAATCAGGGCTCAGATTACAGAAAGCAGAATTACACACTATGCCAAACCAAGAAGTCTCAAAGTGGAAAATAAAAACCAGGAGGAAAATAAAGGAGGGTAAATTCATCCCTGGCATACCTGACTTTAATGCAGTTACACCAGGGATGAATTTGGCTCATAATAGTCTTCCCAAAGGAAGGCAGTGTCTTCAGGAAGGCACATTACAGTGAATTGAAAAGGACAAGGAACCAAGACATGGAGAAGTGCAAACTAGTGTCAGTGAGGCCCTATTCAGCTCCAGTTCATGGGGCCTATATGGTACTGTGGCTTCTCTCCCCCTGAAGTTTGCTCCTTTGTAGCATGCAAAGCTTGGGGAAATGGAGAGCCTCCTTTGTAGCATGCGGTATGTAGGCCTCAAAAAACAAAATGTGCCGCGTCTGACAGCTTTTCATTGGCCTGTGTAAAATGCATTTGTGAATCTGGATAGAGCTGTGCTCGCATCACAAAACCACCCTAGCACTTTAGTGGTAACTGGCCCATTAGTTTGCAGCCCCAGCCGAGGTACTAAGGACTGAATGGATCATGGAATCTGAGATCCGCAGTCCTGCAAAGCCAGGACTGGGGCGCACTGGTGGGCTTGGTACGGAAGATGTTCACCCTCCTGTTATGTCAAGCTGTTCCTGTTCGGTGGTGACACAGAGGAATCCAGTCTCACACACTTTATATTTTCAGTTTATTTCACTGTTTTTACACAAAGCAATGTGAGAGGGCAGTGGGAGGTGGTTAGCGGGAGAGGGGAGAAAGCGGGAATCTGTGTCCCCAAAGCGGGTAAAGACAACAAGGGAAAGCAGTAGCCTGCCCCAACTGGACAAGTACAAAGTATAAAATGTATCCCACACTCCTAAATATCCTCAAAAAATGGGCTGCATAAGAGAGGAACTCCAGTCACCTCTAACTCACATGGCCAGAGCTTAGCAGCGGGTTATCAGAGGTCTCCAAGAGTTGAGCTTTGGGGCTCAGATTTTGTAGTTTGAGCTATCTTTTAAAAACATTCCCCGATATTTTATGCAGCAAGAGGCTCTTCTCCGTTATCAAGAAGGCAGGTCATATCTTTCACCAGCAAACAAACGGAACGGCTATGAAAGCAATTACACTTCCATTTCTTACAGCATCATAGGATATGGTGACACTTCAAGAAAACGTGTGTTAACGTGGGTTAGCTAACCTGCATGAGCTAACTTGGGTTCAAATTGCAGCAAAGACATGGCAGCTTATTTTAACTCGTGATAGCAGCTCAAGTTCAAGCCTATAGGGCAGCCTGAGGTCAAACTCATGCTGCTAAACCAGGTTAAAATAAATTCCTGTGTCCTGGCTGCTATTTTAACCTGAACTGGCTAATGCAGGTTAGCTAAACCGAGTTACACACAGCTTTTTTTTTTTGCCCTGTAGACACTTACTCAGAGAGGTGGGTGGCCTGTAATCATGTCTTAGAGAGACGTTCCCTTTAAACGTCTGTCCTGATAATGCAGCTGGGAAGGTTCCCAGATTTTATTGCACTTCCTCACTGTGTAGGTTTGCTTGTTTGTTTCTTCCATCCAACTTGCTGTGTATTATTATTTGTATTTCAGTGGCAACTCTAGAGGCCCCAGCTGAGATCAGGAACTCACTGTGCTAGGGACTATGCAAACAAACAGCCCAAGATGTTCCCTACTGCAAAGAGTTTACAATTCAATCCCGGAGGGGGGGGGGGGGTGGAGAGAAAGGACACACAACACACAAGCAGAGAGAGCACATTTCAGTTCCTATATTTTCTAGGGAAATTAATTCAGAACAGGAGTGATAATGAGGTGAGAGTTCCAGAGGATAAGGGCCCAGCATGCTTTACACTCAAAAAAGCAGCTCCAACACCACTGATCTCAAGTGCTTGGGCTGGAAGGAAGGGAAGCAGGGCAGCAAGCAATTTCTCAGGTATCAGAGAGTGGCCTAATACTATTAAGGCCTTATAGACATTTTAAGGTGCAAGCACTGGACAACATGCAGCTGGTGTAGACTTTATGTAAGATCCTGAGTATCGCATGATTTTGTGGCTTTGGTCACAAGCGTGATCCACCGCTGGTGCAGAACTGTGATGCACAATATCAGTTTCATTTTGAAATGTATGTCGCTGGCCATTATGGCTGCAAAGGGTAACCTTCAAAATACAAATTAAATGTAAACTGCAATGCTATGTGAGCCTGCAGTTAGCCTGGAGTAAGAGCGCATAGAAGGGCGAACTGTTTTCACTCAAAGCAATGGGGTATTAACACAGAGTCTAATGACAACTGGAGTGGCCACATTGTTAACCCTTCTGCTGCTGGTAACTTTCCAGGCCCATTCAGCTCCTGTGCTTTATCAACGTTGCTGGATGCATCAAAGAACATTGGAGTGGGAGAGGCAGTGGGGCAGCCAATCATTAGCTGGGGTGAGGAGCAAAGACTTTCTAGCCCTATCGCCAAGCAAAACATCTAGTTACCTTGCTTAACGGGTAAGGGGAAAAAGAGAAGCATCTACACCCTACTGACAAAAGGCAAAACCTCCTGAGAGACAAAACCGCAACCGCTCCCCATCTTCCTGGGTAACAACACCCCAACTGGCCCCTCTGTGGCTACCGCAATCTTGAGCTTCCATTTCAGCACTTCATACAACGCAATGATGAGCTTTAATTACAAAAGTCTTAACACTCTAGAAAAATGAAAATTGGGGAGCAACAGGAAATTAATTGAAGTGGATATCAGAATCAATACCAAGAGATGCCTTAGTGATGGTGTTACTAACGGCCATATCAAATCCAGGAAAAGCCTCCAGTTTTGAATACACTGCGACCTGCTGCAGAATTCCCAGCCTGCCACCAAATATAGCTCCAGCTTTCTGTAAAGGCCTTAATTTAAGCAGTTTCTTGAGTTTTTGAATAGGTAGTTCCATTTGAATCTGAATGTTAAAAAAAAAAAAATTGTTTTGAATGAAAAGCCCCAAGTTAAGACCCCATCCAACCCTGCAGCAGGTGAAAACAAAGCCCCACCAAGCACCTTTCCAAAGAGACTGCCATTCATATGTTATTTAAGAGTGACTGAAAATACCAACCGATAAACTCCCCTGCAGGATTCAAAGAACAATATATTCCATACCGCAGTGATGTGGCCAAGAATATATTTGCAGTGCAGGAACACTGCAGCAGCAGTAGCAACAGAAACCCTTGCAAGACTAAATGAGGTTATTTTGGCAGCAGAGCGGATGTAGCAAACAAGCCACTTTAACTGAATATGGTAAACAGAGATGGAGTGATTATAGCAAGAGTGAATGTAATACGGTTCTGAGTTACTTTGTATTGCCTCAACTGACCACAATATCTGATAAAACCAATGGAAAAAGTTCTGGTTTCCTCTCACATATAATTGATTATCTTAATGCAATCTACAGTTTTCACACACACAAAAAAACCTGAAGTTCAGTTAGTGGGTGATGCTGACAGAAATAACACACAGCAATGGCGTTTATTTTTGTTTTGGTTCGTGGGCTCACAACTGAGGGATGGACAGCTATCACCTGAAATAACCAACTTGGAAGGTATGTGGGTTTTTTGGTGTTTTGTTTTTTATTTTAAAACATGTATTGGTGATGATCCATACATGACCAGCACAGATCATGGCTTTTTAAAAGACATTGAGGGTGTTTTCCCCTGGGCGAACACCGTACGTTGCTCTCCATTCATCAGATCTACCTCCAGGCTGTGTTCCTTGACAAAGAAAGCCTGTCTGATTTGCAAAGATGATGTTAATATGCCAGCGGAATGTGACCAGCCTGCCAGAGCTGGGAGACAAAATTATGCCCCTTTCATGCCCCTGCCCCGAAGGTAATGGATCCACCACTGTCCCGCTGTGCAGGGAGTTGGGCAAAACATGGAGGGCACACCTCACCCACACCACCAGAGTAGGGCTTTTGGGAACAGAATGGGCCCAAAGAGAACAGAGCCACGGATCCAGGATCCTGCCTATCCTACATTCAACTCCCCCTGTAGGGGCACATGTGGCTGCCACAGAGCGACCCCCTTGTGCTCCCCAGCCTAAGAGGGGATTTCAAAGCACTGTCTACCGCAGAAACCCACTGCATTAAGTTTGTACTTAGATTTTCAGAAAGCCTTTGACAAGGTCCCTCACCAAAGGCTCTTAAGCAAAGTCAGCTGTCATGGGATAAGAGGGAAGGTCCTCTCATGGGTTGGTATCTGGCTAAAAGATACGAAAAAAAGGATAGGAATAAATGGTCAGTTTTCAGAATGGAGAGAGGTAAATAGTAGTGTCCCCCAGGGGTCTGTACTGGGCCCAGTCCTAGTCAACACATTCATAAATGATCTGGAAAATGGGATAAACAATGAGGTGGCAAAATTTGCAGAGGATACAAAACTACTCACGATAGTTAAGTACCAAGCAGATTGCAAAGAGCTACAAAAGGATCTCACAAAACTGGGTGACTGGGCAACAAAATGACAGATGAAATTCAATGTTGATAAATGCAAAGTTATGCACCTTGGAAAACATAATCTCAACTATACATATAAAATGATGGGGTCTAAATTAGCTGTTACCACTCAAGAAAGATCTTGGAGTCATTGTGGATAGTTCTCTGAAATCATCCACTCAATGTGCAATGGCAGTAAAAAAAGTGAACATAATGTTGGGAATCATTATGAAAGGGATAGGTAATAAGACAGAAAATATCATATTGGCTCTATATAAATCCATGGTAGGCTATAACAGGGTTAAAAAAATAAATATGTTGAGGATAGGTCCATGAATGACTATTAGTGAGGATGGGCAGGGATGGCATCCATAGCCTCTGTTTGCCAGAATCTGGGAATGGCCGACAGGGAATGGATCACTTGATGATTACCTGTTCTGTTCATTCCCCCATTGGCCACTGTTGGAAGACAGGATACTGGGTTAGATGGACCTTTGGTCTGACCCAGTATGACCGTTCTTATGTTTGCACAGAAGAGATAATCTGGCCCTGAAATGAAATCCACCTGTGGTTGCAAACATACAGGCTGTCATTGGGGAGAGCTATTGACCTTTGGTATCAAAAGCACAAGCCCCCAAAGCCTGGGATAGAGAAAAACAGTAAGTAGTAGGCTCTCATTCTCTCTGCGGAGCAGCTGCCAGAGGAAAACATAATCATGCTCACTCGGCCAGCATATTAGACATGAACACATGATTCTAGATGGGCTTGCCTCACGTTTCTAACATATATGCACAAACAGTCTGACATGACCTGCACTTGAGAGAGCTAGAATGAAATATTACAGGTGTCTCCTGTCTCCACAGCACCCAGCTTGGTTTTCAGGAGTTTGTTAAGAAACAGCACGCACACACACACACCCCCCTCTCTCAGGATACAGAGCAGCACACACACACACCTCTCTCAGGATACTGCATTTCCGGATGGACCTTTCAAACTCAAGCTGAAATTCAGAGATTCATTTGCTGGCTCAATTCATAACCCAGGGAAATGGGAGAAAGTGGATTTCATTACTAGAAATTAATGAACAAAATTACAGTGGTTCACGCCATCAGAAAGAGAAACCAACAAGAAGAACAGTCTGCACTTGAAATGTCTGAGTAATTACTCTGAATATAAATGCATGGACTGTGAATTGGACACACTCCACCTGCGCTGCTAGGCAGATGAGCGTCAGCAAGGCTCTGTTCTCACTGGCATTGTTCATCCAATGTGCCTTCTAGAATAGAACAAGGATAGCAGGAGTGCAGGAGAGAAGCTGGATGCCCAGATACTGGCCAAGGAATGTAGTCTACACGTTTAAACACAGACATGCAGCCACTGGGATCCTATGCACAGACCCCACCCCAATCCCACAAACTATTCCTGTTCTCAGGAGGACCAATTTGGTTGAAGGGATTGTTCACAAGACTAGTATCAGCCATGTTGTGGGCACACCTTTACACTGACTGGGCAGGTTACTGGAGCTCCCATTTGTCATAACGGGGCACTGTGTCTATTCCCAGGTCCCTGCCACAGCATGGCCCAAATGCTCTCCATTTTTGGAACCATGATTTCTGCTTGTAGCCTCTACTTATGCCCCCAAAATAATATGCAGTGGGCCAGCTTGTGGACTGACGCCCAGGCCATAAAATCCGCTGATTTCATCACAGTGCAGAATTTGCCACCCTGTCTATGAATCTCATTATACCATATTGGGGTATAATCTTCCCTCAGTTCAAACACATGCTCCACCCCTGACATCTCTCCCTCCTTACTAGGCATTATGGTCTTGTATTCACAGAAGAATTTTGCACAGACAAGAGTGAAAGAAGAAAACTGATCCACTGATCTAAGTGCTGGGATACAATAATTCTAATCCCAACTCTAACACTGGCTTCTCCTCTGAACTTGGTCAATTCATTTAGCTGCTCTGCCTCAGAGTGCCCACTGAGAAAACAGGAGACAATAATCCTCACCTCCCTCACAGCATGGGTTACATGGGCAACTGGTCACAGTTAGCGTTCTCCGTGATGGAGAGTGCTACATGACAGCAAGTATCAGCCTGTAGCAGTAGGTGAGTCTGAGCAACTGTGGCTGATGGAGAATCAGGAAGCACCACTCGTATCACACTGTGTTCCATTGCCAAATAATTCTCAGCTGCACATCCATAACCACCAACATCTGAGTCAATGGAGAACTCTTCAGACTGCACAGAATGGGTATGCTCCTGGATACAGAAGACTCCACAATGCCTTGGCCTAGCTGGGACGTATAAAGGAGAAATGGGGCTGGAAGAGGAAAGGAAAGCTAGGAGTGTGAAGAAAGAGCAGGATGGCAGTAGAAAAGGAGACAAAGGTGCCCCAGAGAGGATATGGGAACCCCAGTACATTCACTAATGTCCCACACCTGGAACCAGCTCTGGAGGACTGTCACTGTGCTGATAGGGTAAGTGGAGCTGTAGTGTACGAGTGTCACCTCTCCAAGGAAGGAACCTGCAAATGAAGAGTTTAGCTTCTGTATCTGGAGTCACACACACTGCTCACTACAGACAGAAGGAACTGCACTGTAACCAAAATAAACCGGGGCCAAATGCACTGTGTGGGTGCTAAATTGCACCAAAGATGGGTTTGGCTCAGGGATGCCAGAAAAATCTTTGTGATGTAAGATTGGAACTATAAAACAACAACAGAGATTCTTGTTTGAAATTCATTTACTTACAGACAGCACATAGCAGAACCTGTGATTAATATTTTCCTCCTGGTGCACACAACATGACAAAACAATAATTAATGAAATATTAAACTGAATCAGAATTACCACAAGTGTAAAAATATTGTTTCCTTCCACCCCTGTTCCCATTATTCCTCAGAGAGGTGAGAGGTGGGTAACAATGTGTTTGAAGACTGTTGAATTTCCCTTAACTAGCTGCCTTCAACACTCTTCATAATTGCATTAATTAATCGATATGAACATGTGTCAGGATTCTAGCTCAAGCTTCTGTTTTACCAGGCACATTTCTGAAGCAGGGAAACAAATGGCAGGTACAGGAATGGGATGATACTAGAAGGAAACAACACTTCCACAGCTGTGTGAATGACCTTGACAACACGGCAAACTCTGATTTGCATGAACTAAACATTATATGGGAAAAGATTTATAATGGCTGGCAGTGCTGCCTGAAACACTACACCCTGCTGGCACACATGAAGTGATTCCTGCTGACTCCCTGGTGTATGTGGGTTGTCACTCAACACAGGCATATGGGAGGTGAAAGGCTTTCTAGAAAGAGGGGTTCTAGAGCAGGGTTTGTCAAACTGGGGTCGCTGCTTGTGTAGGGAAAGCCCTTGGCGGGCCAGGCCTTTGTGTTTACCTTCCCCGTCTGCAGGTCCAGTCAATCGCGGCTCCCACTGGCCGCAGATCGCTGCTCTGGGCCAATGGGAGCTGCTTGAAACGGTGCGGGCCGAGGGACATACTGGGTGCCACTTCCAGCAGCTCCCATTGGCCCGGAGCAGCGATCCGCGGCCAGTGGGAGCCGCGATCGGCCGGACCTGCGGATGGAGCAGGTAAACAAACCAGCCCAGCCCACCAGGGGCTTTCCCTACACAAGCGGCGACCCCAGTTTGAGAAACCCTGATCTAGAGTGTAGGCTGAGCATGCTGGACAGAGGAGGTGAAGTGCAGCTAAGCCTGAGGAGAAGACTTAAGCTGAACTTTATGTTGTTTTTTACTGCTGTTTCCTGTGTTAATAAGCCAAAGGTCCAGAAGTGGGTGAGTCTGAACTCTACTCCCATCTTCTCCTATTTCAGAAAGGGCCACACTTCCTAATGTCATATCCTCTAATGCTCTGCAGTTCAGTGTAATTTTCCTTCTTTCCCTCCCTCCAATGCTTTGGGAGAAAACCAACTGTCCATTTTTCACTTTACTTCTCACACCAGAGGCACAAATAATTAGTCAAAGGACCCTGTTTTAAGTAATCACTCAAAGGGGCAGCAAAAGCCAGCCAACTAACAGAAGCAGTTCTTTAAATAATGGCTAGGAAAAATTACTTAGAGATACATCAGTTAAGACAGGGAGCTGACTCTTGAGGGTGGGGTCTTTAGTGTAGGTTTCACTGCACACAGTAGCAGAGACACACACAAATAATTCCCAAGGTCCAACAGTAAAATCCCTGCAGTGTGCTGAGGGCCAGCCAGTCATCTGTCTAACGAGGATCATGGGGCAGGCATATCAGACACCCCTCCCCAACAAACACATCTGTCCAAACTGAAGATACACCCACTGAGTTTATTAGTAACTCCTCTGCACCTAGCATTTTACGTGCAGGAGCTGGCTTCAATAGGAAATGCATTAAAATTAGTCAGTTTCCTTTTGCAGTTAGCCTCCACTGCTGGGGCTCTGCGGTGGCCAAGGATTTAGGCGGCTATACAGCTCTCCAAAGGCCCCATGAAATGAACAGGAGACATTCCACTGAACTGACAAAGGATTGGCCCTCGGTGAGAGAAGCGCTTCGCGGAATGGAACATGCTAGGCCTGCGAGCCACCTGTGCAGGGCTTCTGTAAAGTGTGTATTAAACTATAGCAGCCCGCAAGATGTTTCCAAATTATACATCAGAGTAGCAACTGTTGCTTGTGCTCAGAAGGAGATGTCACTGAACAAGAAAAAGATGAAATAACGTTGCTTTGACCTGGAAATAAGGCTCTTTTTAAAAACAAAAACATACAATTTAGGTTTTACAAAGAAAAGTTTAACAGAAACAAATATTCTGTGTTTGAATGATATTTCTTACATTTCATTTTTCTCTGTAGCTCTCCAGCACAACCACATCGCGCTAGCGCAATGAAACCAGAAAGTGAAACTGTCCCCACACACACACAAACTGAATCGTGTCAGATTCCAAGACACTTTAGAGTCCTATTCCCTTCTCTTTATGAACACACAGCTTCCACTGAAGTTAAATGGAATCCCATAGACATAGAGACAGACCCTGCAATTGAGTCATCTGCACAGGCAGAGTCCTGCACCGAGGCAGAGTCCACTGAAGTCAATGAGGCTTGGTGCAGGCAAAGGCATCCATCTGCTTGAATCCAGTAGCAGGATTTGGCCAAGAGGTGAGAACAGACACTCCCCATGTCAGAAGCAACCTATGGAACCTAGGCCAAGGTCAGTGGCTGAAGTTTCAGAAATGTGCCCAAAAAAGTAACAGAAATTACCCTTTGAGGAACGTCAGCGCCTTGAGATTCAAATGGTGATATGATAAGTAAGAATACCTGTGATGGATTTCAGTATTGAATTGCCAGGGTATCTTCACTGTATAACACAATCAGATGTGCAACAGACTCGATCCATTAATATAAATGGTGCCATGTGACAGTACAGCAGCTACTGCACCTGCCCAGCTGTACACTAAATTCACTTAATTTATTTAGATTTATACATACACAGAGAGTGAGTGAGAGAGAGAAATGTGTATCTATTCATATGCTCTAGGCACCTTTGGTATACCTAAAAATACAACAAAAATATATCTAAAGTACACCAGTACAATTCACTACCAAGACCACCAGCAAAGAGACCACTCAAAAACTCCCAACTGCCTCTCTCTTTGACACCAATCATAGCATGTTGCTACCCGGTATCCTATGTCAATTTAAGGTTTGTCCACTAGAACACTAAAAATGTTTATTTCCTGTAAGTGTATTTTCCAGCTCCTCACTTTAACTCCATAATAAATATAGGGAGGGGGGAAGCTTAACTTGGTCCCCTGCACCCCATGTAAATAGAAATAGCTCCTGAATAATACTCTGATCAGTGCATTTCAGTGTAACAGTTTGAATTTTTGCTAATGGCTGAAAAATTAATATAGTATGATAGATCAAGAACAAAACTGTCTAATTTGTAGATGTGAAAATTAAGTAAACATTCCCAACAACATTCACGGTCCAATAAGTGCATAACTTTGATTCCAGTCCTATGCCAAGTTAATCAAATATGCCACCACACTCTACATTCCATGACCCCTTTAAAATCCAGCTCTGGTCCGAGATGCCTCACAAGGTGTGTTTTTACTTATTAAGCAAGTAAAGTTTCTGGTATATTTCCTCTGCTGGAAGAGTGCTTTGCTTCCACTGATTAGCGACCAACTGCTCAGAGAGTATCCAATACAAGAACAAAGGAAAATTGGAGGAAGAGAAAGGATTTTATAAAAACATATTAATTAAGACTACAAAAATGCATCAGCGTTCTAGTAGCTGAAGGACTAACCTACTAGCCAGAAATGGATACAAAAGATGAGATGACAACAGAACAAGAAACAAAGCCCCAGCGAAAAGACCACCATTCCTACACGCCTGTCCTTAAAGGATTTCAAGCAGGGTGCTGTGCTTTGATCAGAGGCTCCAGCTCTCTTAGCAACCCTACCTATTCAGTGTCTATTGAACATGAAACCCCTTCTAGATGCTAGAAGGTAAGAAGGAACTTTCACCCTTTCCCCACACCACTCCAGAGTCTCCTGACTGTCAGGGTATTGATCTCTGCTACACTCCTCCACTATCCTCCTGGCAGGTACCAAGGTCGGGGAGTATGAATAGCTATTACTCCGTACCTCTCCAACCTTCTAGGGTTTTCTTGGGTCTTGTTGCTCAGTGAATAGCTCCAATATCTGACTCTGCTGTTTCTCAGAGCTTTGGCTAGAAGCAGAAGAATGAAATTAACCTGAATCTTGTAGCTCTGCTCTGGGCAAAGAGCTCTGAAATTAACCAGGGCACTGGAATCCTCTGTGTGAAGACTCAGGAAGAGAACACGCTCAGCACTTTAGAAGGTAGCTTTCACATCTCTCGATTTTTCAAGCCCAGCAATTAAAACACTTAGAAGACAGTTTCCTCTATCTTCAGAGCCTCAAGATTTACTGTATCTGTTACTTGAATTCAATGTATGACTTGTCCTACCAGACATTATGTAATGAGGTTTTTGTGGTCCACAGCACTATTCTTTACTGATCCTCTTGTTGATACAGTCATCAGCAAGGATCAAGATGCAAATGTGTTTAGAAGAGCTTTGGATAATTTTCTTCATGTACTACGAAAACTGACAAGCTACTAAAAATCCCTACATTAGTATGCAAGAATAATAATGATCTTACATCCTTAAGGACCCTAAATTCTATGAATTGTGCTGTAGGAACTGATACACCCACCAGTGAAGTACAGTACCTTTAAGAGGGTGTGCAGTGACTGTTTAAAACCACACAATGGCACTACACAACGGGGTAGGAGGCAGAAGGAGAGAAACAAAGGATCAGTTTAGAGAAACAGACTGCATTTCCCCAAAGGGAATCTGGGCAAGACACCAAGGCTAACCCTCCTACAAATGTACCATGGCATCTTTAATCACCACAAGGGGCCAGGACTTCTGTTTTACATACAAACTGAAAGACACCATTCCAGCTGCACAGTGCCCCATAATGCATGAGCATGTTTTCAGTACCAACTCAAAGGAAAGAGTAGTAAATCACCGCTTTTGAGCAGCAGCTGGGTTTTCCCTGAAGGCATCCCACCTCTGTCTCAAACCCACTCTTCCTTCTGAGCTGAGCAGATCACAAATCAAGGTCATATGGCTACAGAAAAACACAGGGCAACGTTTTCAAAATGTGGGTGCCCAAGATAGGCACCTAAAGCTATACTAAAGCACTGAACTAAATTTGATCAGATTTTCACAAGTGCTAAAAACATGCAACTGCCATCACCTTGCAGGTGGAGCTTAGCACCTTTGGAAACCAGATCAAACTTACATAGATGCCTGAACATTGAGTTAGATGCCTAAAAGCCAACTTTTTTAGTTTGAAATTCACTAGCAGCTTTACTGTCTGAATGACCACAGAACTACAAGGGCCAAATTTTACTTAAATTACAATATTCTACCCATGTAAGGCTGGGCATTCTGGCCAGTTGCAAATGATATGGGGCCTGATTTTCAGAAGAACTGAACACCCAAAACTCCAACTGAAGTCAATAGAAGCTGTCAGGGCTAAATATCTCTGGGAATCAGGCCGAAGTTGAACAGTAGCTGATGGGGACTTTTAGGACCTAGCTTAGTGATTGGTTTCCACCACCCTTTTTTGCGCCTGTAAATTTTTGAAGTTAATTTTGTGCCTGCAATGGTTTCCAGGCCCAATTAATATAATTTAGTCATGCTAGAAACTGACAGTCAGTGCAAATCCACTGATATTCATTTTGGCCATAAATAACCAGGGGTACAAAACTGTGGGTCAGTTTTTAAAAATGTTGCCTTCAGTATTACATAATGCACAATGTTGTAATAAAATCTTGCACTGGTATACAGTAATACCTTTCTGTTGATAATTCCAAAGCACTTTATAAACATAAAAATTAATTAAGCCACTCAGCTTCACTATTGAGTAGGTAACTGATCTTTGTGTTGAGTTAATTATTATTGGACCCATTTTACAGGGAACTAAGGCACTGATGGTTGAAGCAAATGGGCCCAGGGTGCCCAGCTGGTCAGAGGCAGAGCTGAAAAGAGTGCAGAAGTCTTAGCCCCCAGTCCCAGTCACTAGCCCAGACTCGTTCCCCTTAAGATGGGAAGAATAACAATCATAGTAATTTTCCACTCTTTGAAAACAAAATCATGCTAATACTTTTTAGCTGCAGGAAGTAACTGAGCCAATAGTTATTTGATTAAAACAAGAAACACAACAACATACTCTGCAATCCTTGGACATGATTGCTCGAACCAATGTAGTTAGTGTCAGGTGATAAATCATATGCCCTTTAACTTGTGTATCACAGCTGCATGCACTGCACTACTGAAGGTAATAGCTATAACCAAGATTTCTACTGACAGATGATAAATCAGGTGCCCTTTAACTTGTGTGTATCAATTGCAAATTTAGTTAATTAGAAATTCATGCTCACTTCTTTTTATGTATTATTTCCCAGTTGATTTACATGAGCTGTCATATTTGACTACTTCCCACAATTAAGGTTCTCAGAAGCTGAACAAGCATATACGTATGGTGCACAGAACTTCACTGGAGAGCTTGGAGTCCTCTGGTGTTTTACAAGCTAGGGAAGTTATCAGCTCTGCAGAGAAAGGATCAGTAGTTATCTTGCAGTCAGACAATAGTGACTAAAATGTTCCATACAACAGGGGAAGTTGCTCTCCTGTAAGCGAGCCATGAATGCCAGAGAATAACACAGCTATGGAGCATAGGCACTAGCCTCAGTGTTACCAGTAAAAACTGAAGTTTCTTTAAAATCAATGCACTTACTGATGCCTGGAGGAACACAGAATGGATAACACCAGGAGCTTGATGCTCCAGAGGAAAGTAACAAAAATAAATGATAATGTACCTCATCAATTTTGCAATGCTGAACAAAGAGGCAGTGATCAATTTGCACCCTATAGTATGAATGTGGACCACGCACTTTTTAGTATGTGTCATACCCAACAATTATTGTACATAAAAAAGTTACACCGATCTTTCAAAGACACAGCCAGAACATTTAAGTTAATGACCCTACTGCAGCAGGGAGTTCTACAGGCTGCCTAAATGCTATGGGTGAAAGTCACACCTCCAGCACTAAACCTGAAATGGAATTCACTTATTCAACCCACAGGCTGGGGTCATGGGGTTGTCACGACTTCCCTGAGGCCACTACCCCAAGCAGAGGCTGGAATAGCAGCCATACCACTCCATACCTCTTCACAGGGCGATAGGGCTGCTGGATCTGGTAACTGTGTAACAAGTTAACTGCTCCCAGCCTGTCCCTGAACCTATGCATGCCTGCTGCCTGCAGCCAGGTCAGAGGCCCCCTGAGAAGTTGTCCTACCCACAAACCACACACCCCAAAAAAAACCAACCTCACCACAGACCTATTCCCCTTTCTTTCAGGTGAATTTCCCCCAGGGTAAGAACACATTTCTGGTTAACAGTTCTAATTTTACCAGCCTATGAATCAAATTCAGCCCTGAAACAGCAGACAGAGATTAAAGCATTGCCTATTTGGGCCTATGAAACCAACAGGTGACTCACAGAGTAAGGTACTACATAAATTGAGCAAGTGTGGCAAACTCCAATCCTTTGTGAATATATCCATACCTGCCTGCTGGCATCCCAGACAGAGAACTGTGCACCACAATTCAGAAGCAAACCACATGCTTGACACAAACTCAGAAGTTCTTAGTCCTCCAGGCTAAGACATGAGGGTTTACTTTTTTCTGTGTTTGGACTGAAGACAAAACTTGGTAACTATTTCAACTGGTCTCTCAAAAACATACACAGCAGAGACAATGCCATGGAACAAAGACTGCCATGGCATTCTGCATGCTCAGCAAAACCCTCCCCTCCTGGCCATACACAGCCTGATCCAGTTGAGCTCTCACATTCCCCAACCACCTACGGTCATTTCCACAACCACCACCTCCAAAAGAATTTCTCTTTGTAACTAACTGACTTGCCCAGTAATTTTTCCATGTGGTGGAATGTCACACTGCATCAGATTAGCACCTGGAGGCTCCAGCTGAGATCAGAGCCCTGCTGTGCCACACCCTTCAGTCCTCTTTCCTTCCCTGCCATGGGAGATTTGCTTCTGTAGAGACTGCAGGATTTGGCTTGTTGGGCCTGACCCAAAAGCCCAGTGAAATTAACAGAAAGCAGTCATTGACTTCAATGAGTTTTGGATCTACTGTGAACAATGGGATCTGACTTCTAACGAGTACAGGGTAAGACCAGTACCTGCTCTCACACTGTACTACAGTAGAGCCAGAAGCATCATGCTTTATTTACCTTATGACAAGGGGCACTGTGTAGAATTTCTGTGATTGGATCAGTAACAAGGAATTTAAAAAAAACAAAACAAAACAGGACATTCTTTTTAAAGGATCCTTTAACAAAAACTGGGATTTCTCATACTATACTATAGCTGTACACCTCATGGGTACAATCTGTTAAATCAAAATGGCCGAGAACTTAAAATCTGGGCAGTAAGAAACTGAGGAACCCAATGATGATTCATCCTGGTGATATTCTGAACAAAAAGAGCCTCCACCCATGCTAACTTCCATGGCTCAGTTTCCCCATCAGCGAAGAGGAATCGCACTATTTATCTACCACATGGGAAGGTTACAAGGATCAGTTAATGGTTATCAACACATTGTGACAGTAAGTGATATACAGGCCTGATTCAAAGACCACTGGAGTCAACTGGACGTTTTCCATCATAATGTAAAAAAATGAAAGTATTCACTGGTGAATAGAACAGACATGTTTAAAAGCAGAAAACTTTACATGAGGGCAAGAGAAATGTAGAAAGTACAGAAGGGGAAAATGCTCAATCCCTTGTCCTGATGTAGGGAATTCATGGACATACATGACAGGTAGATGGAAGAGAATGATCCATGAGCTACCTATTTCACAATGCAATGCCAAGAAGGGTTTCCAGTGAAATGTCTCAGGTGTCTATGTTTTTATTCCTACTTTTAAAAAGAAGTAATAAGCCTTCCATTTTCAGCATGGCTAAAGGTCAACAGAAAGGTGCTGCAAAGTTCCCTACTAGAACTGGTGCTGTTTAATGTATTTATTGAGGAGGGAAGCAGTGAGGTGGAAATATTTACAGATGACACAATTATTTAGATTAGTCAGCACTAGAAAGGACTAGAAAGGACCAGAGGGCCCTAAAAAAAGTGAACTGAATGAGCAACACTTTAGCAGATGAAATTTAGTGGTGACAGATGCAAAGTAATGCACACTGAAAGAGATACTCTGCATTATACTCACACTTCATGGGTTTAAAATTAACTGTAAATACTGAGGGAAAAGAGCCGGGCATCACTGTGGACAGCTCAGTGAAAACCTCTGCTCAGTGTGCAGCAGCAAACAGAATCTTAATATGCAGAAAAACAGAATAGATAATAATACTGTAATGCCATTTATCTAACTTAGCGGGAGCACTGTGTTGCATTCTGGTCATCCTACCTTAAGGATATACTAGGAATCTTTATTTTCAGGAGTTTGACAGATAATATTGATTTTCCTTTCTAAGTATTTTTGCAGTATTTTTCCAACTTACATTTTTGCGCTACCAAGATTATTTTTTACCTCTAATACTAATGGATATTTGTTTTAAA
This sequence comes from Mauremys reevesii, assembly GCF_016161935.1. Lineage (NCBI taxonomy): Eukaryota > Metazoa > Chordata > Testudines > Geoemydidae > Mauremys > Mauremys reevesii. The sequence continues at coordinate 21,353,586 of NC_052635.1, read as the reverse complement.
ATGTCATGACTGCAGGAAATTCATAACAAATTCACAAATGCACTATAATCGTAATAATTTCATAGTGCTTGTCTGCCAGACAGAATTATCAGCAAAAGCGGGCACCAGTTATCTGCTAGAAAGGCATATGATATGTTCTTCATTTTCTCTCTCTGTAAACTATAGTTATTAATGATGGTTCCCCTCCCCACTCCATCCCATCTTTCTTCCCCCTCCCTCTGCTTGGAGAGAGAAATCAGCAATTACCACCATTTGCTGATTTAAATCTAATCCTCCAAGTCTACATGTAAACAAGCCTTTGCAGGACTATATGCATTGATATAGCCGAGAAAGGTTATGCTCTATAACTTAATCTGATGCCAAACCATGATGTGTGTCTCTAAAAAAATCTGTGCTGTAAATCTCAGTGCTATAAATATGTCACCAGAATTAACTGAAACCACTAATAGGTCATTCAATGAGCTTCAGAGTGCATGGAGGGCATAAGTAGGCTGCTATCCAGGCGCTCATGATTGATGACACCAAAAATTAGCAAATACATGGGATTATGAGGCAGGCTGGCAAGCAGAGATTCTCTGAAACACTTCTTTTCTCTGAGCAGGGAGATTCCTGCTCTAGCCCATGTGGGATCTGGAATATTTAACACATTTTATAATTTGAAAGAGAGAGAATCATCCTACTACTGTAAAACAATTTTGACCTCTTCCTGCTGGACACAGGGGTGACAAGTTTCATCCCAAATCAGCTGATTAAGAACTGAGTAAAGACTTCAGGAAGTTGAACAGATCAGTAACATCTAGTGCAGGATTGTTCTGTACATAGTCTTCTCCGGTGTTTTCTTCAGTTCAATTTCAAATGACCCAGGCATTGGTCTTAATTGCATAACTTTATCCCATTATTCTTAATTACATCCCCTCCCTTTTGACCAAATTCCTCTTTCTCCTCCGTTTATACACCGTTTAAGTCCTTGTACACGGTTATCGAATCCCTTCATCTCAGCCAAGCAACACACGTTTGTCTTTTCTTATAAGTCAGCTCCTTTGGCCGCTTAATCATTTGTGTTGCTCCTTTCTGAGTTCGCTCCATGCCATCTATCACTAGAGCTGTCCAGGGTATCCTAGGGGCAATCACAGAAGGGAGCTGCAGTACAGTCCTGCACAGTTGCAGCACACTCTCCTCCTAAGCCTGGGCATGGGCACGGGCACAGTTTAGTTGCTCAGATTGCATCTCAGTCTGCTAGTTGACATGTTTTGATGGAACGTGAGTGCCTCCACAGAGTAGGAAACGGCTTATGTAACATGAGTAGCAGCTGCACAGAAGCAGAGCATGGCTAGTTTCTATTTAACTTTTTCCTGGTCATTCACCGAGCTGAAGAAGAAAATGCCCCAAGTATGCAGAAAACCCTCACGAGAGCTGCAGCCACCCACCCGCTCATTAGGAATAACTGGCCTATGCTCTTCATTTAATCTCCGTTTGTCAAGGACCCTCAGCCTGACCCCTTGAAACAACATCTGTCTTCCAACATCTAGGAAATAGCTGTGAACATGCATGGCTTCCTGAAGCACACAAGCACATGTCTGAATTTGTTTCCACTTTGGTGACATTCAATCAGACAATGTTCCTTTTGATACATGGCAGAAGCATACGCCTTGATCTGGCTTTGATTGAGTAAACTCCAACCTCTCCTGCAGCAGTGAAAACACAAACCTCCAGGGAGGCCATTTGAAACAATGTAAATTCTCTCCTCACTTTTCAGGCTGAAGAACAACAAGAATAGGAATGTCCCAGTTACCTTCAGGGCAAACCTGCCCTGCCTCTCGCAGAGTTCGTCGATGGCAATGCAGCCCAAGTAAGTGTCCAGAAGCTGACGTCAGAAATCTCTGGCAAACGTAAAATTTGTGATAGTGCTGCATGAGTGAATTCTCCGTGTGTGCAGACTCCCAATGAAATGCTATTTTCCTTGAACAGACTCCACAATAAAGCAAAGGAAGAGCATCCCACTTCAATTTTGAATAAAATCCATCCTGTACAAGCAGATTAGGCTGTAATCTTTTCCATGCCAAGTAACAGCCATACAGCATCTTCTGCCTGAAGGCACAATTTTCATATCTGCCTAAGAGGAAATCAAGACAAATCCTCATCCTTCCATAAGCCAAAGTAGCAGCATCAGCACTTAGGGCAGCTGCAAGATTTGACCCAGATAACAGAAATAAGATGCATGCAGAGATGCCGCACCCTGATATGCAAGAACAGGGATGCACTCAGACTATGTAGAACACAGACCAGGAAATTCTGTGGAGCCCTTGCTTCTGCCTTTCACCGAACTTGTCAATGTACAGGTTTGTCTTCAGAGCCATAGTTTAACTACAATCACATGGACATTGCAGCAGAGGCCTTCCCCACACCCCAACTTTCCAGAAAGGGTTAAATACCTTAGTCTGCTTTAGGAAGAGCAATACACTCAGAGCTGCCTCTGAGTCAAAGTTTGGTTTGTGGATGCACTAGTTAATCTTCTAGAGTCTCATGGAGCTAGGGAAGGTTCTCACACACATACTCAGCATCTGTACTGTCCTCTACAGCAGCCCTCACCACATTTCACTCCAAAATCCATGGCTGCTCTTTTCTGAGACTTATTTAAAACTACTCTTGTTCTGGAGATGGCTTTTTATCTGCTTCCAAGTGATGGCAGACTCATGTGTGTCCTGCAAGTAGGCATTTAAATCCATCTCTGATATCTCCCCTATGACTGGAGCCACCCAAAATGTCCCATGCAAATTCCAGGATAATACACACCAAACACAAATCTGGCTCTTCCAGCTCTTCTCAATTAACCGGATTCTTCCCTCGTCTTATTTGTATGGTTATTTATTATTTGTGTCAGGTGATGTATAAAACACAGGTATCAAGCCCCGAAGGGGATGGAATCTAAAAGATTTACAGAAAGGCACTACATGCTCCTTTATCAAATCAGCAAGCAGGAATCCTACTACAAAGTCCTGATTCAAAAAACACTTGAAACCCAAAATGTACTCAAATATAAAAACCCAGGGCAACCCCACCAAGGTAATTGGGTTCGAATGAAATGCAAACCAGAGCAAAGTTTGATTTTCAGTTCACCGAACCTAGCCCCTCAAACAGCACTCAAACATAAAATAATCTCTCTTTAATCCATCATCCTTAAAGTAAAAAATGTGGGTTATCCTCAGAGCAGCCATTATAACATGCTGTAATTACTGTGGTTGGGAGGCAGGTGTATAATAATCTCAGACCATGGAGAATAGTATAACTCTTAGTACTGTAATAAGAGCAAGTGATTTTGAGAGGTAGACTAGATTAACAGGCTTACCTTAAACAGAGAAGCAGGCAGCATTTTCAAGAAGAAACAGGATTTCTTCTGTTTCTTTACCTATAGAATGTGCTGTGTGGTATTTCCAAAAATCTACAGCTGCCTTTTTGTCAACTTCCAGCACGTTAAGGAAGTTTATGTTTCTTTTAAAGATCCCATTTCCCCAATTCCAGCGTGTCGTGGTTAATTTTGTTTTGTGGGCTTCTTTTACCCATATTTTCCTGTGGCTTTTCTCTAGGCCATTATAATTATTGTCTGTTGTAACTTGTATAGCACTCAGTTGCACTGTGATCGGGGCTATCTAAGTAAGTAAGCGAATGCCCTTTACATTCTTTGGTTGCTAGGTCTGGGCTCTGCTCATGGAACCCTATTTATTACTGGGCATTGTCTACACACCCATCCAGCCAATGACTGAGTGCAGGCTTTTGAGCCCTAGTAAGGGACAACTCCCAGCAACAACTATGCCAGATGCCACAATGTGAGGCACCTTACGGCTTATCTGCACCGTTTTTGCATCACTTTAGAAACTGATATACTACTTTAACAATAACCCTGAGCGTTGACACAGTTATAATGGAATAAAGTTGCTTATAACGGTATAGCCAAGTCCCCACTCAAGGGAGTATTTATTTAACTATATTGATATAAAAATCACAACTGAAACTGAAATAGTTAAATCAGCATAAAAACTATGTGTAGGACATGTCTTCCATCAGATATCTGATTGAGAGCCACCCAAGTGGAGCAAAACCCCATCTCCCATAAAAGGAGGAAATTCCAAATCCACATAGCGCACCCACGCTGCGGTATGGGGTATCTTCACAATAAAAGGGCAGCTCAGAATGGAAATGCACAGCCCTTTATTGCCAGATTTTGAGTTTTTCTTATAGTGCCCAGTGGAACTAATCTGTGGGGACATCCATCAGCAATGGAAGAAGGAGCTGTGACAGTCATGGAATTGCTATGTAATGTAAGAATACTGAGATGTAATAATTCTATAAACATTGTGTGTGACCTGGCTAGGTGAGGTGAAGTGAAATTATTATATGTTGGGTTATAAGTGTACATTCGCGTATGAACGTATTGTTCTAGCTTAGTGGGGATCTGTGGGAAGAACAAACAAGAAGGCAATTACAGGACAATGACATACTTCCAGGCCCCTAGCTGAAGTCACACAACTGAGACCTAACAGATCAAAAGGCTATAAACCAGTTAAAAAATGACTGGGTCTCAGGGGAAAGTGGGGGAGGAGAGACACACACAAAGGGACTAAGCAGCTTTTAAAGGACTCTCCCCTTTAGGCTGGGAAATAGTTTGAGAGTTAAGGGGACAGACTATGCCCTCCAGACCCTAGAGGTCTCAGGGGGTCTATAGAAAGCTGAGACCAATCAGGATCGCCATGTGGAAGATGGCTAGCCACCTGGTAAGATAGACATACGTACCGTGTGTTTTATTGTTTTAAGAGGTGTTTTCCTCTGAAATGCTTTAACTCTAATAAATAATATTTTGCTTAAAAAGCTGAGAAAACTGCAAATACTGCACATGTCAGACACAGTTGATACACAGGGGCCTGCAACCCATAGCCCTGCCTGAGAGTGGGAGAATGGTGTGATTTCATCCCAAGAAAGGTGATGGCCTGAGGTGGGGGGTGTGCTCAAAGCGACCAGGAGGGGTCAGAGGTGAGGTGAGACCAGTAACTGTGAGGGACATACATCTTAAGAGACTGTCAAAGAAGGGCTTTAATGAGTTACTGGCTCTTTCCCTCATTCCTGGAAGTGATTTAATTTTTTACCTAACCTAGTGGGGTCTAGTGCTGGTTGAGTGCAACAGAACAGGGTTCGTGAATATTCACTCAAGCTCTCTTCATGCCCCTTATCATTTGCAAATGTTCAGGCGAACAGTCACTCAATTATACATCTGAGCAATCACACTGCAAATAGCAAATAACTGAAGTGAACAGTGTGCAAACAGACAAATTCATTCACATAATAAACTGCTCCTCAAACAATTACCCAAAGCGCACAGATTCAGTAAAAATATCCATGTTTGTAAGCAATTCATGAACAGAAAAAAGGACTAAATTCAAAAGAGAATATCATGCACAATGAACAACGTGACCAGCCCTATTACAAGTGTATAATTAATCCATCAACTCCGCACGACTGTTTGTGTCCTCTGATTTATATTGGCTGTAGGCCTGACTCAAAATAACTTTTGGTTTTGCTTTAAGTGAGAAGGGCAGTTGGAAATCTGCAAGAATGATGCACTTTCACAGGGGTCTCAGAACTGGAGAGAAGAATCTCATGTGAGGATGTTACGTTTATACTCTTAGAAAACGTCTATTTGTCTGATAACATGAAGATAATTTTCTTTGAAGCTAGATGCCATTTATAGCTCAACCGCCATTCTCTTCCGAATGGAAATGAACTGAGCGAGCAAAGGCTCAGAGTTGCATAACTATCTGGCTTTCACACTGTTAGCAAGATTGAAAGGTGACACGTAGACACAGAATACTTTAACTGCACAGTTGGAATAACTTGGCCATGCTGTCCTCTGACACAAATACATGATAATGAAAAGGCAGAAAGGATTATGTCCAGTGCATATGACAAATCACTAGGGGCTTCATTCTGATCATAGTCCAATGTAAATCAGGAGTCAACTGAAGTAAATGGACCTTCACCGGTATAAAACCAATTTGAGATCAAAATCGGGCCACAGGTCGGCATTTAGATGGGTTAAATTAGGATTCAGTTTTCCATTGGTGGGGGAAATGCTGGAAGCAGCGGGGCAGACAGGACTCAGCCATCGTACTGATGTTTCATTAGAATTGTAACATTTTATACCCTCTTTGCCCAGGTTTAAATGACTACACCGGTGCAGGGCAGCAGAGAATCAGGTCTTCTCTTTAGAGAGGTACTCCCACCTGAGGTCATGAGCCACCTGCCTTCATGAGTCAGCAGAACCTATTTAAAATTTCCTCAGCAAGTTCAACACTTGCTGACGAGGTGGTGTGGTTCAGGTAAACACTGCCAGCCCCGGTACACCATTTTGATAGTGGAATGTAAATGTGGGCAAACATATTACAGATTGTTTTTTTCTCATGTGCTAAAGACGCTTGTTCTTCAGCTTCATCTCCTGATACGCCCTAGGGACGTATATGCTGTTTACTTGTGCCTACGTTTGTCATGTAGTCAAGTAATTCTAGTTTCAGGTAATCTTGTACACAGTATTTGTCAGATCAGACCAATTAGCCCAGTATCCTCCCACTGGAAATGGCCAATATCTGATGCCTCACCGAAAAGTGAACACAAACCTATAAGCATGCATAAGCCAAAATGTCTTGAGTTTTGCATGGACTATTCATGTGTGCTACTGGAACTGTAAGCTGCCAAACAATGTCAGATGATCAGCCCTGACAATGCCAATTGCTGTATACTATTGACCCTTAGCAGCACAAAACACAAACAATTGTGAAAGTGACCCAAAAACGCAATGGTAAATGGAAAAGCAAAAACAGTATGTAGCAAAATGCATTATGTAGCTCAAACAGTAACCATGGAAAGTCAGGACTCTAGTTTCCCCTTGAGTTTTATACATGCATCTCTCCCACTGCTATCAGTGATGGTTGCTAAGATGGTTCAAAAGGACCATATTATTGAACCCTCAATCTCAACGCATTTTTCACACACTAAGCTGCACAGCACCCTGGGAGGCAGATACATATTGTTGCCTTTGTACATATGGGTAAACTGAAGCCCTAAGAGATTAAGGCTGAGATTTTCAAAGGTGCCTAATGGACTTAGGTACCCAACTTCCACTTAACTCAAGGGGGACTGGGCACCTAACTCCTTTAAGCACCTCTTGAAATCTCAGCCCAAGTGATTTGGCAAGGTCACACTGTGAGTTCAGCTATGTATAGAAACCAAGAATCCTGACAGCTGGTCTCCTGCTCTCTCCATCACTCAACATTTCCCAACTCCCTGCAATAAAACATTGACATTTTCGTATGCATTAAAATAAGAAGCCTTTTTAACTATTCAGCATTTACACTCCAGGTCAAATTCAGACCTGGCATATGCGGATTCAGGTTCCAGTGAATTCAGTGGAGCTGCGCTTACTCACACAAAGTCTAAGTGTGGCTACTAATGTCATTAGCTGGTGAACAGTATAATTTTAGAATGTGCAGAAATGGTTCCTTTTAAAAACTCATGTGAATCTGTATTGTGCAACTGACTGCATGCCTACCAATCACGGCATGTCCACTATGAAATGGAAAGTCAGCTTCAGTTTTACTGCTGCTCCCCAGATCATGGCTGGGCATTCAGACATCCCAGCCTGAGGACAGGGAAGAAATCCTGCTTGCCAGGACAGCCACAGTTCTGATGAAAGCCTGGCTGGCACCGCATGGGCATACAGTAGGTTCCTCAGGGTGCAAATTCTCCAAGTGGCCCAGCTGTAGTAATTTAGTACACATGTGGGAGGCGGATTCAAGCCGTTCTCATTGCCACATTGTAAGCAGAGAGCAGCATGTCAACAATCTCCTTTATTCACTCACGGGCACTGTCATGGGCAGAGCCCAGCTGTGCAGCACCCCCTATCAGTCACTAGTAGCTCTGCGGCATCTCTCCTGGGACACGTCAACACACCAGGGAGGCCAGGGTGAGGCAACAAAACCCCATTCTCAGGGCTGATGTATTCACACACCACAAATCAAAGCACAAATCCCACCTCCCAGGGGCACCAAGCTCAGTCTCCCCCAGTCTCTCCAGCTGGGCAAAGGTGGTTCTTCTCCCCTGAGGTCTTTTTAGGTTGTTCAACACTGAACATAAACTCCAGTCTCCTCAGCTATTTCCTCAGCCCTCTAGAGGGGCGAGGGAATCTCAGAATCCTTCTTCTGGACGACAGTCTCACACAGCAAAAGGTTTCCCCTTTAGGGCTTGCCAGCCTGCTCCTTCCTAGAGCTCAGCCAGATTTTAAACTCACTGAACATAAACTCCAGCCTCCTTGGCTACTTCGTTGTCCTCTTCACTTCAGGGCAGCAGGAGCTTCCCAGGACCCTTCTCCTGGGCTATAGTCCTGCGCGATTCCAGGCCGACCCACAGAGTCCTTTTTCCGGAGCTCAGGCTCTGTCCTGTTGGCCCTTCACTGACCCTGACTGCGTCGGTCAGCAGCACCTTTGTCCTTCCACCCTGCTTGTAAGTCCTTAGCTCCCCTTATTTCTCTTCCTGCTTCCTTCCTCACAGCTAGGGTTAATTACTGCAAATCAAGCCCCTTTCCAGGAGGCTCTCAAGCTTTTATGAAAGTCAGGTGCCCTTCTTTTAAAGTTAATGAGGTGGCCGAAACTGGGGGTGCGCTGATGCAGCACAGAAGCACTGGCCCTAACTCACTCTTAAGGGCCGGTCACCCTGCGACCAGCATAATGGAAAGAACACAGCCAGACAGGAGGCCCAGCAGCTAAAGATCAGCAAGCAGCCATGGACACAAGAATATTCCAAATGTGCGTGCATGTGTCAGAATCGCTTTTTGTTTTTTCTTAACGTTCGATAACACTAATAAGGCAAAGTGATAGTGAAAGTTTAGGAGATTACAAGGCACATCAGCATTTACCTTGTAGCACAGCAACAGATACAAATAACATGTCAGTCTGTGGGTGCAGAGACAGACCCTGCATGTTAAAGCAACACCGTCTGGGCCCCTGGATACACACACCACAGGCCCTACTCTGCTGCCAAGTAATCAAATGGAAAGGGGAGGGTGTAAAATACAGAATAATCCAGGGATCAATGGAGTTATGCTGATTTACACCAGCAGAGAATCTGGACGCAAAGGCTCCATGTCTGTGAAATATTCCATTTGAAATCCAGGGATTTCATTTTATGGAGTTTTTAAAAAATCCCTCTGTTCCCTTAGAAAAATGAGCTTTGTTGTTCACATGCAATGCTTAAGTACACAAAGGAGCTGTTTAGGGTGACAAGGGGGAAAACTAGCAGTAATGAGATGAAACTGAGCAAAAGTCAATTTTAAGAAATTATCAGGAAGTATTTCCTCATGATGAGAGCTATTAGGCTGCAGAATTGTCTCCCAAATGAAGGTCCCTTGCCTGGAACATTTACAGCTGGACAAAACTCTGAAAACTCTCTAAAGAAATATAGCCAGAGCCCAGCATTGGGAATGGTGAGGAGCTGCACCACTCCAAAGAGAACTCCAGGGGGCATCAGGACAAACTCCTCTGCTGTAGCTACATTACTTTTAATGCAGGAACTAAGTCAACTCCCTGTAACCCCAGACACACAGGATCAAGGAAATGCATTATGGTTGGGGAACATATCCAGAAAAACAGCTTGAAGCTGCAATCAGACCCCCCGACTACAGTGTAGACAGACCCTAACACATGCAGTTTTACCAGAGGATCCTGCTATTTAGTGCATCCTTCCCTGGTTTCTCCCTCCACACTTAATACAGCTTTTAGGCCCTACAGACCTGACTCTGACCCACTGACACAGTCAGACATTAGAACCCAGATGGTGCCTCCCCCGGCACCATGTGGGTTTGGGATTAGCCTGCAGAGAGGAGTCAGCCACAGACTCTACCCAGTAGGAGCAGAAGTAACCAAGGCAGGGGCCTTGGGCCTTTGTAGAACTTCCTGTGGTTCTGACTTGGCTTTCTCTGCCCTGTGCTGATTGACTGTTTGCTCCGATCCTCTTGCACCCCCTTCCTCACAGTCTCTTCATCTCAACTGCACTCCACACCTCTCCCTCTTACCTTCCTCTCACTTGCCCTTCCCCACTCATGCTTCCTTTTCTTTCCAGTCAGCTGTACCCCTCCTACCAAAACGCATGCCCTCCCAAAAGAATAATTCTGGTGCTAACATGCCGTTTGCTGCCATCACACCATTCACTCTGCATAGAACCCTACCAAATTCATGGCTGTGAAAAATGCATCACAGACAGTGAAATCTGGTCTTTTGTGGACTTTTACCGTGTAGTATACTATAGGATAAAGGTATATACAAAAGTACACAGCATTTCTCAAACTGGGGGTCCCAAACCGAAAGGGGAATTGCAAGCCTACTGTGGGGGGGGTCACAGTATTTCCACTCTTACTTCTGCGCTGCCTTCAGACCTGGGCAGTTGGAGAGCGGCGGCTGCTGGCCAGGTGCCCAGCTTTGAAGGCAGCGCCGCCGCCAGCAGCAGCACAGCAGTAAGGGTGGCATGATATGCGGGGGAGTTGTCATTACCTGGGGGGGTTGTCACAACTTGAAATATTTTCAAAGGGGGTCCCAGCAAAAAAAGTTTGAGAATCCCCGATTTAGCAGACTCCATTGTCCAGGGTGACTTTTAAATGAACAATACAGTACTTATTGTATATATACACTGTATGAACACATCCACGAAATTTGCTATTTATGCCATGACCAACCCATGAAAAATGTGTGATTTCTCTGCAGTTTAAGTAGACCCCTAACTATGCAGGCATTACTCTTCCCCTTCCCTCACCCTGGTCTGTCTTGGGTATTTACGCTGTAAGCATGGTCTCTCTGCCACTCTGTGTTTGTGCAGTGCCTGATACAATGGGGCCCCACCCTTGGCTGACCCGTAAGCACCACCATAGAATCATAAAAATGTGGAGTTGGAAGAGTCCTCGAAAGGTCATCTAATGTGCACCCACCTGTGCTGAAGCAGGGCCAAGCATACCCAAACCATCCCTGAAAAGGTCTTTGCCTAACCCATACATAGTGAATGCCATTAACACAATTAAAAATAGTGATTTCAGTGAGTTATCCAGTGCTCCAATGCACACCAATAATTTCTCAAAATTTTGTTATGCCACTAATGCTTGGAAAAATTCAGATTCTCGACATTCTCCTAAACCCACATCTTGACCTTGGTAAATGCTGAATCAAACTGTGGTTTCTGCCAAACTAAAAATGACTAAAGAAAAAACAAATCTTTTGGATTGCAAAGAGAAAAGAAAAAGAAAAAGAAAAATGGCTTTTCCTCCTCCCCTTCAATATTTTATCATATGCTTAGCAAACACCTGCCATGCAAACAGCCCAGGGAGAAACAGAAGGTGCAGGGACTCACTCGACAGCAACTCAGACACGACAGGAAACAAAACAACAACTGGTAAGAACATCAGAATGATGCTCTGCAATAAACCACACAGAGCAAACCTCATGCACCCTAATGGCAAGACACAAAGACAAATTCTGCTTCTAGTTACACCAGTGTGAAGCTGCAGTATCCTCACTAATGTTAATGATTCGGTCTCAGTATACACTATAACCAGAGTGAGAAACCCAGCCAATGGTGCCAAATCCATGCCAGCTAACCTGAGCTGCTGGGCTTTTTGTATAAATGCACATTTAGAACCCTTTTCATTGCAATAAACCAGTCGCTAGGCTTCTGAGTTTGCCACTTGTAACTGTCCTAAAAAAAAACAACCACAAGTAATTCATGGTGCTACTGCTGAGGAGGAGGGAAATCACAGAAAAGTAAATAATGAAAATACTAGGCAATTTCCACTGGAGAACTTGAATTCACTTTACAAGAATTAATTAATTCTCACTAACCCCAGGCAGGGAAGTATTCTCCTCTCCTTTTCACAGTTGGGTGAACGGAGGCAGAGAGATGGTAACAGACATGCACAAGGTCATACAGAGTGGGGAACAGAACCTCAGTCTCCTGCTTCCCAGCCCTATATTTAAATCACAAGATAAATCTCTGCTGGCTCAAGAGCTCCCCATAGCTCAGTTAATTTTGTTATGAAGCTACCTCAAATGACACAAATGAAGTGTCTGTTTTATGATAAACACACAGGGATCAGAAATATTGTGCGATTTATTTATTTATTTATTAAGTTATCTGATTTCAGACTGTGCCAAACCTGTTTAAGTCTGGAATAGCTCCCCAGACCAAAAATTTACATCAGCTGTGACTGAGAGCAGAATTTGGCAGGTGAGGATAATCATATTATCCACATGTTGTTTTATTATAAGGTCAAATACAGTAATGACTTATTTCAACATTAGAACCAGAGGTTTGGAAGCCTGAGGAACTGAAAGTATTCACTTTGGCAAGGGCTGCCCCCTCTTACACCAGTGAGAGATTTGGTCCCATAGAGCTATTACTCAAACTATCAACTGCTAAAGAAAAATGTACATTACTTACGTCCTGAAACCAAAATAAAATAAAATAAAGTCCCTAAGCACCTCTTGGGGGATCATTTTTCATCTACGTTACTGGGTAATAAACATGAAGTTCTGTTGTTGTTCAAAGTTTAATTTATCTGGGTTGTTGGCACAATGACAATACACAGTGCTGCCTCTTGGGATGGCCTCACTGGAGAGTAGAGCAGAAATCTCAACCCTCCACCAGGCTTGCTACAGAGACGATGCGTTATGGGAAGGATGCCAGATGTCTCACTTTTTCAGCATCCCCACTGGCTGATCAACAGAGCAATGCTGGTGTCACTTCTAGGAACTGGGAACCATCATGAAACCTAATGCAAAGGGAGATTCCTGAGTGACAGGGAAGAGAAGTGGCTTCCATTCCAGAGGCAATTTGTCCTCACATCACCAAGTGCAAATCAGACTCCTGCAATGCTGAAAAATTAACCATGAAAGACAGAGTGCGCTATTCCAGAGCTATAAATCATGACAGCATCAACTACACAAAAACGACTCCATTGGACAAAATGTCCAAAAAGGCATTTGGACCAATCATTTCACATTATGCTCTGTAGATATTTTTTCCTGTCACATAATATAAATTGTATAAGTCCAGTCACAGGTGGGACTCTCTGTAGTGCCTTATTTACGGACATATTGATAGATGTTTTCTTCACCAAAGTAACATTTGAGAGATCTAATCTCAACAATTTTGCTTTCTGAAAATTTGGCTAACCATATGAAAAGGTTGTGCACAAAACACTGCATGTGTACATGCAAAGTGAGACTTTTGGATCTAGTTCCTTACCTGGTGTGTGGGATGCATAAAAGCCTATTAGAACCTCAAAATATGGACTTTTGTGCATGCAAATAACACATGGGTTTGCAGAATAAGGAGTGCAAAGTCCTCTGGTGTTATTTGGCTCAGTAACTGCCATCCCTGCGTTTTCTGAGTACTGCAATTTTAAATCTCACAGGACACTTATGTGCTGCGACTAACAGCCATTTTGTTTTCAGTTCAGTGGACACTGTTACCAAGGATTCCCATACACCATGAACTCTCCGATGGAGACTTTACTCATGTTCTTTCTTGGGTTTACTCTTGATATACAGTAAAGCTCATTCTTACTGCAAGTATGTTTGTTCTTCGTGTATGCAGAAACATAACATGACTTTTAAAGTTTTGGTTGTCAATATTGCTTCACACATCCTCAGTACACATTTCAATCATAGCCTATGAAGTCTACCCCTTCACTTTATGCAGCTGACCCTTTGGGCTGTGCGATTGTTTTTACCCGGGGTGTGGCAAGAGCTAAATAATACAACAGAGATAATATTGAGAAATCTAGTCTTCTTAACAAAGAGGCCCTTCCCAAACATGAAAACCACATACTGATGATTGATGCAATGGCCACATTTTCAAACTGTTAAATTACTCAGACTGCCCTGCAAGCCAAAACAGAGCCTCTAAATGAGCACGTACAGCTGTCTACAGAGAAAAGGGTTAACAATCTTATCTTAGGCCACCAGAAGAAATTCCAAGTAAAACCCACAGCACACAGGTTTCCTGCTTTCTAACCCAATGCCCTATTTATACACCTCTTTCTTCACAATGCCAGTGACAGCTTTTTCCTCGTTACAGGCATGTTTCCTGCTTTTTGAGTTACTTTTCATCTGTAGCTCATTTCCACAAACTCAACAATATATTTTCAATATATCATGTTAAATGTATTGATAAGCTGTTTTGCAACCTTATTTAATGCTACTGGGAGTGTGGGAGCAATTTAATCAGTAATAGAAAATCATATATTTCAAGCCTTTTAACAGAATGCAGCAAAGTTTATCTCTGACTGATAAGGTAATGCCTTGTTACTACTGTGGCAAATAAAGCACATTTTCAAAACACAAAGTTCCTAATATAACAACAACAAACTTGTCTGTTCACAGTGACCTTCAAAGTCTTGAACCTTAATCAAACAATACAACAACTAACATTTTGTAATCAAGTCTGGGCAGCTATCAAGTATGACACCAAAACAGCCCTGATTTCCAATTCTCCATGTTAATTTTTCAATCCTTTAATCTGATTAGCCTGCACTCTGAAGAGATTAACAATGCACTTTTCTGTCTGTAACTTGCACACAAACCAGTAAAGAAGTCTGGTTCTGCCATTGCTCCATGAGCACACCTCAGATTTTATTTCCCTATAGTAAAATGTATAGAGACAGGAAAAAACCTGATGGGCTAGATGAGACCTATCTCCTGGCTGGTGCGGGAATGGTCCCTGCAGAATATCAAATGAGAGTGCTATGTTAAAAAATAGCAGGCAAGGGTGACTGATTTATAAGGAAAGACTAAGGGTATGTCTACACTGCAATTAGACACCCGCAGCTGTCTCATGTTCACTGACTCGGGCTAGGGGGTTGCTTAACTGCAGTGTAGACCTTCCCAGACAGATCTCTGGGATCTTCCCACCTCACAGGATCCTAGAGTCCAGGCTACAGCCTGAGCCCGATCACCTACACTGCAATTAAACAGCCCCTGAGCCTGAGCCCGAGCCCCGCGAGTCTGAGTCAGCCACAGGTTTTTAATTCCAGTGTAGACATACACTAAAGGACTCATTCAGTGCTGATTTATGCTTTGTGCTATTTCACTGACTTCAGTGGGGTTGCAAATGATTCAAGTCAAACAGAATGTGGCTGTTAAAGAGCTACGGGTACGTATAGCAGGTAAAGGGAGAGAGGAGGATGATGAGAAAGATACAGAGATTCTCAGTGTGTTTATTTTAGAATTGACAAGGTGCTCAGATACCATAGTCATGAGTGCAGTATAAATGGGGCAGGAGAAAGAGAGATATTAACTACTTTTTACAAACATTTGAATGGTGTAAATACCTTGGATAGAGAGGAATTATGTATGTACCAGGGCCCAGCTGGAAGTAATAGGATGAAATTAAATACAGGAAAATGTAAACTAAATAGCAGGAAAAACATCTGGATAGTAAACTATCAGAACATGTAATAGCCTCTCAGGGAAAGTGATAGAAACCCCATTGATTGAGAGACATTTAAAACTAATAAATTCTAGAAAACGTCTTTTAAGGCCTGCATTGGCCCCAAAGAGAGGGACTGAAAGATCTAACAGGGCATTTTCATCTCCTACTCCTACAACTCCATGTTAGACCCTACCCATCTGAAATTACTCGGAGGCAGCCGAATATTGGCAACAAAACCTACCCCCATCTCAAGGGCTTTGAACAGTGTCCATGCAAAGTGCAGGACTGGCAGCACCTCCTACAGAGAAAGGCAGGAAGCCCACAAAGAGGGGTTCGAATTGCTGCAGTGAGAAAGCAGCACACTCATTCCCTTCTTCAAAAGCTGACTGAGGTTACCAACAAACACACATTTGTTAAAGCTTCATATGTCACTGTTACAGGTCCCGATTCCTCTTGGCCCCTCATCAGACTGCAGTGAGGGAACCCAGCTACTGGGTCCCCAGGCGTTTTAAGGCTTTGTCTCCTAAACAGAGTCCAGCCACTGCCCCAGTCTTGGGGTTCCTAGGCACATTCTTGGGGTGCAAACCCTGTGTCTAGCATTCCTTTCTGAGAGCTGGAACCCACCATCCACGTGCCTAACCGCCCTTCAGATCCCCCACAGTTTAAACACAACCTCTCCCAGACCTCCACCCAAAAGTGTGAGACTTCTTGGTTACCGTTTAACCCTCTGAGGAGTCTTGGGGCAGTTGTGAAGCAAATAATGATCCTTCTTTGAATCCTGTTAGACTCCTTGACTTCCATATTATCCTGTGGCACCAAGTTCCATGGGTTAATCAGATATGGGAGAAAAAGTATTTAAGCAGCCATGCTGGCTGGTAATTTCTATGATGTGCTCAGAGCCATCATTTCACTTCCCATAATGATTTAAAACATTTTCCCTGCTGTTTTCTTTTTTCTACCTCTGGCATTGAAAAGCCTCACCAACTACTTAAAGGGCAATGCACGCCCAAAAAAAAAAAAAAAAAAAAAGGCAAAGAAAAAATAAAATTCAGTCACAGCACTTTACTCTGAAAATAGTAAAGTCTCGGGAGCACAAGAAATGGTGCTTTCTAAAGGATGCTAAGCATTCTAAAGATTAGAGTGCAGTGTGCAATTAAATGTGTTCATAAACCTTTTTCAGGACACCTAAAATCTTACTTCCGTATGAACTTAAGGTCCTCCCACTGGGAGCTTACTAAGTGGTTTACTTTAAACCTGTATTTCAAATATTCCATACCTTTCACTTTTATAATACTTCAACATATGTTAACAGTAGCAGAGTTAATAGTAACTGACTAATTTTAAACCTATGATTACTGGGGCTGATTTATATAGTAGCTTCACTTCACAATACTGTGAATCATGCATGTGGTAATTGCCAAGTTCAATTTTAGCTCTGTCATACTGAAGCATTAGTTTTTATGCCTCAGCTGTTGCCTCCTCCATGCTAGAGAGGTAAGTTGATAATGCAGTAGTTTTCACTGTTAAATATCATAATATTATGATACCCTATGTCAGATCCTTACAAGCTTTGTGAGCTGTACGTCATCTATTAACTAAATACTTTATAAAGATAAATGATTGAAAAGGATTTTATTATTCTAACTTGCTCAGCCTGTACCCTGCACACTGAAACATTTAATTTAACCATTTAATTCATCATCAAAACTGATGTGCTCCAACAGCAGCATATGCCACTTAGATACATTCATCATGATATTGTGACAAAAGTGGCAAAGGGATCAAATCAACAGTTTCATTAGAACAAATATCTGAGGTGAGATTTCCTGCAGCAGAGTTAAGCATAAGCAAATCCAGAAAGCACAGACAATTCAGGACCAGATCCTCCAGTGACTTCAATGGAGCTGCACTAGTTGAAGATACAGCCCTAGGAGTTTACAGCACTTGAATACAGAGAATTGTTACTGTATTATCTCACACATTATTTAAAAAAATAAAAAATGCAACAATGCCTTTCAAGTACAATAGGTTCAAATGTCTCTTCTTGGTCAGGCCAGGTAACCCCCAGATGACCCCGGGCCTCCTTTCCCTCCCTCCCCACAGGGGGCCCACCATGACCATGGGCCTCTTCCCCCCAGAGAGCTCACACCGTGACCACTGGCAGCAGAGATGAACCAGTGCTTGCAAAAGTGGGAAGTGTTACGAAAAAGGTCTACAATATCCCAGGCCAGAGAGACTTGGCCTTGGGACCCTCCCACCTTGCAGGGTTGTGGAGCCCAGGCTCCAGCCCAAGCCCGGAAGTCTACATAGCAATCAAACAGCCCTGCAGCCCAAGCCCTGCAAGCCCGAGTTGGCTGGCATGGGCCAGCTGCAGGTGCTAGTTGCTGCATAAACAGACTCTCAGAGGGATGAGAGGGTGGCACAGGATGCAGAAATACCAGTTCTGTGCATGCTGTGGGCTCTGCCACTGAAGGGGAATTCTCAGATGGCCAGATCTGGTGGCTTTCCAGACCCTTTGCAACGACAGAGTGGAATCTCCGAGAGAATCCGACATTCTGTCTCTTTCAGTGACCCTCAGGCATTTTGTGTACCAAAGAAGTGTGTTCAGAAAATACAAACTCTGCATCAGATATCGCAGTCATGTGCTGGCATTTTGTCATCTCCATTGACCGTTGCTGAGATTGGCACAGGCCTTCCACTCAGAACTGAGCTTTCTGAGTATTCTCTCCTTCTGCTCTAGTCATTAGAAAGATAACAGTGGGGAGGATCATTACAAAGACAGTGCATGTAATTAACTTACAGTATTTGCTCCAGGACAGTTAACTTTATCACCTTTTTTCATTGTATTTGGTGGTGACGAAAGGTGTCAGACCAGCCACACTAGCAAATGAAGTCTTCTCTTAACCCACAGAACACAAACAGCACAGGCAGAGCACTGCAAGGTTTCCCCACTGCCTACTCCACCACAGATCCAGATTTAAATCACACCCATAAATGTTGTATTGTTCTCTAATGATTTCTTTAACATTGTGCAAACTCTCCATTCAAGAGGAGGAGGAGTTCCTGAACAGCAGCTCTCACTCTAATAGGAGGATAGTCTTTCCACAGCAATTAACAACAGCTCATGTCAAACACCAGTATCACTGAGTGCATAGGGAATGCAGGATCATGCTACATTCTTGGAGAATCCTACAAAGCTAAAGGCTCTCTTATCTGTAAAGCGCCTTGCACAATGGTTCCCAATGGGACCTCTAAGCACTACTGGATTACAAATAATGAATAAATTGTAATAATATTCCTAGGCCTCGATCCTGCAACAGCATGCATACTGGTAGAGCCTTGCACTCATAAAACTCCAGTGAAGTCAATGAGGCTTCACCCACACATATGCTGTTGCAGAACTGGGACTCTAGTGTATGAGACACACACAACTGCATGCAGGGAAATCAACTGGGGAGTTTGCATAATAAAAATAGATATCTACCATAATAACAATGCTTAGCACTTATACAGTATTTTTCCTCTTCAGAACACTTCAGTCATATTTTAATGGCTCCACACAACACCACCATAAGGCACGGAAGTATTATCTCCATTTTACAGGTGGAAAAAGTAAGGCAGACAGGGTGAGCTGCCACAGTACACAAAGATAGTCTGTGTCATTTATAGGACTCCAATCCAGGAGCTCCAAATGCCCAGTCCTGTGCTCAGACTACCTCACTAGACCAACCTGACTTTTACATAAACTATATACTAATGAGTACACAGAAATCCTTATGGAAAGTAGCTGCTATCCATGATCAGGAGCTAATTTTCTCATGGAAATATCTTGGTCATTCCTATACATTTTAAGAATATCAAAGGCTATTAACTAACGCCAACATTAAACTTAAAATAAAATCTAGATGCCTCTTTTCAAAAAGAGCACTTGAATTTTCTTTTCTTGTTAATGTTTTTAAAACTGTTTTAAATCCTGCCTACTGCTAGCCAAAAACAAAGTTTTTCTTGACCATAATCATTTTTGGTAAAAGAAAAAAAGAGAGGTAGGTGAATAAGGTTGGGTGAGTCTCATATCACATTGTTATGTTATTAACCTGAAGATTTATACAGGTCTGAAAACCTGCTTGCAATGGAAGTGTAGACAGTGGAGCTACAAGATGTTGTTTCCCTAATATTTGTTACATTATATCATGTGTTGCTTTAAAATAGCCTCTGCCAAATTTTCAGGAGGGCCGCAGCTCACCCTCTATTTGTGCATCTGGACTTATGGTGCATTGTCATTTGGACACCATTGGAACTGTATGCAAAAACCTTTTGCACTCCATTTTGTGCATACAAATGGGTTTTTGTACACGTAACATTGCTTGCATAACTGAGTGCTCAAAGTTTTCTGGGCAATCACTTGCACATACAACATAAAAAGAGCCCACTTTATATTAAGATATAGTTAAGGAAAAACCCAAATTGCAGGAGTAAACTCTCTCTAGATCAGAAATAATTAATACTTCACCAAAGGTATCAGAGAGATATACTGAAATATGGAAAGGTTACATCTTAAAAAGCAGCAGTAACTTGGTTTCTTCCTCAGGAACTTGGCTCCTTCCTCTTCCAATGAATGTTGCTTACACAAATGGTCAACAAACAAGTCATGCAACACTACAGGCTTCCTCGCAACAATGCCCAGTTAATTCCAGTTTTGAATGCAAGTGTTTTAACCAATTTCATCACTAAAGCGAAAGGGGAGGACAGAAAGAAAGAACTACATCAAGGACCGCATTCTCCACCCTGCCCCCAGAGATCTGATCCCAACGTCAAACTGTCAGCTCCCAGCATTCAGTCTCGTGGGGGTTTATTTGCTCCAGAGAATGAATTCACTAGGCACTCAACTAATGTAACCCCATGAGCTGTAAAATAATATTCCCTGATAGACAGATCTCCACAGCCACAATTTTTCCTGTTTGGGATTAATATTAAAAAGATAAGTATAATGGTTACTTTTTTTAAACAAACAAACAAAAATGGATATTGACTATCTGCCCCCAAGTGATTTCAGTTTTTCTTCCCTCTTTCATTGAAATATCACATGTATCACAGTTTTGCCAAATGCATTCTATATAAGATGCTGTACATTAAAAATATGATGGTATAAAGTCCTTTGTCTTCACGACACATGGAAAGACTCCTTTTAAGGCACATGCTTCATTCCAAGCTCTCCTTTCCCTTATTTCTGGAAAAGCAGAATTCTAATAGCCTTCTAAAAATAGCATCCTTTCTAAATTATACAACATGATGTACTTGACAGTGTATTTGTACTTGGCATTGAATTACTGCTAGACGTTCATTTCTCTCACCCATCCCATCATAGTCTAAAATTATCCGGACCAGATTCTGATCAGTTATACCAGTATAAATCCAGAGTAACTCAATGGAAGTGAACAGAGTTACTCCAATTGTACACTGGTGTAACAGATTGGTAACTGGCCCTTTAAGTGAGTCCTCTGTCATCCTAGAAGTTGACGCAAACAGAGAGTTAAGTCCTATTTTACAGCTCTTGTAATTTCACATTACATTCAGGATAACTGCACCTGGCTCTAGCTAGCACTAACAGCTCTCTCTTTCATGAGCAATAGAAATCATCAAATTATAGAAAGCAAGACGCACAGCAGCACTAGCCAACTTTTGCTGGATCCCTTAGCAGCTGCACTATAACCGGCTTTGAAGTGAATCGACACATCAGACACCCACAAGCTGTCTCATGCACCTACAGAGTTATTGTGAAATTTATTGAGAGAGTTGCTATGAGTTTTCATGTTCAGTCCATTTTGTTCCATAGTATTTAATGGTTACAGGACAGCTTTTGCCTAATTTCATGGTAGCCTTGTCTTTACCTTGGATCTTTTTTGTCTTTGGTCCAAAAGATCTCTCTTTTCATAATAAACTGGGCAGGAAAGGGTCACATGTGAGTGATTTTTTAAGTGTTAGTTTTACTAACAGGTAGGGAAATATCTGCTGCTTTGAAATACACCTTCACCACATAGCTCACCATGTACACTACAATAGTGACTATTTCCTTCTTGAGAAGCTCAAGTAGTTGGGCTGGGCATGGAAGAGATGGCTCTGCAGACACTCTATGGACACTACTGCAGCCCTCCACTTCTCTTGTGCACCCCAGCCATAACAGAGGTGAATATGGTGAATTCCATAGCTCCACCATCACCCTCCTGTGACGCACACGGATTGCCCAGAGAGAAGGACTCAACATTGTGCAGGGAGTGAGCTCGTGCTATACAGAGTTCCCCTAAAGCCTGATCTGCCCAATTTCCACTGGGAAGGAATGTGCAGGGCAGGAGGGTAGGTTTCCCCCACAGTGCATTCGCAATACCTACTGTAGAACATGTACCACATATTCCTCCCACCACTACACCCTGTTCCCATTGCCTGAAGACTAAGGGCACCTCTCTGCTTGAAAGTGTTCCTCCTCCTCCTTTTTTCTATTTGATTTACACCACTATATACAGTAGCAAGGCAGACTACTCCACACACTGCAACTGCATCTCCTTAGTGCTACAGCCGGGAGCTGGAGGGACCAGCCCTGCAGTTAACACTTATTCAAGCCTTGACCTCTCTGCTGAGACCAATATCAAGAGACTCAATTAAATGCCTCCCAAACTGGCACTACCTCCCTACATTACACCGGTGCCGGGCACTACATTAGGGAGTTGGCTGAAGTATCACAAGTTACACCACTGAGAATCCCTAGTCTATACAAGCATTTAGCACATTAATGCATTCCTTGGATATTTCCCCCCCTAGTAAATCTTTTGTTCCTCAAGAACTTAATTTGATTATAGACAGTACAGAGAAGGAAAAATAAAGAAGATGAGAACTCAGCAGAAAAAATTAGTTCTGTAACTAAATCCAATGCTGAGCATTATGTTAGAACAAAAAAGGATATGATTAATTCACTTCTGCTGCACTGTATGTGGGACACAGCATTATTTTTATGAGTCACACACCAGCAGTTCTCAAAATGAGGTGTTCACACCACTGGTGGTACATGGCTTGGTTAAATGTATAGCATGTCAGTAAGAATCCATGATAGCTACAGTGAACCGAATTACAAAAATTAGATGTGGCACGCTAGGCCTTAAAGACTGAACTACAGAGCTATCAAGTAACTACCATCTCGCATGTACACAACTCTTCTATCAAAGCAGTGGGCCATATCCTCACCTAGTGTAAAAGAGCAGCTCTACGTAGAGTCAATGGAGCTATGCTGATTTTTACCAGCTGAGGAGCTGTCCCATTATTTCTTTTACTTTGTGGCACTGTGGATTGACTGGAAACCAAGATGGGAATTATCAACCTGCTAAAGGCTAATGCCTTAGCCTCTCCGCTCCGGAGACAAATTCTGCCTTCACTAACACCCATACAGCTCCATTGATTTTTGTGAAGTTTCATGAGTGTAACTGAGCATTTCCAATAGGTTCACATCTTGTCTTAAGTCAGAAAGGAAATGGTTTTATCCTAGTCCCTTACAGAAGTTCAACAGCACCACCAGGCCAGTTCAATAGGGTTCATTTCTCTCTAACCCAGTGGTATCTAAACTGTGGTGCATGGAGCACAGAGAAGTGGCTGGTTACTCAGCATTGCTGGCTTTCCTACTTTTTTCCCCTTCTAGCAGCCAAATACCATTAAGAGACATTTACATTACAAATTCTACTAATACCACTTTTCGTGTAAGCAATTGCTGTAGTTTGCCACAGAGATGTTATTCAAGCACCACTGGGAGGGGAGAAGACCTATCCAATCATGCATGGCAGAGGTGGTGCCCAGCAAACAATTTATTTTTTAAAATGTGGTGCCTGACATGAAAATAGCTAAGAGCCCCTGCACCAGTCTAATGTAGAGGCCCACATGGAAAGGTCATGGTAAGTCTCAGTTCAGAGTTGTAGTAACTCACAGTCAGAGCTGTGTTTTTTGCTTCAGTCTAAACTGCATGGTCCTTCGTGAGAGTCAGCTAAAGAACTTGTACCAGTATTGTGGCATGAACTCACCCAGATCTCAAGCAGGAGACACGGAGCATCTTGTTCTAATGCCAAAAATTAGTTTTAATGTGCAATGACTGTGTTCTAGAAGCAATTTAAATTCCAGCCTACAGTCACTTATGGTGCTTGTTCATAGCTCAAGCTGAAGCTACCTGAGATAATAGAACTACTTATTCAGATTCCTCTGAATGACATTACTGATATCTGTTTCCTCCCATTAGTTGCTGACTCAAATTCACCCACGGTGCAATTCTACTGAAATCAGTGGAGTTAGTGCAGGGGTGAATTTGACCCAGTGTGCTTAGCAGTGTCTGCTGTGAAAGTGTTAGGTTGTGATTCGAGGCTTACATAACACCATCAAATGCTCAAGTGGTGCTAGCAAGGAGGAACCAAACATCGGAACTGGCAGACACAGCAAGTAGACACGTGCCACACCAGCCCCAAAGCAGGAAATATGTGTATAAGACGCAATGCTCAGATAAAAGAGGGAAAAAAGGAAAACTGGACAAAAGAGAGAAAAATGGTACGTATTTAGCAAGTCATCTCCCTGCTCAGTCAGTTCTCTGAACTCAGTGGTCTCTATTAACCAAGGCCTGGTCATTGTTAAACTGTGCTCTGAAATGTAACAAAGCAGAATTTTCTTCTCACCTAGGGCTCGATGCTGCACTGAGTAAGTTGTGAGAGATGATAAGCAGGTTCAGCAACCAGAGAAGTCAATCGGAATGGAGGGTGCTCACCAGAGTCATGTGACTCATACAGGTCCACCAGTAACTTTGTCTAACACTGCACTAAAAGGTTACACCATTTAGTTTCATTGCCATAATTATCAGAGATCCATGAGGCTTAGATAAGCTTACTGGGGGGGGGGGGTATAACGGCAGTGTTAACAGTGTTAAATGTTTAATTACACAAGCTCACCTTCACTTTATTGTTTTTAAGCAAATTTAGTGTGGGTGCGAGGTACTGGACTGATAGAACTGGAGACCCTGTTTATCCACAGAGCAAACACAACAAAAGCAGAAGCAGCACAAGCTTCCCCACATTGCCTCAGCACTGTGCCCCAGCTCTGACCCACAAGGGCCACCATAGGGATAAGGGCAGCTGATTCCCAATGGTCTATTTAATCCTTGTCCTTTCTACTGAAACTGATCACGGAATGGCCCATTAATACCACAGTGCATGGAACTTATCTGTGGTGCGGATACCTCTTCACACAGAATTACACTGAGATGCACCAGCGCTGTTTCACACAGCTGCCTGACCAGCTTCCAATGATGATAATATTTGGTTACTGCTAACCTGAGCCCAGTTTGAACCAAGAACCTAGTGCTGGAAGGCTCTGTAGTGGTTCTTAAATCGCCAGAGCCATCCAGCTTTCACTATAATGTTGACATTTAGTAAGAAGCTCTCAGAATCACCCCTTTCTAAAACAGAACATGCTTTCCAAGCTGACACATGGCACTATGACATTTTACATCTAGTTGAGGATCTGACCCCATGACCCGAAGAGAAGGATGTTGAACTCCAAGCTGTCCCATGTAACTAAGGCAACTTGGAGCACTGCTTTGCAGCTAATGGGCACCAGTTCTCTCATTTTAAATAATGTTATACAAGAGGGTTCTAACACTAAAGGAATCTAAATGAATCAGAACACTTCAGGTTAACCCAAAAGACAGACATGGAAGTTTCCCTGAAAAACTGGATTTGTCCCTCCTGGGATTTCCTGTTGGCAGCAGCAACTAGCTCAGCTGCCTGCTTGCACCCTTCATATACCTCCAGAAAATCAAGATTCACAACTTGCTTAAGAACCTTGCATTACTGAAAATATAACCTAACATTCTTCAATTTGAACATAGTGCAGAAGAAGTGTGTACCCTGGATTTTGGGAACATAAGAATGGCTATACTGGGTCAGACCAAAGGTCCATCTAGCCCAGGATCCTGTCTTCCAACAGTGGCCAATGCCAGGTGCCCCAGTGGGAATGAACAGAACAGGTAATCATCAAGTGATCCATCCCCTGTTGCCCATTCCCAGCTCCTGGCAAACAGAGGCCAGGGACACCATCCCTGCCCATCCTGGCTAATAGCCATTGATGGACCTATCCTCCATGAACATACTTAATTCTTTTTTGAACCCTATTATAGCCTACCATGGATTCCTAGAGCAGCAATACAATATTTTCTTATTATCTATCCCTTTCTTAACGATTCCCAACATTCGAGAACTATCCACAATGACACCAAGATCTCTTTCTTGAGTGGTAACAGCTAATTTAGACCCCATCATTTTATATGTATAGTTGGGATTATGTTTTCCAAGGTGCATAACTTTGCATTTATCAACATTGAATTTCATCTGTCATTTTGTTGCCCAGTCACCCAGTTTTGTGAGATCCTTTTGTAGCTCTTCGCAATCTGCCTGAGACTTAACTATCTTGAGTAGTTTTGTATCATCAACAAATTTTGCCACCTCACTGCTTACCCCTTTTTCCAGATCATTTATGAATATGTTGACTAGGACTGGACCCAGTACAGACCCCTGGGGGACACCACTATTTACCTCTCTCCATTCTGAAAACTGACCATTTATTCCTACCCTTTGTTTCCTATCTTTTAACTAGTTACCAATCCATGAGAGGACCTTCCCTCTTATCCCATGACAGCTTACTTTGCTTAAGAGCCTTTGGTGAGGGACCTTGTCAAAGGCTTTCTGAAAATCTAAGTACACTATATGCACTGGATCCCCTTTGTCCACATGCCTGTTGACCCCCTCAAAGAATTCTAGTAGATTGGTGAGGCATGATTTCCCTTTACAAAAACCATGTTGACTCTTCCTCAACAAATTATGTTCATCTATGTGTCTGACAATTTTGTTCTTTACTACAGTTTCAACCAGTTTGCCCGGTAGTGAAGTCGGGCTTACTGGCCTCTAACTGCCGGGATCACCTCTGGAGCCCTTTTTAAAAATTGGTGTTACATTAGCTATTCTCCTGTCATTTGGTACAGAAGCTGATTTAAATGATAGATTACAGAGTACAGTTAGTAATTCTGCAATTTCATCTTTGAGTTCCTTTAGAACTCCTGGGTGAATACCATCTGGTCCTAGTGACTTATTACTGTTTATCAATTTGTTCCATAACCTCCTCTAATGACACCTCAATCTGGGACATTTCTTCAGATGTCACCTAAAAAGAATGGCTCAGGTTGGGAATCTCTCTCACATCCTCAGCCATGAAGATAGATACAAAGAATTCATTTAGTTTCTCCGCAATGGCCTTATCGTCCTTGAGTGTTCCTTTAGCATCTCGATCATCCAGTAGCCCCACTGGTTGTTTAGCAGGCTTCCTGCTTCTTATTTACTTTAAAAAAAAATGTTGCTATTACTTTGAGCAGGGGGTTGGACTAGATGACCTCCTGAGGTCCCTTCCAACCCTGAGATTCTATTCTATGATTCTTTCTGATAGCTGTTCCTCAAATTCTTTTTTGGTCTTCCTAATTATATTTGTACATTTTATTTGCCAGAGTTTATGCTCCCTTCTGCTTTCTTCACTAGGATTTAACTTTCACTTTTTAAAGGAGGCCTTTTTGCCTCTCACTTTTTCTTTTACTTTGTTGTTTAGCCGCGGTGGCACTTTTGTGGTTCTCTTACTATGTTTTTTAATTTGGACTATATATTTAGGTTGAGCCTCTATTATGGTGTTTTTAAAAAGCTTCCATGCAGCTTTCAGGGATTTCACTTTTTGCACTGTACTTTTTAATTTCTGTTTAATTAACCTCCTCATTTTTGTGTAGTCTCCCTTTCTGAAATTAAATGCTACAGTGTTGGGCTGCTGTGGTGTTTTCCCTGCCACAGGGATGTTAAATTTAATTATATTATGGTCACTATTACCAAGCGTTCCAGCTATATTCACCTCTTGGACCAGATCCTGTGCTCCACGTAGGACTAAATCAAGAATTGCCTCTCCTCTTGTGGGTTCCAGAACTAGTTGCTCCAAGAAGCAGTCATGGGAGTTCATGGGAACTCATGGAAGTTCATTTTTACTCTCCACTGGTGAAAATACAGGACTCAGGCATTCAACTAATCCTAACATATATGCATAATTTTAAAGGCAAGTTGGTAAGTCTCCAGTTTGGACTAGTTTAACAGGACAGTCATGAGAGTGATATTCTGCTGCCTTGGAAAAGGCAGGAGGGCTGCAAGGCTTGGAGAAACTGATCATTTTTTTCTAAAATTAAATTGGAAATAAAGCAATTTTTTAACAATGAGGTAATTAACCATTGGAACAACCTATCAGGGGAAACAGCTGATATTCTATCTCTCAATGTCTTCAAATCAAGACTGGATGTCTTTCTGGAAGATGTTCAAGCCAAACACAAGTTATTGGGCTCAAAACAGGTAACAGAGTCACACTAAATCATCTAACAGCCCCTTCTGGCTTTAAAATCTAGGGCCCTCATTTTCACTTCTGTACTCACTTCCTCTCAGACTATCTATGCCCATGACCTTTGCAAAGAAACAAAACTATAACATGGAAAGTCACATACGTTGGGAGAGCGCCCCTCCTGTGCCAGATCAGGAGCTTGCAATATGCAAGTATTTGTACAGGAAAAAGCTATTCAAATCTGAATCAATTCTGGCACGTTTTCCAAGGAATTAGATGTTTCGCCTTTTATTAGTATGGACTAATGCCCTTTTTATTATTAAGTTCCTATTTACCATCTGATTGAAGCCATCACCACCAACACTTGTAGTGTATAGAATTACAAATCCAACACACACACACACACACACACACTAATGACATTTTCCTTCCTGCATCTCATACCTAGGAAGTGCCAACAGACCCATTTTAAAGCAATCTTTGGTGTATCCAGACCAAGCTGCATTTGGCAAATGCAGACAAATACAACTGCCAAGTCACACCACATACAGCAGCAATGAGACTACCTCTCATGTGTAAGACCCAGCTCCTGCATCTGGCTCCAAAGGCAGACCCTGCGCCCACCAGAAAGCCCACTGAAGTCAATGGTGAGGAGGCATCTGTCCATGCTGGACCAGTTGCAGGACTGGGGCCTAAGTCTGTCGATAAACTGCATAAGAGATTTCAGTTCCATCAGATGAAGGACTGGCCAATATAGCCCAGTGAAGACTGAGTTCAAATGAGCAGAACATCTATTTAGTTTGCATCCACATGCACACAAGTTAACTATTTGTTACTGTACTTTCACAAATAATTAAAATTTAAGAGAAAACTCTAGCTGTGTTATTCATGTTAGACTTACTAGCAGGCTACTCTGCCAGGGAAGAGAAGGCCAAGTTACAGCCATTCTAACAAAGAGTCTAGGATGTGGTAGGCTTAAGCAGCTATAAAGATTATAAATTTTTCCCTCTTCAAAACCCATTACTAAAGTGAAACGGTGACTGAAAATAATTTTCAAAGGCCAATGTTTCAATCTGATTTAAATCAAATCCCAAAAAGCCTCTATGCGCTCTCTGGCCAGGTAATGGCTGAACTGCCCAATTTTAATCAAATGGCCTCCCACAATTAATTTGCTACCTTGATGTAAAACCAGAGGTTGTCAATTAGTTAATAAATAACAAATGTGCTGTTAGTCTTCAGCTTACTTTATGACCACACTGTCTTTTCTTCGGTGCAGGCTCTTTATCTTAAAAATTTTTTACCACTTAATAATGAAAACATTGCTTTGGTTTTCTTGGCATACGGTAAATGTTTCCTTGGTTTTAAGATTTGTCAGGTTCAAAAACAACATGTCACCACTGTCCGTCTGGCTTAGAGGAGACCAGACCATAATTCCAGTGCAGGTTCCTAAATATACACAGACTGAAGCTTGGGTGACCTCACTGTCTGGCTACAGGGTTCACTCCATGGCTCTTGTTGGAAGGGTTTTCTTTTGCTGTTTGATCTTCAATCAACAATGCTTATCACTAGTAAGGTCTGCCAGCCATTTTTGAAAGCTTGATATTTTTAACACTACATTCTTCTTCATTTAATGTCCACTATTTACAGACAAGATAATACATGGGAGGGAGAGGGGGGGAGGAGCAGAGGAAGAATTACCTTCCTGATTTTAACATGAAACCACTGGCAAGCAGAGCTCAGAAGTAATGGAAGTGACTATTAGTTCCTAGTGGTGATGACAAGCCACATTTTTCTGTGGTCAAAGTGCCCATTTTTCAATTTTTAAAGTATTTCTACTTCCCCCCCCTCCAATTACATCCAAATGCTTTCCCCACCCACCCCAAGTGTAGAGACAAGCCAAGATAATTCAATTAAACTCTATTCCAGCTCTTGACAAAGAGCTTTCTTAAAAGTTTTCATAAAATTATAATCACTTCCACATTGATGATGTCTCTTTCCTGCCGATTAAAGAATCTTGGGTACCCTGCCCCCTTTAGACAATAGGGTTACAAATCCAGCTCCCCATGGGATTCTCTAGAAAACTTCTAGTATGAGATCACTCTTTTACTCCAGACTAGTGCGGTTAAAATGGCTCACCTTATAAAAATGCAATGTTAAGATAAACCTCTGTAGAAGATTAGAACCATTTCATATTCTCCATTGTTTTGTGTTTCTTTGACAGAGAAAATGTTTATCTGTAAATTAGGGAGCAGTGATGGCATGTAAAGGAAAAAATGAAGTCTATTAATATAGTGCTGGCAACTAATGCCAGATAGACGTCCCTTGAGCCTGAGCACGTCTCCAGAGAACAGATGCAGATGCACAGGCACTGGCAGTGCAAGCCCCCCACACACTATTCCTTACCATTGCACCTCATCCCTCATTTATTTATGCTGATGTAGTGCCTAGAGTCCCAGTCAAAGACCACGACCCAGAGAGCTCACAATCTAGGATTAGCCAAGACCCAAGAGGCGGGGGGGCGGGGGGCGGCTAGGGGGGTCCAAAGCAAAATAAAGAGGAGTAAATCCCTGTGCTAGAGAAACCATCTTTAGGGGTGAGAGGGTAGTCCAGTCTATGTGACCCATTCAGTCACTAGCCTTTCTATTGAGACTGCCAACATAACAGCAAATGTAATAGTGTAGACACCTGTCTACGACCTGGACAAAGGCCCACTAACTCTTTTCACACAGCCCAGGGAGCAGCTATTCAATGGGAACAGATTTCAATCAGTACCAACCTGAACTGGCTTTGAACTGAGGACCTGGAAGCAAAAGGTTCCAGAACATACTTTCAATCCTGTTACTCACCCACCCATTTCCCTTATTTAAATTGATTCTGAAATCAAGAAATATTTAAATGGCTTAGAATCTTCTTAAAAGTATTATACATAGCCTAGGCAGTACCGCCACCTCTCTCTGGATTAGTGCTAATGGGAATGAAAATTATTTGTGCAGTCAATGTTGGTGTTGCTGTCAAGTTGGTACTGAAGCCAGGAAGCGGTAGGTGAGTTCTGCAGAAAGAGAGAAGGCAGAAGAGAGAAGCATAGAGGAGACAGGGGTCGGAGACTTTGAAGCAAAGAGCCAGGAGACCGAATTTTAGAAGATGAGTGAAGGATGAGTAAGAGTGAGACGGTCAAAAAGAGAAAGAATGGAAATCAAGTTGATATAGAGGGAAATCCCAAACAGATGCAAAAATGAGGCACTAAAGTCGACATAGTAATAACATTTGCTGTTTTCTAGAAGCTCTTAAGGGCTTTCCAAACACTAAGCTTCAACACTACTGTGACAAAGGGAAGAATTATTCTCTTCATTTTATAGGTAGAAAAGCAGAGGCTCAAAACACCTAAATTTTTCAGAAGTGACCAATGATTTGGGAGGCCTCCATTTCTGGATGCTCAACTTGAACCACCTTCAAAAGCTCCAGTCTGCTGAGAGCAGATGCTTAGCACTTTCTGATAATCAGGCCCCTCTACGGTATCTCAGACAGGGCACCACAAAAAATGGAGCTGAAAATCACTAGTTACTTCTGAAAATGAAGGCCTAAGAGACATGCTCAGATCAAACAGCAAGTCAGTGACACGGACAGGAATAAAATCCATATCTCCCAACTCTGACACCATGGGGACCAGAAGCCAAAAGGAGAAAGAGAAAGATGATGACTTCCTCTAGAGGGGAAAGAAAGAGAAGAATGGAGTTATGTGAGTAAAGCAAGAGACAGGCCAGGAGAGAAAAAAGACAAAGCCTCCCCAAGGAATCCAAACAGGAATGGAAACTGTGAGTCAGACATTTTTGGTATATCATGTGGGAAGAAAAACTATGTTAATGTAATCTGTTTAATCCAATAAAAAAGTGCTTATCACCTTCTAAAAGAGCTCCCATAAAAACAATGAACGCTGTTCTGCCATCAGACACTGGCATGGGTCAAATCCAGAGTGAGTGGTGGAATGACATTAGAGCAGGGCTGACTTTGACCCAGTGGGAGCCGTGCATGCATAGCCAAGGCCACAAGTGTTCCCAATATTGTTTTCATTTTGGAACAGAGTACCTCTGTTTCCATAAAAACTCTGATGTACCGGGGCTATATACTTTGCAACATCCAGTGCCATGGTCCTTTGTGTCAGGGTAACGTCTAGCAGAGTGGAAGTGATACAAGTACATTAGCCAGTCTTAAGGATCTTTTATAGAAGTTGATGGGACTGTATCCGCACCAGCAGTAAGTCAGCATTGCTCCATTGGCTTAGAGGAATTACTCACACTGAGGATCAGGCCAGATATTTCCACTTTAATTTCCTTGCTCTTGTGAGGTTAGCCGACCCTTATGAACACAGAATAATCATATCACAAAGAGTGAGAGGGTGAGTTTTTAAGGCAATACAGAAAATCTACATTTTACATTAAGCACTCATGCAATCCAGCCTTCTTGTGACCATGCTATAATTAGAGGTCAAGAAATTGCCTCAGACTAAAAGTCACCTGATTTCCTCAGACAAGGCTTCTCAGAAATAGCTCACACTACCCAGTAGAAACTGATTTTCAAATAATCGTACCACAATAACAATTACTGATATAGGGCCCTAATTTAACACTTACCTAACAGATACATACAGCACGGAGCTGAAATGAAACCATACAGTAGCCAGGAAGAGATTTAATTATATCTACAGAGGTCAACCAATCTATGCAAAAGATTATAATGGAGGATGGATATTCTGTGGCATAATGCAAAGATTCAGCCTGCAGGCTACGCAGCAGACAGTTCCATTTTTCAAAGAAGAAATGGCATCCATCAGAACAAAACACCAGAAAGGAACAATAAAAGAAGGGAGGATGCACATGACTAAAATATTTAAACCTACTTATATAAGTGAGTCAGACAGATGATTTAACACCATTCTCAACCACATCTTTATAACAGTTTTGATTATTGCTCATTTCAGAGTACGTTGCATTGTAGGTTACTCCCTCCCTACAGGAAATGAATCCCAAAATATAAGCCTTAATTATAAAAAAAGGTGTATGGAAAAATCACAGAAGTGGAACATTAAAACTCAAATCTCCCATTAGGAGTTAATGGTAGTAAAACTGGAATCATGGCACCACTTCACCCGTACTTTAGCAATGCAAAATAAAACAGAAAGAAGCCAGAGAAGATGATGTACGCAACAGCTAAAAACAGAAGCCTGATAGTGACTAGATAGAAAATTGTCTAGGAAAACACATTAGCAGCATAATAACTTATTTTTAATGTAGAGCTGTTAGGAAAACACAATTATATGCTTCATTTATACTGAAAGATATAATCTAACTTATGGTAAAAGCATTTAGAGCGCTATTCATAAAAAGGATGAACACAAAGGTAACTGGAAAAAAAATTCATTCCACATCTAGGGGGATGACACATTCCCCCCTCTCCTCCACCCGCCTCCCTGATTCACAACAAAATGCTGCTGGCTTGAATAATCTGCATATGGATACAGAGGGGTCCATGCCTCTTCTGCAGATTAATATAGACACACAAGGAAAGCAATGGTGGAACATACAGAAATACCCTAAAATGAAAACAATCCTACTTTACCCGTACTGAATAAAAACAAATAGCAAAGTAGGACACTAAAAGAACAGGGATAAAGAGCATAGCGTGGGTCACAGGTGTCCTCTATATTAACAATCATCCCTGAAGCTAGCAGGAATAATGTGTGGGGTACACTTTCATAAACCACTATAGAACTGCTCCTTTTTATGAATACAAAGTGAACTACAGTTTGTCACCAGTAATGCTTTTTAGACTGTTCATGCACGGAGAAAGATTCTGATCTCTGTTATACCACTGTCAGTACGCAGTAACTCTACTGACATCAATACTTAGTCCAGATTTATGGCTGCATAACACAAATCAGACTCTGGCCCAGTGATTTTAAGGAAAATGTTCATAGTCAATTTGAAGAATCATGAATAAGTAAAAGAAACTAAGATTTTGATCCATGATCTTCAGTGTGCCAACTCCCTCCTCACCACATGTGCATAAAACTTTTGTGGATCAGGCCTTTAAGGGATTTAATCAGAACTGACCTTTACAACCATATTGTTATATAAACCAGAGTAGTCTTCAAGATATCTCTATTATTCCAAAAGCAACTAGAATAAAGCCTTCTCTCTGCACATATAGCTAGAACAACAATTTCTATGAATGGATGGGCATTCATTATTTAGCTCTGAATTTCTGATTTAATAAAGCCCACGGCAAAATAGAGCTTCAAACACTTTCTACTATGCAGATAGAATGCATAAACCATCAAAGAATATACTGTAGGAAGCTGGGATGGCCCACTGAGTGACTCATAATTCACAAGATTTTAGGTCCTTGCCCATCTTCAGGGAATTATTCAACATTTGCTATCAAGAGGAGTTCCCTGCACAAAGTGAGAATAAAATGGACCCCAAATTAAAAATTTACTGGACATTTTATTCCCTATCCAATATTCCCTCTTGAAAGAAAAAAAGATTTATGTTTCTTCAAAACAGAACTGGCTTAGAAAGTAAAAAGGAACAGAAAATATTTTAATCTTCCAGCATGGCAAAGTAATAAAACATTGAAAAAGGCCAGTGTTTATCACTGCAATTTACAGTGTACAGTAAAAGTCAAAACAAAACAGAATGTTCCATAAAAATATATTCATTAGTTTGACCCTGTTTTATACCAGTAGGGCAGATTCAATTTCTAATGAGTGTTTGTTTGTTTTTTAAGAAGAAAATGTTGGTACAAATTAATACTTATCTCATGGCTTGAGGGTTTTAATTATCTATAATTTATGACAGTATATTAACAAAATAGTTTTTTTATCAATTTAAGAACTGAGAAGGCAAAATACAGGGAAGTTATGGTATATCTGAAGCAGCAAAGTAACTAATAGTTTTATTAGAAAGGCTTAGGTCAGTGGTTCTCAACCAGAGGTCCAGGGCCCCCAAGCAGGTTTCAGGGGGGCCTTCAAGCAGGGCCAGCATTAGACTCGCTAGGGACCAGGGCAGAAAGCTGAAGCCCCACCACATGGGGCTGAAGCCCTGGTCCCTAAGACCCACCACCTGGGGCTGAAGCTGAAGCCTGAGCAAAGCCTAGCTTTGTGAGGGGCCCTGTGGCCCCAGGCAATTGCCCTGCTTGCTAACCCCTAATGCTGGCACTGGCTTTTATATGCAGAAAACCAGTTATTGTGGCACAGGTGGGCCGTGGAGTTTTTATAGCATGTTGGGGAGGGGGGCTCTAAAAGAAAAAGGCTGAGAACCTCTGTCTTAGGGCACAGGTTTTGATTATGCTATTGACTTCTAAAGATGTTAGACATGTTAAGGCGTCTACAGCTTTCCACTGATGTGCATGCATAACTCCCATTAATAATAATGGGAGGTGCACTGAGCAGAGCATGTATTCCTAGTGTTAAAAAGAGGTATGCTCTCTACACCAGGGACTGAAATATACCATGAATTAGACAACATAAACTATGTTCAGTAATTATGATTATCAGGTTGTTTGCAAATTTAATATCAAGAACTTTTTAATATGCACAGTTATAATTAAGAGGGATCTATATTTAAATTTCTTTATGTAGGAAAATATACAGAAACATACTCATTCACTGTCAGAAGTTCCTTCTAGAGATAAGAGACCAGGGCATTGTCAGCCCAATAACACATCCAGTACATTACAACATAACACTGCATCCTACAGCCCATAATTCAAAGAACAGTCCTGATCCTGCATTCCTCACGCAGGCAAGATCCCCACTATCTTACTCTTCTTCAGTAGCAGTTTCACCTGAATAAGGATTGCAAAACTGGGCCTCTGAATATTACTTATTTTAATTAATGTACCTGAATTATTCATTACATACATATCAACAATTCAGCTAATACAATGTAGATGCTCACTAAGGGCTCTGGGAGCAGGATGGGGCCCTAGGACAATAAAACTGCAATTTACCATGAACCCTTTATACATAATTTACTTACCATGAATTTCAAACACTGTTTAAAAGCAAAGGGCCCATATAAATATTTATTTGAACCAAAGTGGGCACGAACCCAAGATGTTCATGGAGCAGGCAGCGGTGTGTAAAAACCATCACATGACGGAGTGTCAATCATCTTACATGCCACAGATGTGTGCTGCCTTGGTCATGTACATAATATATTCACAATAAAAAATAACACACCTTGAAAAATAAGCGGCTTCTTAGAGTCTGAGGAAAATGCATGATAATACACCTAAGCACGTAAAAAACGTTAGCCTGCTGGGGAGATCTGCCCCTCTCCCCAGTAGGCGGCAGCACTAAATGTAAAAGAACTGGGGTGCATGCAGGCAGGGGAGTTGCCAATTCCAGGCACCCATGCCCCAGAATGGAGGGTTGGAATGGGAC
Organism: Mauremys reevesii; assembly: GCF_016161935.1. Taxonomy (NCBI): domain Eukaryota; kingdom Metazoa; phylum Chordata; order Testudines; family Geoemydidae; genus Mauremys; species Mauremys reevesii. Next base: position 21,317,201 of record NC_052635.1, on the reverse strand, counting down.
TGGAGTAGGTGGGCACTCAGAGGCTACAGTAATGAGTGTAAACAGGAGTGCCTGGGCTGGAGGACAGGTGTGGATCCACTAACCATTCCCCTTCCCCGGAGGGAAGGGGGGGAAGAAGAGCCACATAGTAAGGCCAGAATTTGCCCTACATGAGCCAGTAGTCAGCATCACACACAGCTAACGCAGGGCCCCACTCCCATGAAGCCCATTGGGAGAGCTTTAGATGCACAGGCAGTCCCTTGCATGTGGTGCTGAACGTATGCCCCCATTTCATTTTATCTTTAAAAGCTCCTGTCTTTTTTAAAATGGAAATCCTGATGCATAATAGGCACCTCAATAGTTGTAAAAAGGAATTGCGGCTCACTGCAGCACACAGATGAGATCGGAAATCTCATGATAACAATATCATGTTCAGTAAGTGCACAAAACAATTACATTAACATTTCAGGATGCTTTGGGCTAAAGAGTGTTTCCTCAGTGAGCTTGCTGGTTGTACTGAAAGTGCCTATTGGCTCAGCCATAGCACCGGCAGAGCTATTGTTATGCTCTCAGCTAGAGCTATTTATACACTGAGACACTGCACACTCCTTTCAATCTTCGTCTTTCTCCACCTACTCAGGGGCGATGGGGGGGGGGGGAGAAAGGGCCCACCTAAAACTAAAAGCCCCTTAGTCCGAGAGCTTGAAACTTACTTCTAAGCTCCTCCTTATTCACGTTATATATTTGCCGAGGTTCTCGATGCAGATGGAGACTTCGAGCACAAGAACCAGCCCATGGAAAAGGAAGTACAAGCCAGGCCCAAGAGTCCTTCCCACCTCAATCTGCTTCAGCCCAGACTCTCATCTAATAATAGAGAAGAGGGATCATGCTGAGGAGCTGCCGCTCACCCACAGGTCTGAATTAAGGGTTAGAGGAGTAGCAGGTGGAATGCGGCAGGCACCACGTTACTGCCCTCTCCTTATTCACAGCGAGCCCAAAAACTCATTCCATTTGTAATGGCCATGAGTAATGATAAACTCTTTTAAGATTTGGTGTAAAGTCTGAAGGAAGAGGGAATACACATCTGCCTTCTCTGTGTCGGTATCTGTGTGTGTTGTTCAATGATGAGCACACTGTCAGCACTAAACACACAGTGCATATCATGGATGGGTGGAGGGGAATCTGTATATGAAGAACAAAAGTCTCATGAAAAGGGAAGATCTCACAGGCGGAAACAACCTTCTGTTTCAGAGGAAATGAGCACACACAAAGAGTATCTCTCTGTGGAATGCCTGGGAAGGTGGATCTACAGAGTGGACCACCAGTAACTGCACAACAACTTGAGCCTGCAGTGTGCAGAACAGGATAGGAATTCAGACACACAGTAGCCCAGTCTGTCCCCACAAACATACCCTGGAGTAGAACCAGATGATGCACACCACCTCCTGTTCATCTTGCTCAATTTTTAATATTAAAATTAGTCACACTTGCATCTCTCTGCATTTGGTCCATAAAACAAAGTGAGCCAAATTCAACTCAGTGGGCTCTCACCTAAGGTAAAGTTGGCCCACTGTGCATAAGCAAATGGCATTTGATAGCTCAGAAAAAAAAATTCTAAACATCAGGGAAAGGGTTAGTATTTTCCCTTCTTCCTCTGCCTGTCTTAAGATCTTCAGTAGTAGTGACAACAGCAGCACCTGGTGGCATGGTCAGTACCCTGTATGTTCCTCTGCAACATCCTGTTCAGCTTGTCAGCGCAAAGGCTAGAAATTTACTTACTTATTTTACTCTATTAGAGAAAAGTAGCTCCGTCTGTGCTCTCAGAGCATTGCACTCACAGCAATTCTATCACTGGATGTATTAACAAATAGCTCCAAACTGATCATGACAGTCTAACCTGCCAATTCCACTGTTGATTCCATTAAAATGGGCCCCACAGAATTTTCTCCGTCACTCAAGTCAAAGTTTTTGGAAGCACATATTAACTTTTACATTGTGACTTTCCACTACAGGGCACTTTGTTCTCAAACTGCCACAGGGAGAGCATGGACTAATGAGCACTGCCCCAATTAGAGCTTTGGATGAATAACCCATGCAGCATCTTCTACATAAAAAAAACTGGAGAACAAGCTAATTTCTACAATCTTTTTAATAATAATAATAATAATAATACAGCATTATTATTAATAATATTATTAAAACAAGCAGTGTTTTAGAGTTGTAGCTCTCAGAGTCTTCTGCTTATATACTCCTGGACACCCAAACTCTCATGTGCTTTCGCAATTGATATTTCTGTACTAATGAAAATTTATCTTCCTTCCCGTATAGCTGTTTGCCCAATTTTTAGTATTTTCAGAGGAATCCTGTTGTTTAAAAAACAAGCACAACTAGCAAAAATTGGGTCGAAGGAATAATTTCCTATTAAAATTGTTCAGCTATGGGGGAAATTTCTGGGCATTTTTAAGAAATGATAGTATGTTAGTAAGTCTAATTCAAGTTAAACAAGATATTTAAATGATCCAAACAGCAGAGAATGTTTAATACATACAGTTTACAAATGAAAATTCATTTGCTAAGTCTTTAGAAACCATATTGCTTTTTTCTTCACTTCGATTCTAAGTGTTACCGTTGAAAAACTAATGGGCATTCTAGCTGCACCTCTGAAACCTCTGAAACATTACAACTTTCGCTACTTTCATTAACTTTTTAAATATGAGCACCAGAATTTGACAATATGAAACCCAGACCCAGCTACGCATTCAAGTTTATCCATATACATAATCCTCCAAAGGTTTTACTCCAAACTGTTTTGTTACTAAAATGTTCAACTGTTTTCCTCAAACCCGTGGAGCAGGGTGGCACTTGCAGAGAACTACTTGTCCCTTGAGTGCTGAATCCATCTATCACTGCTTTATCCTCTTGCTGCTCTTGGATGAAGGATTATTTCCTAAAATACCTCTGGCACTCTCCAATACTCCACACCAAATTCCTAGCTAGTTACAAAAAAGGGTGTTTTTCCGTGCAGCAGCAAGTGGAAAAATCTAGGTTAGAAAGATTGCTATGCTGCACTGTAACTCTTATGAAATACACATAACTCAGGTCTGTCTGCTGTGTTTAACAGAAGTAGCTGTGCTGGGCGGATGAGAAGACGAGCGAGATACTGACAAGTGAGGGGGCAAGGACCCGGAGTGCAAAGCCGGAGTTCCGAAAAATGCAAACAAATGTCCCAAGGGCCGCGGCCCAGCAGCTACCCACGCCGGGGACGGCAGGTTTGCAAAATACAGGGGAAACCTGCCGAGATCCCTTTGGGCAAAGCATCCCCGTGGAGAAGTGGGGAATAAATACACCCAGCAGCACACCACGCTCCCACACTCACCCGAAAGCGCTTCTCTCCTAGCCCGTACATGCTCCAGCCCGAACCATCACCCAGCGCACCAGAGCCACACTTCCAAAGCGAGCCGCCGCCGCCCGGCCGCACGCAACTCCCCTGCCCGTCCCCACTCACACACACACACACACACACACACCCCAGCGTGCGCGCTGCTGTCGGTGTCTTTGCTTTGTTTTCCCCTCCAGCCGCAGGGGTGCTCGCAGGCGGCAGCAGCCCCGCGGGCGCGAGGGGGGCAGAGGCGGCCCCGCCGCTGCCTGTCCCCGGCCCCCAGGGGCTCGCTCCCGGCGCGGGCGCTGCTCTCGGAACTAGTTTTGAAATTCCCTCCCGCCGGGCGCTGGGGCTCGGCCGCCCGCGGCACTGGGCTCCCCGCCGGGGGAGTTCGGCCCGTCCGAGGCGGCGAGCACCCGGGCTTGGCCCGCGCCCGCCCGCGGTGACAGGTCCCGCCCGGCAAGTTTGCCGGCCGGGCTGGGCGCACGGCCCAGAGCCCCCCGCCCGCGGTACCTTGTTGCAGTGGTAATAGTCCAGGGGGCCCAGGCAGCCGGGCTCGGCCCCGGGCAGCGAGGCCACCGCGCTGGGCGCCGAGGGGTAGAAGCGAACGTCCATGGCGGGGCGAGCGGGGGCGGCGGCGGCACGAGGAGGCTCCAGCGGGCATGGAACCGGCTCCTCCGGCGGCGGCGGCTCTGCCTCTGGCTGGGCGTGCGGCAGGCAGGCAGGGGCGGGGCGGGGAGCGGGGGGCAGAGCCGGCTCCTCTCCTCGCTCGCTCGCTATTGTTCCAGGCGCCGAGCCGCGGAGCGGGGCTGGGACGGCCCCCTGCCCGCCAGGGAGAGGGGCTGCCCCCCCATCTCCCCACAACTGAAGAGGGACTGGGACCCCCACCCAAACTCCCCCACGGGAGAGGGGCTGGGACCACCCCAACTCCCCACGGGAGAGGGGCTGCCCCCGAAGCTCCCCCCACAGGAGAGGGGCTGGGACCCCCGACCCAAACTCTCTCCCCCCACCACACACACACAGGAGAGGGGCTGGCAGCCCCTACCCCAACTCCCCCCATGGGAGATGGACTTGGACCCCCCAGTTCCCTCCACAGGACAGGGGCTGGGACCTCCCAAAAGGAGAGGGGTTGAGACCCCTCCAACCTCCACCAACCCCCCCCCCCAACTCCACCACACAAAGGAGCTGTGACTCACCCCCCAAATCTCCCTCCCACAGGAGAGGGACTGGGCTCCCCCACCCAAACTCCTACAGACAGGAGGACTGGGATTTCCGCCCCCCCCCCTCCTCCATGGCTGGAACTCTTCCTTACCCTCCCTAACTCCCCCCTCCCAAAGCAGCAGAGAAACTGGCCATTCCCCCTCCCACCCCAGCCCCCCAACAAGAGAGGGAATGCAACCTCCTCCTCCGCACCCTCCAGTAAGGGGCTAAGATTTGTACACACACACCCAAAAAAGTAAAGGTTTTGGGACTCCTCCTCCTTCCCCCCCAGGAAAGGAGTTGGGACCTATGATCACCACCCCTAGTTGTGCTGGCACTCCTGCCTCTGCCTCTCCCTCTCCCCTGAGAAGGTCCAGTTTTATGTTCTACACTCCAGTCCTCCAAAATCCTTAGGTATCCACCTACCCCCAATCTCTAGAGAGGGTCTGAGTCTCTTCTGCCCTCTCCCTACAAAGGTCTGAGCTGCTGTTTGCACCTGCACTCCTGAAAGGGGCATATTTTCTTTCTGACCTATCATAAAGAGGTTGAGCCTCCTTATCTCCTCCTCCCTCCAGGAAAAGGAGCAGGCCCTTCCTCCCTGCCCATCCCCCAGGAACATGCCTCAGGTCCAAAACTTCTGAAGTGGCTTCTCATTCTGGGTGCCCCAAGTTAGGCTCTACCACTGACATTTTCAAACACCAGGGCCTAAAATCAAGCACTTTCAGTCACAATTAGTGACCCACTAAGCGGCCTGATTTCTAGAGATGCTGAGCACCCACAGCATTCAGTGACTTCAGTGGGAGCTGTGTGTGCTCACTTCTGAAAATCAGGGCCCCACGGGTGTCTAAAGTTAGCACCCAACATTTAGAGGCTACTTTTGAAAGGGGGAAAAGGTCCAAAACTCTCCTTCCTCTCTGTGCATCCCAAGAACAGGTGCTGATCTTGGTCCATTTCATCTGAGTCACCTGCCCCACTCACCAAGGAATGGGGGTGACTGTCTCACCTCCTGCCTGCTCCACCACAAACATATACATTGGTTCCTGGACATTCCTGTCTCTGTAACAGACTCTGCCTTTCACAAGGGTAAAGCTACCATGCAGTTTCCTTCTAAGTACCACTTGCTCACCTATAGTTCCCCTGAGCAGCATGTGCAGAAGGAATGTCCATCTCTCCCTCAGTATATCAGAGGGATGAACCATTCATGAGGAGGAGCTGGTCAATGTATTAAGGGGCAAGACCCAGCAGGTATAGGCCATATAGATCAGATGCTAGACCATGTACAGTAGAACCTCGGAGTTATGAACACCTTGTGAATGGAGGTTGTTCATAACTCTGAATAAAACATGGTTGTTTTTTCAAAAGTTTACAACCGAACATTGACTTAATTCAGCTTTGAAACTTCACTATGCACAAGAAAAATGCTACTTTGAACCATCTTAATTTAAATGAAACAAGCACAAACCGTTTCCTTACCTTGTCAAATCTGTTTTTTAAAACTTTCCCTTTATTTTTTCAGTAGTTTATGTTTAACACAGTACTGTGCTGTACAGTATTTCCTTTTGTGTGTGTGTCTGCTGCCTGATTGCATACTTTTGGTTCCAAAGGAGGTGTGTGGTTGCCTGGTCAGTTTGTAACTCTGGTGTTCATAACTCTGAGGTTCTGCTGTATATGGTGAGGGTTTGGACTGTGCATAACAGGCTAGTCCCTCTGAGGACAGGTTGGGCATGGCCATGGGCTGAGGTAGTTTTGTTGGATTGTCACATGGGCACCCTCTCGCTGTCACCTCACGTTAGGTTCTGGCACATCTCTCCATTTTGCGGTCCATTTTCTCTCTTTTCACCTTTTCCATTCCTTTTCTTATTTGCCTTGTTGGGTTTTTTTATTTTTCTTTGTAGATTTTCTTGTTCTCTTATTTTTTAACTCTGTTCTTCCCTGTTTAATTCCTCCCTGAATGGGCTGAATCCCACCCCTATACTCCCCCACTCAATGGAAAGCTATGTACTGGAGAGGGCATCTATTAGTGTCATCCATGGCTGGCTGGGCTGAGCACCAGGGGTGCAAGGAGAGTAGCTTGGGCCTGGCAAGCTTTTGCCTTAGGCCTGATCTAAATTAGGTGAACATAGCTACAGCGCATAGGGGTGTGAAAAATTCACACCCCTGAGCACTGCAGCAATTCCAACCTAACCCTTGGAAATTCTTTCGTCAACCTAATTACTGCTGCTTGAAGTACAGCAATGGCAAAACCCCTTCCGTTTCTGTAGCAAGCGTCTATGCTACAGTGTTGCAACACCGTAGCTGTGTTGTTGTAGCACCTGTAATGTAGACATGGCCTGAGCCTGCAGACAGGCATAAGGGAGCTGCTCCTGCAGCTAGTTCCATAATAGGAGCCGCAGGATAGGCCTGGCAAGTACTCAACAATACATATAGGATCATATGCTGCTCTCATTTACACCACTGCAAATCCATGGATTTCTGTGGAATTACTCCGGATTGACATTAGCATAAATGAGCAGAATTTGGCTCAGGGAGAGGCTAAGGTATGCACCAGGGGCACACCCTGTGGGAATGGGCCAAACGCAAGGGGAAAGTGGGTGAGAGGTTGGATCCAGACATATGCCATGAACACCTGGCATACAACTTTTTAATGTCCTGGGATCAGTGTTTCTGGTGATGATTGGTAGGTTTTGATGTTCCTCACCAGAAAAGGGATGTAGGCCTTACAGTATCTTGGAAGGTGAGGAGGACTACACAGCACTCTTGTTGGTACAAGGGGATGGGGGGACTGTAACAAGCAGCTGAGGGAAAGAGGAAAAGAGGGTGGTCATCAGAAGAGGCTGAGCTGAGCAAAAGCTCATAGGGCTGCTACATGGGGGAGATGAGCACTGGAAAATGTAGGGTGCTACTGTGGGGGGGGGGTTGAGCCATGGGTCTGAGAAAAAAGGAAGACGAGTTCTGCCTTAGGTAAGGGCTGGGATGTACGAGAACCAAGAGGTTTGTTGCAGGAGGAAGAGTTACTGGGCAGGTCAGAGAAAGGCTTGGTTGGCGGAAACAGAGATTTGGCTGGGGGGAGGAAGCAGAGGGAGCTGCTATGGGAAGATGCTCAGCTTGGCCAGGGGCTAGCTGAAGCAAGCTGTCGGCAAGGAGGACTCATCATTCCATCATGTGCCAGTTCTCAGTTATTTAATTTATTTAATTACTTATTAAAAACAAAAGCTTAGTTTTGGGTGACTCCTGTGGAGAAGGCAAAGGGAGTGCCTCAGGCCACAGTGGTTGTGGGAAAGTTAACATTAGAACCCAGTGGAGATTTGGGGAATCTTTGATAACCTGTTTTAACTCTAAATTGGGTTCTAATCTGTTCCAGTAACCCAGACTGATGAGGAGAAGGGGAGGGGGGGATGTTCAAAATTTCCATGATTACTTGGGTCCATGTCAACTATTAGGTCTTCGCCATGAATTACAATTAATATTGATATTTAATACTTGGCACCAACAACCTTATAAAGGAAATGAGGTGGGATGAAAATCAGAGACAGTGAGTTCACAGCTCCCTACCCTCCACAGGATTATATGAGCACTATCTGCTGTCCTAATCTTAGGTACTTGGTCTAAATCATTAGCTCAAAATATGCCTCTGTTCTGCGCAAACCTGCATTTTAAAATTTTTAATGCCAATTATTGACAATAGAAATGACAATTCCCTAAGCTGGCCTCTGAGAATTGTTCTGTATGGTAGCATGTGACATAGAGCATTTGGAAAGAGCTAGTAAACAGAACTGGGGCCTGGAGAACCACAGCTTGCACCAGGCAAGGTGGAGAAATAGCAATTCCATAGTTAAGGAAGGCATGAAATGGATCTTCCATTTTAACCCCTTATTTTCAGTCACTTTGAACTTTTTAATTAACTTTTCTTTTGCAGCTGAAATTTCTCCTGCCTTGTAATTTTTAAAGAAATAACGATAAGAAACTCTCTCTTTGTCATCTGGTAGGAGTAAGCTTGTGTAGTCCATAGAATTTTTCAGCGTGTGTGTGTGTGTGTGTAAAGAAATTATTAAGGGAAAGGCAGGTCCAAGTAATTAATCTTGTATTTAGTTCTGAAGGCAGCCATGGAGCAAGTTCCATAGCATCAGCCCACCTCTTGTGAAGGACTTGTCTTCCACATTCATGAGCCTCCCCTGACTGATCAATAATTTCATTGTTCTGGTGGAACATGGCTGTCATGGGCGCTGAAGGAAGAGGCAATATCTCAGGTGGCTAAAATAGCCGGGGAACAGAGCACTGGGTTGATATGTTTGCAGTGCTCTGTGTTGCTAAGCAGGTGGATTTCTGCATTTTGTACCAGCTGGAGTATTTGCAGGATGTGTGGTTCCATTCCTAGATATGAATGGCAGTAATCAAGCTTTGAGACCACCATTGTGTGGATCATCATGACCAGGTCTGCGTCTATGTTGTCTGGCAAGTAACTGATAGAAATGGCTTATTTATTTATTTATTTAGCTGCACAGCTATTTGCACATCCAGTTGCAATGAGGAGGCCTAGAGGATCTCAGTGCTGCAAACCCATCTGTGGATGGAGGTCTCTAATTTATGGGGAGTTCTTCCTACCAGCTGTGACAGTGTTGCAAACTCTCACAATATTTGGTGTTTTTCTTAAAATCCTAACTCCTGGAGTCAAGTGATTACAAGAGAATCTCAGCTTTCACTGATATTAAAATTAAGTTTCTAGCCCTCATGACTGTGGCAAAAAGCTTGAAAATGTGACTTGAGTGCAGTCTAAAGGTTTAAAAGCCAGAAGGGAAATAAACTCTAATGATTTGGGGTGGGGAGGGTTGATCTATGATTTTTGAATGCTCAGGGTTAGCAATATTCTGTTTAATAACCACCTCTGCTTTGCTTTCAGACATTCTCTATTGTTTTTGTAAAGTGCTTTGAGATCCCTCAATGGAAGGCACTATGGAAGTGTATATTATTTTACAGTACAAATTCCCTGAACTGCAGTTTGCTAATCTGCACATTTAGTAAGTCACACACACCCAAAAATGGTGCTGTCTCCCCACTTCTCAGCAGATGCTGTAGTGAAGTGTCATATTACAAAGGCTTCATTATTTTTGTAAAATCTACCCCTGTACATAGACTTGTACATTATGAAGTATAAATAATTAAACCTAAACGAGAGTTGTAAAAATAACTGAACAAAGTGCATTTTCTGATGCATTATTTTGGCTTGTTTAGTCACAAAATTCAGTAATTAGTGAGGAGCCTCTCAGACGTTAGTGTGAATTAGCAAGGTTTTACTGTGTTATTATCTTTATTAATTATTATCATTATTATATTTCATATATCATAGAGACATTGCTTGCAGCTCCACAGTTAAGGCTGCGTTGACTTTTCCACTTCAAGGAAAATCCCTGTATTGCCCATGAAAATGAACACATTTCATCACCAAACACACAGTATTTCCTCAGCAGATACAAACTGATTTTTTAAACAATTATTATATTAAATTAGTCCCATTCTAAACATGTTAAAATCACTCTCTTTGAAAATATAGCAATGTTTTCCTAATGTCTTCTCCAATCCCTAGAGCATAAGTCTCACAACACTCAGAGATGTCAAATGTTGTCCATTCATCTCTCTTCACTAGACGTCCTACACAGACTGACATGAAAAATCAGTCATCACAAAAGAAAAGGGCTATTCCTACCCATATCCCTAACTGTTTTCACATACACCAGGGGAAGCTGGCAGAAAAAGACCTCTTCATCAAAGAAATGGCCTCGTAGCTCATGTCCATTAAATCATTCAGTGCTTTTGCTGGCAGAACTTTCAGAAAGGACCATCTCCCAGCTCTTGTCTCCTGGACCTCCGAGGCCACAGGAAGTTCACAGTCGGGTGATGCTCTCCTTTGGACTTCCAAAGATCCACAGGAGAACTCCCTGCTTATGCACTTTCTAAAGTGTGCAGGATGGAAGCGCCTGTCCTGGGCCTCTGCACCCCTTGTGAAACCTCCTTGGCCACTAACCCTGTGTACAGTGCCCACTCTGGTCCAACTCCCCAAATCCCCACTGCACCACCCTTCACGGCTTTGTCCAGTTTGTTCTTGTAAAGGCCCTAATCCTGCAAACACCTACTCATGAGTTTACTGTATTGCAGCCAATGGGATTACTGGCAAGGGGAAATTTAAGCATATGCGTTTTTCCAGCACTGGTACCTAAGTGCTTAGTTTCTACACATATACAGATATACTTACAAAATGTCTCTATATAAAAACTAAGTGCTTATAGTTTCTAAGAAGATATGTAGGGGTGGGGATAAGAGAATAGTGGACAGGGAACAGAAAATGCCTGTTTAGAATGTAAACAGGGACGGAGACTAATTGAGCATCTGGAGAGCAGAGCTAGAGAAGCTGGGGAACAGAGCTAGAGAAGCTGGGAAGGCACTTAAACAGTTATCTGCTCTGCTTAAAACTTTATGGGAGATATTCAAAGGTGAATTTGGAAATTACTATCCATTATGCCTTTGAAAATCTGCCCTGTACACACCTGGCAAAGAAAGCTTTACGTTTTTAATGCTTGGAACCTAAAATTAGTTTCCTAGGTCTATATTTAGGCACCTGCTCAATGATGAGTATCTACTACTTCCTACTGCCTTCAGTGGTAGCTGTTGGATGCTCAGTACTTTTGAAATTTGGGCAGGCGCCTAAATATGGACTTAGCAGCCTAACTTTAGGTGGTTAGTTTTGAAAAACTTGGCCCATAATTCCTGCGTCTCTGCCCTGTACCATAACCACTAGACCGTGACTCTTACAATTGCATGCTAGTACTACAATTGGGAAAACAAACATTTTCCCCAGTGCAATTCTGTGTATGCCACATGCTAGAGAATAAAGTGCTAAGCTGTGTGTGTGGCAAGAAGTAAACCAGTCTCAGTACATCTGAATCAGAGTCAGAATATTAGGGAGTTTTTGAAAATTATAGCTCATTATTGGTTAGTTACAGTTGGAAAAGTCGCCATAAAAATGTGAAGTTCCATGTTTGTTTTCTCTCAGTGATGCCCAGATCAAAGTGACCTCACCAGCTAGCCCTGAAAACTCAGCTCACCTCACCTCACACATCACCAGGAATAAGGAGTCTGCAACCAGAATGTAGTTGCTGATGATGCACAAAGCAAAGGGAAAATCAGCTTCCCCCTCCTTTTGCCATTTTAGCCTGTAGAACTAACAAGAATAAACACAGTCAGCTCTTAAGGTCCTTACTCAAGACCAAGTTACTGCATGGAAGTTGTGTGGGGGGAAAGGGGAAAGTTTCCAAGATTCTCCCAATTTTCCCCAAATTGTTCTGCCATAGGGGTAGGGGTGTTTTCCCTATCCCCCAATCTACTCCCACCAGTGGAACAGGCTGCTGGGCTGGCTCATGAACTCCAGAAGACCAGGGAAAGGCCAGGGCTATCTGCATGGAGGTTCTTACACCCTAGCAGTACACCTAAACTCTCTGACAGTGTGGCTCCAATGAAGCTGGTGAGTGCCCCAGGGTTTCCTGAAGACGGGGATCCCTGTCACAGTGAGACAGGGAATTAGTACAGCCTGGACTCTATTAACATTACTGGGGAGTCTCTATGGGCCTGCTGAGAAGAGAAGGCACATCTCCTCACCTTACCCTGGCTAGTCTATGCCTACCCTTGGCCTGCTTACTCCTTGCCCCCTACTCGCTTGCAGATTCACCAGACCTACAGAGGGCCCTCTGCAGGGCCTGTGGCAAAAGGTGGGGATGTTGCCATGTATGTGTGACTGACAATCCTTTTCACCTGGTAGCGGGGTGTTCCTCATTCAGAAGGGAGGTTTGATCAGCCCCTCGGTTTTCACTCAGCCATTACTTAAACAAAACTCCCATTGAAATCCTTGAATACAGATTCAGCAAAAACAGAGCAAAGACCTCAGGAGTTGGCCAAATATCAAAACAGTAAATGAACACATCTCAAATACACAAAAAGCCAAATTCAGCTCAGCACAAGTAATCACAATTCCAGGGAGATCAATGGGGTTGCATTATTTACACCAGGACAGAATTTAGCCCCAGAGAGCAGACACACCAAGTCAGAAGGTGCAATTTTTTCATGGTCATTTTTAGATCTGGGTGAATCCTGCAAAAAATAGAATGTTTTCATTCTCCTTAGCCATGCTCATGCCTGGAAAGGAAATTGCAGGGCTGCATGCACAAGTATTCACAAAGACTGAATTTTAAATGTACACATTCAAGCATTCAATCAAAGAACAAAATACCATGCAACTTTTCTGTCCAATCATATTTAGGCAACACAGCTAGAATTTCAATTATCGAATACTTGCAGAGAACAATCTGTGATCAAACTAAAGTTAATTTTTTTAAAATAATAGAATAAATCTGAATAACAAATAATTTCGAGAGAATCCTGATGGCAGGTGGATATTTTAGGAGCAGAAAAATAGGCTAAATTTGTCAGATAAATTATTTATTTTGAAATATTCACCCAGCTCCAACTGCACTTTAACTTTAAAAATGTATATTATTTTTCAGCATATCCTTTAAAATGCCTGTTTAGATTGATTTTAAACATAATTTAATACTGTACAGTTTGTTTTAAAATATGGATATTAATTTAGAGCTATATTACACAGCTCTGTCTTTGACATTTGAGTCTTATCTCCAGTTTGTATCTGAGAACGTCTAATCACACTATTTAATTCAGAGCTACACTTCTCATTTCTGCAAGGAAGTATATAGATATCTAAATATTCAGTAGTCTCATCAGTGTTAAGTTGTCCTGGGTTATTAAAAAAATGCTGAACAAATGAATAAAACCAACTGTCAATAACTACAATGCAAATGAATACATTACAACTGCAATGAAACTGGATTAACTAAATCCACATTGCATCTGGATTTACATGTAACACAAAATTAAATGCAGCTGAAAGACTTCCTATTACATGGGCCTGATTCAAAGCTCTCTGAAGTCAATAGAAAGACTTGTTTAATGCAATGGGCTTTGGATTAAGAGCTGTGTGAGTAAATAAAAGCATTCATATAAACTGGATTTGATCCATAAAGCAAGGTTACCCATTTGACATTTTACATCACTTAAAATCTAAAGTAAAATTGCATATCTCTGCTTCCAAAACAGATGGCATTAGCCTTCTTTTTGGCTTAAGATTTTTGGTACCTGTCCAAAAAAAAGGAAAAATCTTCTTGACATCCTTATAAATGCAGCTATTTAACCACCTGTCAGTTTGCTTTGGATTCCCATTGAATTTCTGACAGGAAAAACATTATTTTGTCTACATGTTATTTCATGACACAAGAAATGCAGCACATACACAACGTTTACACATTGTGTGAAAAGCTATTTTAAAAAGAGAGGAGAGTTGTTCCATAGTACCAAGGCAATTACTGTGTAATTAATGTCACTGATAGGACACAACATTACAAAAACCCAAACAAAACAAAGCACAAAACATTCCCAACAGTCTAGGAAAGGACCAAGGATACTCACACAATAATTTACATCATCCTTACTTTGAACAAGCACAAGAATCTAAGATACAGCCACATGTGGGATAGCTCATGGTTCATGGGCCCAATCCTGCAGACCTTCCTCACACAAAAATCCCATAATCAACAATAGATCAAAGCAGAAAGGCCCGGATCTAGCAAGCCACGGGTTAATAGGATTATTCATGTGCTTGAAGTTACACACACGCTTAAGTGCCTTGCTAGATCAGGGCCAAATGCTTTACTCAGTCCCTATTAAGGCCTTTTGGATTTGGTCCAATATGAGTTTTATGGAAGCAAAGTCTATAGAATCTTACAACTTGCATTTTTTATTTCACGGAAATTGAAAAAGATACTTTTTAGAGTGCCTGGACTGGATTTTGCAAAGCATAACATCAATGGTTCACATGTTCTTATGTAAAATTATCACATGCAAGAACCTATTAACTTAAAATTAAGGTTGCACAAGTGGAATTCCTCACAACAGTGCAAACAACTAAAGGGAACGGAAAGGAAATGTAAAGGCAACATTCACACCCATATAATAATAATCTCCAAACATTAGCCTACCACCATCACAGTATTCAAACACCCCAACATACTAATAACATCTCTATTATGCTAACCTTCTGTTCAATGTTAATATCCCCCTCTATACACACATTAAAGAGCTCAACACTACACTGCAGTGCATAAATTAACTGCAATCTATTACATAGCTATTTTGTTATATAACATACTCTGATTATACATATGGAATATCTGGATAATATTTGTGCATGATTGTGTCTGGTACTGTGTACAGCACAGCTGATTACACAGTGGAGTGAGAAAGAATCAAAAGATATCTATGACCCTTAAGCAGAGCCCACACCACCCAATACAAACACCTGCCTGCATCCTCTCTCAACTCCACTGGCACCCATGTCCCTTGCCTAGCGAGTGCAGTTTAATTGAGGGTGAGTCCCTCAATCAGGGTATGCCAAGCACAGTTCTGCTGCCCTTGATTCACACAACAAGGATAACAACCCTTTATTACCCCTGCCCCCAATAACAAAGTGACTTGTGATCCAACACCAGCCAAAAGTGATTATTTGGGCAAAGCGGCCCCATCATGCCGCACACCTAGGCAGAGTGGGCGTGTCTATGCAAACAAGGTTGGTTCATGAAGTCTTCTCCCCCAGCTCATGCAGACCCTGCCTTCATCGGTGACAATGGAAATACACAGTAGATATTTGAGTTTTTAATAAGTTCTGAGCATGCAGTTAGTTTAGTAATCTTCCACTGTTTGGTGTAAGGTATCTGGAAAAGCTACTTTTTCATTTGAAGATTATAATTCTCATTAATTATTAAATAATTGCAAACTATTGGTGAGTTTTATCTTGTTTCATGAAAGTAAACATTACATGCTTTACAGTGCCAATTATCAAGCCATTGCACTGGAAGAAACCTCAGAAGAGGAGATCAACTCTTCTTGATGGGTAGATATTATCCACACCAAAAGCAGTAGTAGACAGGGGCTGCTTTCTCTGAATATTTATTCACAGAAAAGCTGTATTTTGGGACAATCCCAGCACACGGGCTTCAAAATGTCAACTGCTAAATTACAGGACCAGTATTAATTGTCTCTATTTAAAGTTCCACCAGGTGATGGATAAGGTCTAAGCTGCATTTGATATTGCACATTAAGCTGGTTAACACAAAAAGACAGTTTATAGTTTTGTTACCAGATCTTTTACTAGAAGTTTTTTTTGAGTGAAATCCTGACCCTACTGAAGTTTTGCAATTTCTAAAGTTAGACTCCTCAATCCATATTTAGGCAACTGCCTGGTTTTCAAAAGTGATAAGCACCCAATAACTCCCATTGAGGTCCATACAATCTAGTGGGTATTCCTCATCACTTTTGAAAATCAGGCAGGGTCCTAAATATGGACTTAGGAGCCTAGCCTGACAATGGGTACTATTACATGATCCATCCTGTGCTTTGAGTGTGATCATGGGCAAATCACGCAACCATTCTGTGCCTCAGTTTCCCCATCTTACAGACAGGGATACTGATTCTTCCTTGATGCCCAGTGGCATTAGGATTCATACGTTCATGTCTGTACAGTGCTTTGGAAAAATCAATGGATCTGAGCACAGGGTTTAAATTGTGAAAGTATGCAGTATAATCAGACAGGACCCAGCCATGTTGCTCTCAGTTTCTCTAGGTTTTTATATAAAAGCAATTACAATGCAATCCAAGATGTGGGGTTTATACAAATAATTCCAGGTTAAGCACCCCTTAACCAGTGGCTGACAATTGCTTTTGTTTTTTTTTCTATTTTTGAGTGCCCAACTTGAGACAGTTTAAAGGGAACTGATTTTCAGAGGCCAGGTTGCTTAACTGATTCAAGTTCCTTTAAGTAGTTTTTAAGTTGGGCACCAAAAATTTGCGGGACAAAAAACCAACAACTCACTTTTGAATATCTTGGCCACAGACTTTGTGTGAACTTTGGAGATGCTGTGCCTGCAGTTCTTGGTTCTGTATGTTAGCTTTTCTAAATTGGCATTATTAATACCAGTATGTCAAGTCAAGGTTTATAATTCCTCCAGAACGTGTAAGCTTTCCCCAGGCAACTGTAAGCAAAGGAACGGACCATGTCCTACAGTGTAAATATAGGCCCTTTTCTGTACAGAATGAATATGAAGAATAAACCCTGAAGAAAAAGAAAAAAAGTCAGGAAAGAATAAT
Organism: Mauremys reevesii; assembly: GCF_016161935.1. Lineage (NCBI taxonomy): Eukaryota > Metazoa > Chordata > Testudines > Geoemydidae > Mauremys > Mauremys reevesii. The sequence continues at coordinate 21,300,385 of NC_052635.1, read as the reverse complement.
CAGAGAAGTATATCTGCCATACCCCTCTGTATAGAGAAGAATATGTGGTTTCGTGTTAGAGGACTAGGGGACTGGAGGCCCTGGGTTGTATTCCTAGCTCTGGCACAGATTCACTGCATGGTATTGGATAAGTCACTTAGCCTCATTCTGCCTGTCTGTAAAATGGGTACAGTAATACTCACTGTATCAAATGCTGATCTCTGTTACATGAGAGTAAGTCAACAGTTGGGTGTAACTTGAAATCAGAATATGACACATGTATTATGGTCCCCAGTCTACTGGCAGGCAAATGAAAGCACAACGGGCTTAAGTAGGCGACTTGCCCAAAGACAGGTTCTGAATTAATTGCAGGGGGCGGGGGGAACAGAACCCACGGTACTGCCTCACTGGCAACCATCCACCTCAGAAGATGATGGTATGGGCCAAAGCTATTCAGTTACTATCAGTTGTGCTACAGCATCACGAGTGGCTAAAAAGTCCAATTCTCGAGTGACAGTCCTTGCCACAGATAACACCACTGTGTAACGTGCAGGGCCAGAAAATGAAGCTGGTGCACTGCTAGCACTTGAGGCCTACTTTGCTTTCCTCTTCACTCTCTTTGCTTTCCTCTCTCTAAACCATCTGTCTTCAGCCTCTTTGGCTCCCTGGTCCTCTAGTATGGCTTGTTGCTAGCTGCATCTTCCAAGTCTGTGGTATCACTTTTGAAAATCTTTGGGTCCCACTTGCAAACGTCCTTGAACCTGAGCCTCAGTGGCCTTGGAACATCGGCAAGTTCTCCATACAGAAGATCCTTTGGGATATACCCATTGTCCATCCAGTGCAGATGACCAAGCCAATGGAGAGGTCTGTATTTGAGAATAGTGATTAGACTCGATAATTTTGCTTTCTCAAGTACTCTGGTGTCAGGAACTTCGGTTTGAAACCTGATATTTAAAATACAGTGAAGACAGTGGATGTGGAAGCTGTTTAGCCTTCTCTCATGCTGGCTTTATGTGGTCCAAGTCTTGCCGCCATGCAGCACTGTACTCAGAACACACGTCTGGTAGACCCATACCTTGGTGTGCAATGTCAGTTTCCTGTTTCCCCACACCAGTGCTTAACTTGTCGAGAAAGAGGGGCTGGGAGCTCAAGCAGAGTTTGCCAAAAGGAGGATGCCCTTTTGCAGCACACACTGCTCCATGCCAGCCTGCGTGTCCTTGCACAGATGGTGCCCAGAGGATGCCATAACAGAAGAGGAGTTGAGGTGCAATCCCAGCATGAAAAGAGGAGATGGGGCTAAGCCCTGGCAAGCCTTGGCACAAATTAAGTGGTAGCTGCCTTTCTGATGCAAGAATTGAGCTTGCCAGCTAGAGATAAGCTGTCAGATACAACTGATTGTAGATAGCAGAGCTTGTGCACAACTTTTAGTGCGGTGCCCGCTATTACAACTTCTGGTGCAGCCTACACACCTCATGTCTTAACCATTGTCTTCTTTAGATAGGGTCCTGCCTGTTGATCCTCTAATAGGCTGGGTTACTTCCCCTCTACTGCGGGCTTGTCTACACTACAGCTCCGCTGCTGTAGTGCTTCAGTGAAGATGTTACTTACGCCAATGGGAGGGGTTCTCTTGTCAGGATAGTAATCCATCTCCCTGAGAGGCGGAAGCTAGGTCGACCGGAGAATTCTCCCGTCGACCTAGCACTGTCTCCACCAAGGCTTAAGTTAGGCCTGGTCTACACTAGGGGGTACGGGGGGGGGGAGGGGGGGGTGTCGATCTAAGATACGCAACTTCAGCTAGGTGAATAACGTAGCTGAAGTCGGCGTACTTAGATCTACTCACCGCAGTGTCTTCACTGCTGTGAGTCGACTGCTGCTTCTCCCCGTCAACTCCACCGGCGCCTCTCAGGGCAGTGGAGTACAGGAGTCGATGGGAGAGTGCTCAGGGGTTGATTTATAGCGTCTAGCCCCCGATCCGTCGAGTAGTATATACATACCCTCAGTCTAACTGTGTCACTCAGGGAGGTGAATTTTTCACCCCTCTGAACAAAGTAGTTATACCAATCTGATTTCCTAGTGTACACCAGGCCCCGACAGGCCACTCTCTAAGTACTGTCCTGACTCAGAAAGGAGTTTATGGAAATATTTTTCTTCACAGTAAAATTTGCAAATTCCGCAGCTTTCTGAGGAATTCCTTTGCATTTACACTGATGTGAACGAGATCAGAATTGTGTGTGCCTGCAGAGATGTTGTGGGCCTTCAGTAATGCAGTGTTTGCAAAGTCCTTTGAGATCCACAGCTGCCAGTCACGCCATTTTCGAAGTGCAGAGTATTATACTGAACGATTTTAAAGGTTTCTATAACTAAACCTTTCAAAAACACCCAGAACCACTTCTCAGTCTTCCAATCCAGTTGCACAGCAGGGCCAATTTATCCCTGGTGTCACGTCCCTGATGTCAGTTCGATTACACCGGGGGTAAATTTGGACCCCTGCCTTTGCTTTTACTTTGCAGTAGCCCAGCAGAACTATTGCTTCTGATTTCAGGGATGTCACACACTGTGACCAACTTTAACAGTTTCTTCACTATTCTTCCTCCTAAAGTGAAGGAGTCATTTCTTATAACTACCCTTCTGAATGAATGTCTCGGAGGCTCAGACTCTGAAAGTGATACAATTGAATCATCTCGCTAGTTCATTTTGAGGGGTGAAGCCTACGCTGTCTTCCTCTAACCAGAAAATTAATCTCTCTCCAAGCATCTCTCAGATTCTTCAGTGCATCACAGTGGTTTTTGTTCTATAAATGATCTTTGGGGCTAGGAATTCTTTACACTTCAGTGTGTTGGTAGTGTTAGAGCTCTCTTGTTTGTACCCTCATCCTAGTGGCAAGACTGGCTGCTGATCTTGGGTAACTAATGCCTTTTAATTCTTTTTTACCAGTTTTGTGTGGCTTCATTTTGCAGCGGAGACAAGAAAAACGATCTATTGTGAGTTTTGCTGATTGACTTAGGATTAAATGTCAAAATTCATTTTATTTCAGTTTCATTGTCACAAATTTACCGAATGTTTCAGAGCCTGGGTTCTTGCTTTCACCCGACACATCGCTGTCAGACATTTTGTGTTAGTGCTGGAATTTCCCCCGTGTCCTTTGAGTTACATACACAAAGAGTATTTGAAAAGTATTTTTGCATATAGATATGTGTGTGCACATACACACACGTGAGAGACAGAGAGTCAGAGAGAGATTCACAGACAGAGTTTCGCAATGAAAAATCTTTGTCAAAAAAGAGTTAAGATTGAAAGCGTGTTTTAGTGGAGTCCAGCTAACAATCAACTAATATAACATTGTCTTTACAAAAAACCCTACCTCTTTAACAAAACAAAGATGTTAAAATGCCTGGAAATAAAATCCAGCTAGTTCCCCAGTTCCACCTAATCCTTTATCACCCCCCTATTACCTAAGCTGGTTTAGTTGTGGATGATGCAGAGAAAATGGAATGAGAGATAGGGGATTCTTTTACACATACTGAAACATTAAACACTTAAAGTTTTATATTTAAAAATGTTTGAGCATCTAAGGCTTTTAACATGAATATAAGCTTCCCATCCCCCTACCCCACTCCCATTCAGCTCCCTATCCCCCATTCCATACCCCCACTCATCTCCCCAACTATGGGGAAACTGAGGCACAGAGCCCTTACCCAAGGTCAGTCAGGAAGTCCATTTGCAGAGCTGGGACTAGAGCCAGATCTCCTGAGTTGTAGGCCAGTGCTTTAGCCCAGCAGTTCTCAACCAGGGGTCCCGGGCCATGAGCAGGTTTCAGGGGGTCCCCAAGCAGGGCCAGCATTAGACTCACTGGAGCCCAGAGCAGAAACCTGAAGCCCCACCACATGGGGCTGAAGCTTGGGGCCTCAAGCCTTGCCACTCAACAGAAGCCTGAGCAATTTAGCTTTGTGGAGCCCCTGATGGCATGGGGCCCTGGCCAATGGCCCTGCTTGTTACCCCTTAATGCCGGCCCTGACTTTTATATGCGGAAAAACAGTTGTTGTGGAACAAGTGGGTCCTGGAGTTTTTATAGCATGTTGGGGGGGGGGCGGGGGCTCAGAAAGAAAAAGGTTGAGAACCTCTGCTCTAGCCACACTGCTCTTCTAATGATGCTATTATTTTTTCCTCAGAATCTCTATGTTGTCAGAGATGGGGTGACAATAGGCCTGCCTCCTCTGGGCCTGCCTCCTGCCTGGCTACTCCTCTCCCTACAACAGGCAGGACAACGGAGTCCTCTGGGGCATTGGGGGATGAAGATAATGATGATAGTGACTGCACAGGAAGGAGAGAACTGGCCCTGGAAGGTCCTTGCCATGCATTTTCGGTGGGAAGGCCCCCCTCCCCATCCCACACACAGTTTAAAAACCCAACAGATATTTTTAGCCTGTGCTACAAACAGCTCCATTAATGATTAATGCTCAAAAACATTTAAATGATTTTCACTGTTTCGGTTTTTCAATGGGCTTCGCTGGCATGCACTGACGAGTCCGTTCTGCTCTGGTTTTCAGTTAGTGTCACTGTCCTGGGGTTATGCTCTGGCACAGTGCTGACCTATTCAGTTGCAAACATTACAAGCATTTAAATCCAGATGTAAAAATCAAACCAATCCACATACGTGTTTTTCCTGGAATTAATCAGCAATTTAAAACCAAACACATTTCTGTTGCTCATAGACTGAATGGGGGCCTGAAACCAACTGACAGCTTCCCTTTAAATAATGTTACAAAACGCTTCCTGAGTCTCCTTCCCCAAGGGGCAAGTTAGAGATCACAATCTGATCAGCTGATGAGCATCCCGTGATATGTCAGCACAGCCATTCAATGCATTGGAGAAATGGCACAAGAGGCCATGAGAATGATGGGAAATGTTTGCAAACTATTTCCCTGGTATTTCATTTTCAACAGCCTTTTTGCTTTTAACCTTTCCATCAGAAGAGACATGTTCTCGGATGGGCAAACCCAGCCCCTGCTGAAGTCTGTGAGAGTTGCATGTATGCATCTAAGGGTAGAATTTAGTCAAATACATACAGAACACTTCATGCCCTTAGTATCATGGGACCAATGGGAGTTTTGCGCACATGTGGCCTCATCCAAAGCCCACTGAAGTCAATGGGAATCTTTCCCTTGACTTCAGTAGGCTACGGGTCAGGTCTTCAGGGAGAGCAGAAGATGAGAGATAAAGCTCGGTGAATACTACAGAAATGATTAATAATTTATTTGCTAAGTTTTGTTATTATTTGTCTAATAATATATTTTAGAATTAGTATTCAGCTGGCAACAGAACCAGGCCAATAATGCAAAAAGCTATTGGTTGCACAATTTATTCATTAAATAGCAGCAAAATCCAGTGAATAGGTTGTTCATTAAGTAGTAGTCCGGAGAGCACCCACACACTTATCAAATGATGCCTTAAATGTTTGTGTTGAACATTTTGAAAAAGTTCTGGCTCAAGTTGTAATATTGATTCTGGGCTGTCTGGAATTTACCATTCTTCCTAATTCCAATGCAGTGTTTTGAATGATTTCTATGTATATTGACAGAGAAATATGCTGGCTCCTTGGGTAAAATGAGATCTTAGAAAGCTGAAGTGCTTACAATTTATGACTAGAAAACTGTCATAGGCAAGAGTTTCCAATGGAGGATTTAATAACAACAATAATAATAATTAATAGTAACATCTATATTATACCTCTGATGTCAATCCAGGGGCTGGGTAGATTGTGTTCTTTGGAGTCATAGAATAAACCGTGAGCAAACCAGTGTCTATATGAACCTCACTGGTTTTGTATTCGCAGGAGAACTGTGGATCTGAGAAGCCACTTAAGCTGGAAATGTGAAGGGATGCAGAAATCTTTAGATTTGCATATACAATATTGAGATCATGAGAATGTGAAATTTAAATGCAAAACTCACGTGTCTCATAAATAAATCATGAATGATAGCAAGACTGATTTATTCTTCTTTTTCTTCCAATTGTCATCCCTCTCTCCCCCACCCCCCACCCCTTCTCCTCTCTTCAGGCCCTCAATGAATAGGCCCTAATCTGCAAAACAGACAATTTCTTCTTTCCTTCTGCAGGAAATGCATTGATAAATGTGACTGCATAGGAAGCTGTGGGCTCCTCCAGTGTTAAAACATGTATATGTGCTGTTTATACTTGGTTAGGAAGTAAAGAAGCACCATTTCCTCTCTCTCTCTCTCTCTCTCTCTCTCTCTCTCTCAAGAGATACCTCAATACCATGGCAACAGCCTTCAACCCTTTCCTTGTTTGACACAACCAGATTTGGAAAAGGTTAGCTGTGTGTTGTAATCAAATCCAGGCAGGTCAATCATGTAAGGAGATGACTTTCCATAAACTGTAGAATAATGAATGAATAGATCACACAGGACTTTTTTTTTTTTTGCCATTGTAAGTGCCTGGAAATGACTGTTTGACTTTGCCTCTGGTGAACGAGATGGCTGTGAACATTTCCACAGATTACTAGAAAATAAACATGGTGTTACAGGCATGTTGGAAGGAGGGGATGTCACTTGAAACCGGACCTTGTTTGTAGCTTTAATGAGTTGAATAAAAAGGTTTTGTGTTCAAAAGGCAACCCAACAGTACTGAACTCCTTGTGAAATACATCATCTCTGGCTGCCTACACCTGCCCTTGCTCCCTCTTGCTGTTCCTGTATCATTTACAGCCTTCAGATAGTCTTCCCATACTCCTGCTTTGAAAACTAGGATTCAGGTCCCAAGCAGGCAGCTCTCACTACTTAGCAGCACTGGGTGCATAGTATTCATCACAGCAATGTTTCATCAAATGTAGGGCTTTGTTTAGCTCCAAAGTCTTTCACCAACTGTTCCTGATTTCTGCACATTTATTTGTGAGGGTTTGCCAAGTAATTTGGGTAAATCATATTCTATTTGTGTGCTGTTCACTGTGACTATTTTCTGGTCACTGGTGTTTGATTGGTCGCATAGTATATTTTCTGCTTACTGATTGGCTGACTAAAACTTTTTGCTAATGATAACAAATGACAAATAGTGACTAGTGCACTTCCAGACTATATAATAAAACATTCACCAGTCACAAACATCTTCATCAATATCAGTGATGATAAGAACATTCATGGATAACTATTATTATGACTATGAACAGTGGTGAATTAAACGGATGTTGCTTATTCCTGAATATAGTCACAACTGTATTTTTTTATTATTCACTTCCTGTTCTAAACTATTGTGTAGATTTACAATGTGCTGTTAAAGAACTGCTATGTTTCACCCCAGACATGGCTGCATTTTGGTGATGGACCAAGACAGCCACAGCATATTGTGATAGACCCAGGCCAGTTGGGAAGAGCAGAGTAGGAGAAGAGAGATAAACTGACCACTAGATAAGCAGTTTTCTGTTCCCTGAGTGACCAGAGCAGGGGCTGCTCCAGGCTAATGAGAACACCTGACTCTAATTAACCTGCTAAGAGTCAGGTGAGACTGTTAAGCACCTGTCTCTAATTAATGCCCCTCTGATGCTATAAAAGGGCTCACTCCAGTCAGGCCAAAGGGAGCCAGAAGAGTGGAAGTGTGTGTGAGGAACTGGGAACAAGGAGTGTGCAAGAAGCTCAGAGTGAGTAGGCATACTGCTGGAGGACTGAGGAGTACAAGCATTATCAGACATCAGGAGGAAGGTCTGGTGGTGAGGACAAAGAAGGTGTTTGGAGGAGGCCATGGGGAAGTAGCCCAGGGAGTTGTAGCTGTTGTGCAACTGTACCAGGAGGCACTCTAGACAGCTGCAGTCCACAGGGCCCTGGGCTGGAACCCGGAGTAGAGGGTGGGACTGAGTTCCCCCCAAACCTCCTAACTCCTGATCAAACACAGGAGGAATTGACCTGGACTGTGGCTTCTACCAGAGGGGAAGGTCTCTGGGCTGTTTCCCAACCCACAGGGTGAATCTGTGAGGCGAGCAAATCCACCAATAAGTGCAGGACCCACCAAGGTAGAATCATAGAATCTCAGGGTTGGAAGGGACCTCAGGAGGTCATGTAGTCCAACCCCCTGCTCAAAGCAGGACCAAACCCAACTAAATCATCCCAGCCAGGGCTTTGTCAAGCCTGACCTTAAAAACCTCTAAGGAAGGAGATTCCACTACCTCCCTAGGTAACCCATTCCAGTTCTTCACCACCCTACTAGTGAAAAAGTTTTTCCTAATATCCAACCTAAACCTCCCCCTCTGCAACTTGAGACCATTACTCCTTGTTCTGTCATCTTCTACCACTGAGAACAGTCTAGATCCATCCTCTTTGGAACCCCCTTTCAGGTAGTTGAAAGCAGCTATCAAATCCCCCCTCATTCTTCTCTTCTGCAGGCTAAACAATCCCAGTTCCCTCAGCCTCTCCTCATAAGTCATGTGCTCCAGCCCCCTAATCATTTTTGTTGCCCTCCGCTGGACTCTCTCCAGAGTCAGGTAGAGGAGGAACTTTGTCACAACACACTACTGATAATACACCACCTCCATCAAATTGACCAGCAAATGCAAATCTCTTTACTACACCTGTGGTAGTGTAGTATTGGTATCATTTGTATTTTGTGATCTCTTTTTCTGTGATTGTAATTTATAACAACTATTGGTTAAATTGTGTAAATAGGCATAGTTCCAGTGACCATCTGAGGATCCAGCCTTATGTGTGTGAATGGCACTGGAGCCTTGGATAAGCATGTTTATTATTTAAAATCTAGATAAATAAATAAATGTAAAGACTACATTAAAAGAATGTTAATGTTGCAAAGTCAAGTACTCAAAAGTTGCCCAGGCAACCGTAATTTGGCTTTCCTGTGCTTATGCCCGAGGCAGACACTCAACATGGAACATTTCAGCCCTAATGGTTAAAAGTGTGGCAAAGTTATAAGCAACTGAAGATGGGGTGTTATAATGGGAAGTATCTGGCAACCTTAACTTAGATGGTACTGCTGGCTCTGCCTGTAATTTCTGACTTGATACTCAGACGTGTTGTGCGGTTTAACTAATGTCTAATAAATGTTTAATAAAGATATTCTAGCACTAGAAAAGGTTCAGAAAAGGGCAACTAAGATGATTAGGGTTTTGGAGAGGGTCCCATATGAGGAAAGATTAAAGAGGCTAGGACTCTTCAGCTTGGAAAAGAGGAGACTAAGGGGGGATATGATAGAGGTATATAAAATCATGAGTGATGAGGGATAAGGAAAAGTTATTTACTTATTCCCATAATACAAGAACTAGGGGTCACCAAATGAAATTAATAGGCAGCAGGTTTAAAACAAATAAAAGGAAGTTCTTCTTCACGCAGCGCACAGTCAACTTGTGGAACTCCTTACCTGAGGAGGTTGTGAAGGCTAGGACTATAACAATGTTTAAAAGGGGACTGGATAAATTCATGGTGGCTAAGTCCATAAATGGCTATTAGCCAGGATGGGTAAAGAATGGTGTCCCTAGCCTCTGTTTGTCAGAGGATGGAGATGGATGGCAGGAGAGAGATCACTTGATCATTGTGTGTTAGGTTCACTCCCTCTGGGGCACCTGGCATTGGCCACTGTCAGTAGACAGATACTGGGTTAGATGGACCTTTGGTCTGACCCGGTACGGCCATTCTTATGTTCTTATGTTCTGTAAAATGCTTTGTGATTCTTAGAGCAAAGGCAGTAGACAAACACCAGGTCTAATGGTGGGTTCTGAAATGTTTCAAATGATGAAGCAATATTCCAAAGTTCTGAGAGACACTAGTACAGTTTTCAGGATTCAACATGCTGTGTTCCACTTCTGGTTGACAAAGTGTATTTGAAAAAATGGCACTGTGAAACAATGCTACCATTTCATGCTTGTAAGTGTTACACGTTAACACCCCTTGAAGTTTGCCTTTTTATTTCAAAAGTAGCTGTGCCGGTTCCAAGTTTTGTGTGTGTATATATATATATAAATCAATTTACTTCAGAAAAGGATAAGTATGCAGAGTATGAGGGATTAGAATGACACCAGATTCCCAAGCTTGATAAAACAGATTTTTTTAAAGACTGACTTTGAAGTGAAAATTAAGTAAATCTTTGAAATTTGAGTCAGAAATGGTGTATTTATAAAAGCCACTGAATGTAAACAAGTGGCCTGACTTTATGCTGTGTTGCATGATGGAACTATATGAATAATCTGGAGGTGAAAGACACTTTTCTTTGTTAATATCTTGGGATGAATTTAGGCAAAGTTTAATGTTCAGAAAGGGGAGAGGCAGAGATCACTGACTGGGCACTTTCAGGTAGGAAAAATAAAAGACAAAATATATTATTTTGTGCTCTCTGTTTAGCTGAAACTGGACTCAAAGATTATTTGTTTAGCATGAATAATGTGCTAGGTTCTTCAAGCAAGAATAAAGCTTTTAGTTAGGGGATGACTATCTACATTAGATGATGTAGTGTTAATAAATAATACTAATAATACCAAGCTCTTATATAGTGCCCATCTTTAGGTGCCTAAGTATCTTAATAATATGGCCCTATGTCCTGGAAAAAACAGTTAGATACATGTGGGCAGAAATCAGCTGTAACTGACTAATAATCATGTAACTTTAAAAAGTGTTCCAGAAGTAATCGACTAGTTATAGGGTTTTTAATTGCTGAAAAAGGATAGATGTGAGGCTAGGTATCAAGTTACTAGAAGGGGCATGGCTATGTAAATTGTATGATGTGATATTAGTAGGAGAGAGTCTATGCTAATGACTCCTGTTAAGCCTCCAAGTATATCCATTGTGAACAGGGCTGGCTCCAGCTTTTTTGCCGCCCCAAGCGGTGTGTGTGTGGGGAACCAAACCCGATTGAGCTGCCGCTGAAGTGCCGCCGAAGAGGAAGATAGGGAGTGAAGGACACACTGCCGAATTGCCGTGGAATACTGAAGCGGACCGATTGAGCTGCCGATGAAATGCCGCCGCTGCTGACCTGGACATGCTGCCCCAACAATGCATGGACTGCCGCCCCTTTCTATTGGCCGTCCCAGGCACCTGCTTCCTTCGCTGGTGCCTGGAGCCGGCCCTGACTGTGAATTAGGGTTCAGGTCCTCAAAGTTATTTAGATGCCTAAATTGCCTTGAGGGTCTGGGCCTATATATTTCCAGAAGCCTTGCCAAACTCAGAGTGAGCTGTTAATAAAAGTGCTGTGATTCTCTCCTAACTAAACATTGCACTTTACAGACCAGTAAAAAGAAAATGGGCCAGAACTTAATCTCATTTACAATAGCTTAAATCCAGAGTCAGTTCATGAATGTAAACAAGGTGACTCTGGATTTAAACTGGTGTAACTGAGATCAGAATTGGTCTACATGTCCCTGTCCCAAGGGGCATACAGTCTAGGTAATAGACAACGTGCAGTTGAAGGATGAAGAATGGGATTGAATAAAGCAGATTATTGAGCAATTGGGGTATGTATTTCTGGTTCTTTAAGGTTATGTATGTTTCAGCTCATTTATTTTAAAAGAGCACAGAAAAGTAATGGAGAATGGACACTGTGTCTTAACAGAAAGTAGTCCCATTCTCAGGGACGCTAATCCATCGGTGTGCATGCTCCATGTACAATGGAGTTTACCATTTGAACTTCCTGGGGCAACAGGTCTTCTGGTCTGTATGTAGATCTTTTAATCGGTTACTCTACAGCTCCCTGAACCAGCTGTGGAAGGGATCATGCTGGCTGCAGTGATAAATCTGCCATGGGAGATAAAGGGTTAAATTTTGCACTGGGCCTCCACGCAGATTCTGCCAGCAGCCCCCTGCATAACTTACAACAGCCTTCTGACGGCTGCCTATATGGGCTGCTCTGCATGAGAAAACGGCCGTTTTGAAAATGTGTCCATAGCTGTCTCGTGGCATGACTGCTAGGGGAGCCATACATTCAACATGACTAACCCTGTGGTCCTTAGTCACCTGCAATTCCAATTGGTTTCTCTTACATCTTCCATGGACAACCCATCTCAACCAATCAGCTCTCTGAGGTTTTAATAATCAGTGAATTGTCCCTGTGCTTACATTTCCAAAGAAAATGTTTGTAATCAAACATCCACAGTTTTCAGGTGGGGGTGAAGGGCTCCCCAGCTTGATGCTGACAGGTAATAGGATGTGGACCTTTATGTCTTTAGGGCACCTGTTCAAACTTGGTCATAAGCAGGTTGGTAATAGGCTTCAGCTGGGCTTGATCAAAAGCCAAATTTACTAATGGGCTTTGGATCAGGCCTCAGAACAGTTACCATGTGAAGACTGTGTGGTGGGGGTCAATGAAATGAGCTGCTGGTGTCAGTCCAATACCCAGGAAAGAGGTTCCCCACAGCCCCACCCTTCAAAATACTGCGATCACAACTGGCAGTGCTGGCAGCAGACTCAGCCATGAGGACAAGGATTATTGTTATTTTATTAATAAACATTTGTGCTTGCCAGCCCTGTGCATTCACACAATGCATTTCAAACATAAATCAGGGATGTTCCCTGCAAGGGAGAGCGAACAGGCTTAATAAGACAAGTTGCAACATTTAGGAGAGGGTAGATAATGTTGTTGGGCTCTCTACTCTAATGAGTGTAGGATGGATAGAGAGACTGAGGGGACAAGTGTGTGGCTGAGTAGTTTTTATTGAGCTTTCTGGCTGATCACCTAAATCACATGGTATTAATTCGGTTCCCTAAACTTTACAACCAGGAGTCACTTTTTTTTTTTCTGATTCCAAATTATCTGTGAATGTTTCTAATTGTCCGACATGAATCTATCCTATGAATTATAACAGTAATAGAAAGAGCTTTTTGCACCGGCCGGGGAAGCCCTTCTTGTACAGATACTCTTTTAAATAAATAGTCACATGGTTGTCCAGGAGGCTTTTGCCTTCTGCAAATGGTGCCCTGAATGAAATCTCCCCTCACCTACATTTTGGCAATTTTAAAATCTCACTTGCTATGTAGACAATTGGGCTTGATTCCCCGCTGCCCTGCACTTTGTGTTATTTACATCTATGCAAAGTGCTTGTAAAACCCCACCAGATCAGCAATCACCACTTACACCAGTGTCCATGTTTTGCAGCCACTCTGCACCTGTGAAAAGGGCCACATGCCAGGCAAGGCAGTGGAGAATCAGTCCCCATGGCACCACTTTTTCCTCCCCTATATCTCTCTGGAAGTGAAGAGGATAAAAGTGATGGATCTCTTTCCAAACTCCATTGTCTGGTTCTCATATTACAACCCTCCACAGTCAATTTGCAGCATCTCTTAAAAATCATGTTCAGGACACTGCCCGAGGCAGTTGTGTGTGGTTGCCAAGTAGCTACCAAAAACTGATATGTTCCTCTGCTGCAAGGGGCCCCAGTCACGGTGGATGATGGTGTATGATGTATGATGGTGTACGAGACAATTTAAAATGCTATCGAACAAACAAACAACAATCACAACTTGCTGTTTGCTTTCCATGTGGTAATTGTCTCCTGCCTTTTTTTCTTCAGTCAGTTACCTTTAGAAAATGCTTTATTGGATGACAGTGATTAGCATTTTGTAGTTAATTGAAAGGACACTGTCAATTACTCTTTGTAGCTGTTAATTTTTCTTCCACACCATATTGGATTCATGGCATTCAGGTGCACACTTCCTGATTCAGGAAAGTACTTAAGCATGGGATTTTAGCATGTGTTAAGATGACATCTTAAACAGGGATGCTTTCCCGAATTGGGGTTCTGATGATTATCTCAGGGGACAAGTTAGTCCTTATTTTCTAGCTACCCTATAGGAATTAATATTAGATACCAGACATTTACATTGTTTGAGTAGCATCAGGATCTCCTAGAATCAACTCTTGGGGCATAAAGTGTGGAGCCATTCATCCCCCAGATAGTTCTTCTGCTCAACCCCAGTGTCAGGGCAGAGTTTGGTCCCGTGTAGATCTCAATCTCATTTTTATTTATTTTCCTGACTTTTAAAATATTTCATCCCTATTCAGTTTTAGGAGTAATTATTATGTCAAAGCAGAAGGCATTCTGAGACCCACTAACAGATGCTCTGCTGGTATTTCATGCTTCCCTACAGCACTGTATCTTCACAGGCATTCACGAGTTCTTTTCTCTGAAGGGGACTTTTAAGCAGCCACAGGGGAAGGAAACAATTTTCTGGGTTTAATTTCTCAATAAGTGCAAAAACACATCCCTGATTTCTGCTCCTCCCTTTGGGATTGCTTCATTCAGCTCTCATTTCCGAAAGACTTCTACTTCAAAGAGTTGCTAAAGACCTACAGTAGGAGAGCCTGGATCAATTTTATCTCTGGGGCAAAGGAGAAAAACTCCCAATGAAGTAAACAGGAGCTGTACCCACTTATGCCAGGGATGACTGGTCCCTTGGTTTTTGTAAAGAGTTGGCTTGATTCTTTCTGTATCCATTGTAGGGGATGGGTAGGGGTATTCCAGCTACTGTTCTTTCCGGCTTTCTTCCAGTGCTTTGACTTGATTAGCCCATTCCTTTTCACTCACACTCGATTTTACCACCAGTATGACTTGTCTATGCCAGACAGTTGCACTGGCTCAGTTTAAATCCATTTTTTTTAAATCCAATCTCATTTAACTGGTGCAGATGGTTTAATTCAGTTGAAGAGCAGTTTATTTTGGTTTCGCTTAAACCAGATTCTAAACGACTTAAACTAAACCAAAATAAGCCCGGTTTAAGGGGGAACAAAGATGTCCATGCAGAGGTTTAAACCAATTTAGTTAAACTGATGCAAATTCTCATGTTAACTTTAACCAGTACACCTGTCTCGTGTAGATGCTCCCCCCGTAGAGAAGCTAGCGAGCATGAGGCAGCCTGATCTCTTCTCATTCCCCAGTGGCAGTCTCTTCAGGTCAGGACTCAGACACAATGGTAGGGCAGCATGAAGGACTTACCATACTACCATGTGGTACCTGTTTTGGGCATGAGCAGGACTGGTGCCTTTCATTAACGCTTAGAGCTATACACTATACATTAACTTGGACCAAGATGCGCTGGAAGTCACACCTTTGGGTTACTTTGGAACAGGTCTGGTGCAGACACTTATTCTGAAGTGAGCTCCCTAGCTTGAGATAATAAGTTGCCTTTTTTTACTGAATTAAATTATGTTCACACCCAGACTTGCACTGAAATAGCAAAAGTCATGAAATTACTACCCAGTTAGTTATTTCCCTTTGAGTTACATTGGAGACGAGACTAAATTCATTTCTCTTTAATTTGTAAAACAGGTACAATTATTTTTCTTCTTGAATTCTTTAGGAATAATTTTCCAAACTCCCTAAAATTGCTGACTCTGGGGGATTCAAATGCTCACTGTAGTAATTTCTCTGAATAGTTCACATAGGGATTCTTATTGATCACAGACTCTCTTCACCTCACTCAGCATGTTTGTTTCCTTATTTTCCGAGAAGGTCACAATTTGATCTCATTATTTTGCTTAGTTTGCACCCTTCATATTTATCTTCGAAGTTATTAACGAGTTTATGATTATAGGGGGATGTGCTTTACTTTGCCTCCATCAGCAAGTTAGGTTTGTACAGTTTGGCCTAAATATTTTGGGAAAGATTGTAAAGGTATTTAGACACTGAACTCCCATTGATTTCAATGGGAATTCAGTCCCTAAATACCTTTAAAAATCTGGCCTTTTATGACAATTGGTAGATTTTTTTGCATGCGGCAGGGGAGTAGGGCACTTCCTTATTTGCTCATGTGTTTTTTTGATTGCTCTCAAAGAATCCACTGACTGTTACAGTCCCACACATGACATGGTCCCTGCACTTTTCTGCTTCAGACTCGGATTGAAAAGTTTTTTTCCTGCCCATTACAGAGAGAGGTGCTGAAATTCACACCTGGAATAAGCAGGCTCAACTCTATTGACTGCAGCTGCGGATTTGGCTGATAAAATTCAGGTGCAGGGTTTAGCTTTGATGTCTTGGTGTGGGACCATCTCCACAAATGAGTATGGAGAAGGAGAGAGATTTCATACAGAACTTGAATGGTTTAACTTAAATCTGTTAAAAAAACAATTCAGTTAAGCTGGTGCAAACCCCTGTGTGGACTCTCTTCTATCAGTTTAAAACTGCCCGTGCCAGTTTAATCTGCACCGGTCAAAGTCCCAAAGCAATCTACACCAAGAGAAACCAAGTAAAAGTGGGTTTCAGAGTGTCAAAAAGCTGCACTGATTAAGTTGGTTTCAAATCACACATCTAGTTACATTGATGCCATTTTGTGTGTACACCAGACTCACTGACATGTTTACCAACAGATCCATGATCTGCTTCACCCTTTTGATGTCTTAGCCAGGGCCGACAAGGGGGAGGAAGCCGGTACAAATTACCAGGGCCCGGCGGTCCGGAAGCGGGCCCGGGGCCTAGCTTCCCCGGCTTCGTCAGCCCTGTTTAGCCGGTCGGTCCGCCCTTGCTGGAGGGGATCGAAATTTTTTTTCCGCAGCGGCCCGAACCCGCTCTCGGCGGCCCTGTGTCTTACCATGACACAGAAGCATTCGTGAACGTGAAGATGGTTGGCAGATCATGAGGAAGACTATGGAAAGCTTTTTGGGCTACCTATCCCTGGGGAAAATCTCATCCTGCTCTAAGGAGGCTTTAAAATAGTCTCAGATATGAGTCTGAAAGAACGAAATCACTTTTCTTTTTATATTCTCCTTAATATCCAGGCTGGGTCACTTCCTGAACCTGAGCAGTCTAAGAAGCTTTGTCAGACATTTCAATTTTACTTAGTTGATAAGGTAAATGACTTTAGGCTGCATTTTTCTTCCAGTCTGAGAATCTGTCTGGATCTGCCTCCTTCCTGTGTATCTATTAGCCCACAGAAATCAGGCAATTGTGATTGCTCTCATTTGAATGTGCTCTGTATTGAGGATTTAAATAAGATTCTCTTAAAGCTTTGGCCAACCACTTCTAGTCTTGAGCCTTGGCCTTCCTCATTTATGAAAGGCTGTTTTTAGTTGCTTGCCCCAATTTTAACTCACACAGACAATCTCGCTTTCGCATTTGGCAAGTTGCCAAAGATCTAAAGTCTGCTATGGAATTTAGTCCCAGTGCTAAAGAAACCAACTATGCCAAAGAAAAGTATTGCTAATTAACAACCTATTTTCAACATATTTCCTTAGCTGTGATCGCTGGAAAAATTCACTAGTGTCTATTCAGCTTCTCCATCACCCAGGCTGTCAGATTTATACTGAATTTCATTAGGATTTCAATCTTCCTAAATACAGAGGTGACTGTCCTCAAACCTTGCATTGGCAAACTCTTCCTTTACCTTTAGATTGACCTGGAAGCTCAGAGATGGTTTAATTTTATTTAGCTCTGGCTGTAACTGGGTTTGGATGAGTATTTTCCCAAACTAGGTACCTAAAATTAGGACACCAAGATTTTCAAAAGGGACACATGGTTTTTGGGATCCCAACTTGAAATGCCTTATAGGGAACTAACTTTCAGAGAGAGAGTCTCAGCACTTTCTGAGAATCAGTCCTCTTTATGCTGTCTCACTTTGGGTATCCAAAAATGGATGGATTCAAAATGCTAATCACTTTTTAACATCTGTGTAAAGCTACTGAGTAAGTTCAGATGACTCTCTGTGGTAGGTGCAAGATAAGAGAATTGGGTGTGACCCTTTGGTCAGAGGAAAGTCAGAGAAGAGATAGGGAAGTCCTGCAGGAAACCTTAGGAACAGCTTGGGGGAAAAGCTAAGGCTGATATTGCTGTTCTGTTGTCATTGTTATGCCAAGTTTTGCCAGGTGGGGCTGTTACACATAATCTGTCAAGTCCTTTTTATTGGCGTGCGAGTAAGTGTTCAGTCTTGGGAAGACATGCTCTTTGCTGTTAGTTTTGGATATGTTTAATTTGGTTCCTTGTGGAGGTGGTGGTCCTTGGAGAGGGAACTGTGAAAGTAGCCTGAAGGTTTTCTTTCTGCTATAGTCTCTGGTTAGAGCATTACAGGATATTCCCTGGGAACAGGGCATTGGTGTGGGGCTATGAATCCTGGAAGAAAGGATTACCCTGCATGCTGTTTGACCATCTCATTTCAGGACTGGCATATATATGTGTGTATACAACAAGTTACACTTTAAATATTCCCAGACTCCATGATACTGATTTCTACTGCACTGAAAGACTGACCTGCAAGGCCCAGACATCTGCTACTGTTCTGCAGAGAGGTGGCACAGCATTATCATCTGAGTTACCAATAAAGCCAGATGTCAGGAAGGGACTAGGAACCATTTGCGACATGTGCAGACATTGATCCTGGGTCTCTATTCTTTTACAAGCGTCATTTCCCTGAAACCACAAGTTATACTGGTGTACAATTGGGTGTAACAGAGTGGTGAGTTAGGCCCAAATGGGCACGGTGGGAATGCAGCCTCTTCACAGGGTCACAAACTCCTTTGGCAAAGTGTGTAAAGCTACCAATCCTCTGGGCCCCTCAGTACCGGTGGTGGGTGGGCTAGGGAGCATGTGTGTGTGGGGAGGTGGGAATGGGCGTGTGTAACATTTCAAGTTACAAAGTCCTTTTTATCATGTATCTGTTTCTTAGAGCATTTAAATAACAATCTAATGCAGAATATAGAGGAGACAGGAATGGAGGCAGCTGGATGGGAAGGGATCAGGATGGGGGCTAGAGAGATGTATAGGATGAGGGATATTTTCCTTATATCTTTGCAGTGGGAGTTTTGTATTATTTGTAACAAAAATAAGAAGGAAGGTCACAGACCCACTGTAACTACACTGGAGCAGATTCTGTTTGTGATTAGATTGGTGTGATCGCTCCACTGGAGTCACTGCAGATTTACACTGGTGTAAATGGTCCCCAGCCTCAGGTACTTGAGCTTAATTCCATTATTGTGTAACGTTATTTGATCCCTTTGAATGCTCTGCAGTTCAGTTACCTAATGCATTAGCAGGAGTATGTGGTATGGCTAGATAGGCCTGGGCAGAACCCAAGGTCCAGAATTGGAACCAGTCTGTTCAGTTGATCCCTGTCCCTCTGATGGGCTGAACCAAAGCCATTGTTTTAGACACCCACAGCTTTAAAAGTCAGCAAGCTCAGTCTTCAGCTGTGCCAAGCTCATGCCCAGTGCACCTAAGGGGGGTGGAGCCAAAGGCTGCTCTAAGCTGTCTTTCCACTTGCCCCAGTCCTGGGGGCTAACCCACACCCTGGTGCAAGATAGAGCAGCCTAAAGGCTGTTCTAGCTAGCACTACCTTGAAATGGTCCCCAGTGGTTGTTAAAACTGAAAGGGCAGGCTAGAGTACCCCAGCCCTGGCCCTTTGCCACTCCTATCATGCCCCTAGTATGCTTAAATGCCCCAGGTTAACTTAAATAAGGTATTTTACCCACACCGCCATCTAGTGGCATAGCAGTATAATACAGTTCAGCATTCCACTTCATCTCCCCCTTTCAGTTCTACATTCCTACCATTTACAATATTTAGACTATCACATGGTCTCTGAAGTTCAGTCTGAATCACACTGGTTTTCTAATTACACAATCCAAATGCATAACAACTTGATCATCTGGCTGTTCATTAGTTGTGACATTTGTCACTGGTCGGTTTAGAATCCTTGGGTCTTCTACTTCTTGTTCTGTCTCTGCTATTCGTATAGTTTGCTCTGTTGACCGTTCTTTCTGCAGGTATTGATGGTTTCTGTTGAATTCTCCACTGTTGGTCTCAATCACATATGATCTGGGTGCTGCATTCTTTTTATTAATGACAGCTGGAGTTGACAATTGTTTTTCTACATCCAGTTTGACGTGATCATGGTCCCCAGGTTCTAGATCAGGCATCTCTCTGAGTGTAGTCAGTTGTAAAAGTGTTCATAAGATCTATTTGCTTTTAAAAAACAAAAACAAACAACAACAAAAAATGATTTGGCTACTCTCTTCATTGCTGGCCACTTTGGAGACAGATTCTTTTTCAAAGTTGGCAAAGAGTTCTGTGGCACTTTATAGACTAACAGACGTATTGGAGCATGAGCTTTCGTGGGTGAATACAAAAAGGTGCCACAGGACTCTTTGCCACTTTTCCAGATCCAGACTAACACAGCTACCCCTCTGATACTTTTTCAAAGTTGGGACAGTAGTTCTGAGTTGTCTTCCCAGCAGGACTTGTGCTGGATTTTATTCAGTAGCTGCTATTGGTGTTGATCTGTAACTCAGAAGAGTGGGGCATAGATCTTCCTGCTGTAGGATTTTCTTGGCAATCAATACAGCTCTCTCAGCCTCTCCATTTGCTTGCGAGCAACATGGGCTGCTAGTAATATGATCATCATATTTCATTTGGAAATACTTCACTTCTGCTGCAGCAAATTGTTGTCCATTGTCTATCACTAATTTTTCTGGAATACAGAAATAGCAAAAGTGCACTTCAGTTTCTTGATAACACTGTGACATGCTATACATTATTTTTCTATATTAATGTTTATATGTATATTTTTGTATATTTCTATACAATATTCTATTTTTCTATACCTGGAAAAATAGTCCATGATGACCAGGTAATAATGTCTTCTGATTTCGCATAAATCTGCAGCTAGCCTCTTCCAAGGTCTGTTTGGAAGAGGTGTTGTTGTTAAAGGCTTTTTGTGATACATTGGTCTGTTCCGCAATGTTCACATACAGATAATTTATTCTTTATGTCCTTGCTGATGCCCAGCCACCATTCTGACTGGTTGGCCTGCTCATGGCATTTAGTTAATCCTTGATGTCTGTCATGGATGAGGTTTAGGATTTCTCCTCTCATTTCATTTGGAATTACAATTGTCTTTACATTTTACATTCCAATTACAATTGGAATTTCCAATTGTCTTTAATCATGAGCCCATTTGACTTCCTTCATTGTCCACACACAGTAAAGTAGTCTCGTCCCTTTCTTAATGTCCTTTAGATACTTGGACCAGCTGCTCCAATGTAATTTAGAACTTCCCGAAGTTGCTTGTCTGTCAAGATTGATTTTTTGCAGCTGGTTTAGTCTCTTTTCTAACACTTGTCTATATGTGTTCACACCACCACTTATGCCTTTGTTATCTTCAAGCTCACAGGTAATGGAGTGTGATGCTGGGCTCCATGACAGAGTGTCTGCTACTCACAGATTATTCCCAGGAACATATTTAGCTGTTGGGTTAAATCACATTAACCATAGCAATAGATGTTGGGTTCTCAGCAGTGCTTGATGCAGGTCTTTTTAGTTGGTATATTCAAGTCTCTCATTGGTTTTACTTTCTTAGGGCTGGGACAGATTTCATCTTTGTTTGTTCTCGGTCTCAAAAACTCAATTTGGGGTAGGTGGAAAACACCTGTTTAGCTTCACTCTGGACTGACAGATTAGGATTAGGATTGTTGTGTTCTTCCACTGAAGACCCATATATCACAATATCATCCGTGAAACTACAACTCCATTTGTGTTTGTTAACAGTGCTGCCATCTTTCTTTGGAAAACTTCAAGTGAATAGGTAATCCCAAAAGGTAATGTTTCAGAGAAAAATCTCCCAAAGGGTGTGACAAATGTAGTCAGTTGTGAACTTTCTTTGGCTAAAGGAACTTGCCAGAATCTGCTGGAGGCATCCAGCTTGGAGGATACCAAAGTCATCCAGTGTTGGGAGGATATATTTTCCTCTCACAACTACTTCATTAAGTCTTTGAAGATCAATACAGATTTGCATTTTTCCATTTTTTTCTAATGGTACCATTGGGGCACACCATGATGTTGGCTCAGAGATTTTCTCGATTATGCCAATTTGCTCCTTTCTTTTTAATTCAGTTTCCACTTGATGAAGTAATGGGACAGGATTTCTGAAAGGTGTATCACACTATATGATTCAGCATTGTTTTGTCAGGTTAATTGTACTGGATCTCCTTTCACAAGTCCAATATCACCAAATATTCCATCGAATTCTTCCACCTTTCTTTCTAGGTCCATCGTGGCCGCCACACTATGTCTGAGAAGGCTGTGGCTCTGTGATCCTTTGATCACACCCACTGTGAATGCACAGTTTTTGTCTTTGTAAGTTGTTTCTGTGGTGAACAAGTTCAGAATCTCTCCAGGGCTAGTCAAAGCTGGGTCTGGTAACTTCAGGTCTGGGAGGTTGTGATGGGGTGTGTACCTCACACAGGCCCTGAAGGGGTTATTATGGGCCTGAAGGACCAGTTAGGGTACCTGGCTGCACATGAAGGGAAAGCCAGGCTTAACTGAACAGGAGGTTGAACTGGGCTGTAGCAGGCTATAAAGCCAAGAAGTTTCCAGCAGAAGAAGGCTGCAGGGAGAGAGTCTGCAGTCACTGTCTGGGAGCAGAGAGAGGGAAAGTGAAAACCCAGGAGGGAGAATAAGTGTCGGGGTTCTAGCCCAAGAAGAAGCATCTTCTCCAGAGGAGTTGTGTGGAAAGGAAGCTTGAGAGCGCTGGATAGGAAGAAGCCCAGGGTAACAGCAGCAATGGCCTGTGCATACCTTGGCTGCTTGTTATAGGGACCCTGGGCTGGAACCCAGTGTAGAGGGTGGGTCTGGGTTCCCCTGCCAGCCACTGGAAAGTGGCACAGGAGCATTGGAGATGCCAATGAGACAACTGTTCCGGAGAGATTTTGTTACCCTGGGAGTACTACAGGGACCTGCCTGGAGGGCTGAGTCACAAAGAGGGAGCACCCTGAGTCATGGAGAGAGAGGGGCCACAGTGCAAGGAAGGGAGCACCAGACCTGAGTGGAGCTAATCCCCAGATGTGTCCACAAGGAGGCGCCCCTAGTGGTAAGTGAACTCCTTCATAGAGAGGTTGAAGATAATTGTAAATCCCTTCTGAGATGACTGTGATGTCTGCTCCTGAGTCAGTTTTAAAGTTAATAGTCTTGCCATGAATATTCAGTTTCACTCTCTAGGCATGCTCTGTATCATTGCAAGTGATAGATCCCAGAAACAATGGCTCTTGATTGTAGGTAATATGAGTGAACTCCCTGACTGTTTTGTGTGGCAAATAGCTGGAAAATGTCCATATTGCATGTATTTATTACACTGTGCACCTCTGGCTGGACATGCATCATCTCTTGGGATATGACTTCCAGCCTACATGCACAATGTGTAGAAAAAGTCATATCCCAAGAGATGAGGCATTTGCCACACAAAACAGTCAGGGAGTTTACTCATATTACTCATATTGCCGACAATGCGCAGTGTCTCTCTTACCTGGGAGTTCTCTCTCCTTGCCTCAGGGGTTTTATATTAATGATGTTTTGCGCCCAGGTGTATGTTTATAGCTTCTAAGCTAGCTTCAGGTTTTTCAAATTGCTGCTGCCTTTTGTTCTGTTGTTTGACTAGTTCAGACTGCTTTGCTTTCTGTACAGCTGTGGCTATGGTAAAGTCCGTCTTCAGCTGTAGCTGCTGTGAAACATTTTTATCTGTTAACCCAATAACCAACCTGTCTCTGATATTTTCATATTTTGCAGTCCCCAAAATCAGTTTTCAGCCTATTTATGCAGAGCTTTTATAAAACATTCAACATTTCCCCATGGTTCTTGGATTCTCCGGTGAAATCGGCTCTTTCATAAATCACATTGCTCTGAGGAAGAACGTATGCATCAAACATAGCCAGAACTCTTTCCTAGCAATTTTTGTGACTGCCTTCAGGAAAGTCAAAGGATTTAAAGATATGCTCTGCCTGCTTCTCCATAGCCTAAATTAAAGAAGATACCTGTATATCTCCAGTTTCCTTGTGGAGCTTGTTTCCAATGCAAAATCTTCCATAATACTGCTTCCAGTCTGTCCACTGTGATGTTTTGTGAAAACTGAAGTTCTCTGGGTCAGTGAAGAGTGGCGTGTTGATGAGATCCTGCAATCTTAGTTCCTTTTGTTTTCAACCTTTCTTGCTATTTTCCTTCTGTTTTCATTCTCCTCGGGCACTAGTTTACTTCTGACACCATGTCATTTTCCTGAACCAGATATGGACTGGATACAGCGCTTTCTTATACACAGCAGCTGTGTTCATCCTAAGATCACTTTATGCACAGCCAGGTATGGCTGAGGTTAGCTTAAATATATAAATATAATTCAGTTTAGCATTCCATTGCAGAAGCAAGAGGAGAATTTATAGGCTGTTCTGGGATGGGGCTCTGCATCTCTCCGGTTGAAGCTGTTTCACTTTGTATAAAATACTTGACTTGGCATTGGGCCAGAGAGAGAAGACAGTCTATAGCCTTGTGGTTAGGACACTCGCCTAGAAGGAGGGAGCCCCAAGGCCCTGCTCCACTGAATATTTATTTATATAAAGTGCTAGCTTCAACAAGAGAGACTGAGAAGACCTGCCAACAGAATAACCTCTGTGCTAATTGTCAGGATGCTTACTTGGGAAAGGAGACACCTGAGCTCAAATTCCTGCTCTTGAGGGGGCATTTGAACATGGGTCTCCTGCATCCCAGGCAAGTGTCCTAACTACTGAGCTAGAAGTTATAAGGTGTGGAGCAGCTAAAAGTTATGTGTCGCTGCTGCTATTTTGTGAATCTAGTAATATAATAATTCTTGTACAGTGATTTTCATTAGTAGATCTCAAACTGCTTAACAAAGGAGACCAACAACATACATGTTGCCTCTCAAATTTCTGACCAAAATTATTTGGTGAATTCATGTCAAATTCACAAATAGTTTGGGGTCAGCCAATACTACACTTTTTTTAGTGGATAATACATTCTGGGATGTCCTACTGCACAGAGAACTAGGAAGAAGAGGAACTGGACAAACTAGTTACACAGAAAGAATTAGAGTGCTGTTCACATGGCAAAACATCTATATAGCACTGGTTCCAGGAAGACAGCTATGCATCAGATTGGGCCTCTGGCAGGCATGACACGGCTGCTATGTTTCAGCTAAGTTGTTTATGGACACTAAGCATGCTCAGAGCTCTGGTAAATAAAAAGTTTTACAAACTTGGTTAAAAGCTGCAGTGGAACCAAGGCCTTTGGTTTTGGAACCCAGCTGCAAATCTCATGAGCAAATCATAGGAGAACAGGCTTCTCAAGATTTCAGCACTGTCTGGTTCCAGGCAGGCCACAAACCCCACAAGAACTGCCCTTTGGTGCCACTGCTTAATTTCAAAACCACTGCAAGGGTAAGCATGGGGAAATGAAAACAAAATCTTAAATGCATCAGCACTCAGGATGCTAGCAAAAAGCTCTAGGTTCAGGATGGGTTCTGGATGATGGTCCAGGGCAGTACCTCATTTATTATAACCAGAACTGGCTTCCTCAGTCTCACCCAACCCGAAGCTTTCAAAAATCATGAGTCAGCCCCCCGGACCATGTGATTGGCTGAAAGAACACCAGATTTTTAAAAATATATATAAATGTAGGGTTGCCTTTATTTGCCTTCTCATTTTTAAACTTTTGGGGGACATATTTTCATTTTTCCTTCACACCCAGGAAGGCTAGAAACTTAATTCCTCTTTATAGAATCATAAAAATGTAGGGTGGGAAGAGACCTTGAGAGGTCATGTAGTCCAGCCCCATCTGCTGAGGCAGAACTAAGTAAACCTAGACCATCCCTCACACATGTTTGTCCAACCTGTTTTTAAAAACCTCCAATGACAGGGATTCCAAAGTCACCCTTGGTAACCTATTCCAGAGCTTACCTATCTTTATAGGCAGGAAGTTTTACTGATCTCTAACCTAGATCTCTCTTGCTGCAGATTAAGCCCATTACTTCTTGCCCTACCTTCAATGGATCTGGGTCATGCCTCTCCCTCGTCTCTAGCACCACCCTTGCCCATGGTCACTCTGGCATAGTGGCAGTCTCCTTTCTAGTAGATAGTAAGTCAGCCCTCTGCAGAGCCATAACAAGGAATTTTTGTGCCCGAGGCAAGGGCCGGCTCCAGGCTCTTCAGCGGCAATTCGACGGCGGGCCCTTCTCTCTGAGAGGGACTCAGGAACCCGCCGCCGAATTGCCGCCAAAGAATGAATGAAGCGGTGGCGCAATTCGGCGGCAGGTCCTTCCCTCCGACAGGGACTCAGGGGCCTGCTGCCGAATTGCCATTGAATAAGTGGCGGCGGTAGAGCTGCTGCTGAAGCGCCGCCGATCGCAGTAGAGCTGTGCTCCTCCACTTTGCGCACCCAAGGCAAGTGCCTCACTCGCTTCTCCCTTGTTACAGCACTGTCCCTCTGGCTGAGTCACCTGTCTAGTGTGATCCTCTGTGGTAACAGAGTCCAACAAAATATAAAGTCCAACATCTGCAAAGGATATATCCCTGTGGGCTGTGTACCCTGGCCTCAGGACTTAAAATGTCTCTGTCACCCCTCTCACCCTTATCTCCAGGGAGCGAAGGGGTTTGTGCCCCTTTCATGGGAAGGTGGTAGTTGGGGGAGATCAGGCCTTCTCTCTCCACCAGGCTCCAACCCAGGACCCCGTACAAGGCAGTGATAGCAAATACCCAGCAGTGCTCTGGGGCTGCCTCCCTGAGCCACTTCCTACCACTGACCACACAGTCCAGGGCATGGTCAGAAAGCCTTGCAAATGCTCCATCAGATGACGGAGTGAAGAGTTCTTATGGGCTATGGAAAAGCTGGTCCCTCCTGTAGAGCTTAGGGTAGCTGTTGCTTGCATTTCTTTCCTTGCAGACCTGAGGCCTTTGCTCAGGAGCTCCCAGGATAGGTCTGTCCTACCCTGTCTGCCGTCTTCTGAGCTATCTGAGTCTTTTATATTCCTCCCCCATCTGGAGCAGTCTCTGCAGGTGCTGGCCGATGGGGGGAGGGGCACAAGGGCCCACAACTGCTCCTAAACCCCTTCTAGCTCAGTGTAGGGTTTATATACTTCATCACACTAACCTAAATCTCCTTAGCTGCAGCTGAAGAAGATTACTTCTTGTCCTATCTTCAGTGGACATGGAGAACAATTGATTACTATTGTCTTTATAACAGCCCTTCTACAATAAAAGCTGAGATTGCTGCAGGAAACTGGGGCTTTCAGAAGAACACCAAATATTGAGAGATTCAGTAAAATTGCATGAGATGGCAACACTGAATACAAACCATTAACATAACCAAAGAGAGTTTGATTCTATTCAAGTTAGTGTCTCCAAACCCAGAGGTTGGTTCATTTCTTAAGCCATTTGAACAGCTTGACTGTCTATGAAAAGCTTTGCCTTGGAGAATTCCATTTGAATTCCTTGTTTCTCTGCTAAGCACTTTGTCCTTTGTACTAAGGAAATATTTCTTGGAGACGCATTCAGTGGGCCCACTCCTGTTCACACTAAAGCAAAAGGGAATTTGGCCACTGACTTCAGTCAGGCCCAGTAAAAGGCAAATATGGGAATGCAATTGCTTATGCAAACCACCTCCACTTGAATACCAAATCCTGCAGATTTAGTGAACCTAACCCCTTGAACAGAAACATTAGAATTTTGCTAGCTAAATGTAACATTAGCAAGTAGCGTGTCAACTTTCTCATATTTTCTGTCATCTTAAAACTGGCATGTGCCTGATCCTACTACTCTCATGAAATCAAAATTCCTACTGCCATCACGGGGAGGTTTTGCCAGGATTAGGCCCAAAAAGAATATTCTCTGTCAAAGTGTTTTATCGCGTCATGCAAGTCTCAAGAGAATTTGTGCAACAGAGGTGAACAAGTCATTCAGCTTTGCCCATTTGCCTCCTGCCTCTTTAGGTATGGCTAACTCTGCTACCCCAATTGCTACTTTCTAGTCATTAGTTGTATGAGATGTTTATCTGGAAACATAAAGCTATCGTACAAGTATGTTACAGTAGGAGAGGGTTAATATCCTTCTGAGTGCAAAATGCCCTCATGGGAATGGAATGTGTACTGTTTGTAAGTGGTTGTGCCCCAGAATCCTCTGAGAGACTCCTAACTACTGAATGTTAACGATCGGTATTATTAAAGAACAATTGATGGCCTGAAACCAAACAACAGAAACTAATTACTGGAAAACTTTTATTGTCCTTTAATTACTGGGCCTCTTTGTCAATTAGCAAAAGGGAGAGAGAGAGAGAGAAAGAGACTCATTTTATAGCAACAATAAATTTTCTAGAACTACAGTCACCAGCAGCTGAAGAAGTGAGTCTATTAATGCACAATATTAAGGCACAATGTTCACTCTAGCTACTAAGTGAAAGTGTTTTTCATTTTAAAGAGTAAGGAGTTCTGTGAACGTTGATTGTAGTTTTCCTCATAAATTGCACTGCTGCTGCACACGATGGCTTTAACTGTCAAAGTAATTTTAATCCTTGACCAACAGATTCTGTCTTTGAGATTCTACTGTTAACTTGGCATCATGCCCACTGTAACATTTGAGCAGCACAAAGTGGCTAGAACAGGAGGAGAGAAACTGGTCCAGAGGCTTTAATGGGCAGGTAGACATTGCTGTAGCAAGGGTCTTTGATCATGGAAAAAGTAGCTCACTTGTCATCATTATAAAATGCTCTGCTGAAGGAACCTGACTCCAGAGTCACCTTAGACACAATACAGCTTTTAAGGCAGTTCCTCTGTGTACTGGCAACTAGGTACGTTAATCTGTTCTGGCTGGGAAGGACCACAAACTGATCCTTAAACTTGATGACATCTAATACTAGAGCAGGCTCAACAATATTTACAAATCGCTTATTCATCTATTTTTTCCCTGTCAATTGTCCCATAAATGGTGTGTGGAGACATTTTTTCCCAGCATTGAAGATGGTCAAGCAATAGGCAGCCAATAAATTAGCCAGGAATTTTTTTATGTCATTCAGCAAATAATTTATTCATAAATAGTATTTTCTTCTATTTGGCCAGCTCTGGTTAGTGCTTGCAGTCTGAGACGGGGGGGGGGGGGGAAGGGTTAATGAATCAGAGGGTCAGTTCATGCCTTTGTAACACCACTGACTGACGGAATAAACCAGGGAATAATTTGGTGCTCTGTTGGTAAAGCACTTCAGAGATATAAAGGGCTACATAAGCCATTATTTATGAATATATTAGTAGTAGTATTTAAATTCACTGGAAGGCAGTTACTAATAGACCCAACTGCTGATATTATTAGGATCAGAATAATTATTAATTGATTTCACACCTTTTGGTCTCAGCTAGATGCTCTGGTAGCTGAACTTTGAAAGCATAAGGGGGCATCAGATATAAGCTGATTTTGTCAGGGATGGGACACCCCTTACTGAGGAAAAACTGACAGCCCATCAAGCACCCTGAGCGTAGCAATGTTGGACGGATCTCCTTACTGGAGCATGGAGAAAACGATGCCACGGAAGAGAATGATTCTGCAAATCACATGCTTACTCAGCTCTAAAAAAGGGATTATTTCCGTGGCCCACACAAGCAGGATAAGATCCCGAGGAATTATTCATAGGAATAAAGTTAAGAGTTTATAGGAGCAGCCCCCAAGACAGTAAAAGAGCAGGGAAAGCACCAACTGTTAGAAGGGAGGTATCATTTAGATTTGTAACAGATGTTGGATACTGTGGCGGGGTGTTCACCCTACACCAGTCCCAAAGGGGTTAAGGTAGGGTGGACGGGCCAATTAACAGCATAGGCTGCACCTGGAAGAGGGCCAGGGCTCACTAATGCTTAATTAAGAACGACGCTCACCTGGTCAGGAACATGCAGGGCTTCTAAAAACTAGGAAGCTGGGAATGTAAGGGGGCAACAGTCTGCAGTTACTCCCTGACAGGAGGGAGGTGTGTTGAGGGTTACACGTCTGGCAAGAAGCCAAAAGGGAAAGTAGCCACAGGGAGTGGAGCAAGCTTGGATCGGTGGTAAACCCAGACGTGTCAGAAGAGAGAAGGAGGAAGTAGATCAGAGCTCAGGGAAGTTTCAATCAGGTCTTGGAGTAATTAGACATAGCTGGGGAGCATAGGGTCGCTGGGCTGGAACCCAGAGTAGAGGGAGTGTTCCCCTACCAGCCGCTGGACACGTGGCAGAGCCTTGGCTGTAGAATGGAGAACTGCCTGGAACAGCAGAGGGACAGTTTGTCCAGAGAGATGTTGACAGACCCTGGAAGGGGAGAACTAAAGTAGCCTGGCTGGAGGGCCGAGTCACATGGAAGAAGACTGCCCTGAGACCCGGAGGGTGAGATTGAGACAATGGGCTGAGCAACTGCAGGAAGGGGCGTCAGACCAGTGGCGAGTTTCTTCCCAGATGAGCCACGCCAGCAGTGAGTAGAAAACCCTGTTATAGATACACTGGATTGTTCTCAATGGGGTTGGCCAACCCAATGCCCTGCCTTTGTCAGGTTCTCTTCTGTATGTTCAGCATACTCCAATGACTTGAATTTGGGTTGCATTGGGAAAAGCAAGTAGGAAATAGCTTATAGTTTTGTCACAGCCTGTCATACTTTAGGCTACTTGAATAGAACACATTTTGAGCTACTTGGAGAATCTAGACCAGCTCCTGCAAGTGGCCTAAACAGAGACGGTAGCCTACAGTCTTTTGACACTTCATCACATATGTGATGATGCAGAGGAATAGTTAATCCCATAAAGAGCAAGCCAAGCTAAACGGGATTTCTGGAGTGTACCCTTGGGGCACTTTTGTACAGAGATTGGGGTGATTTAGCATTGCTCCCAAATTCCCTTCTCTGCCTTCTTCTCTTCAAGAGGATTTGAGGCAAGATTAGTTGAAAAGGTGGGAAAACTCTGCACAATGATGTGCGGTATGCACAGTCTCTAACAGGTGGTAGGAGAGTGAGGCTTATCCTGAACAATCCACACTTCAGACCTGAGCTATGTTAGAATGAATTATGAAGTTTAAAGGCCTGACAGCAGGATTTCTTGGCAAAGGGCCTGTGTGCTGCATATGTATGAACCCGGATAGGATGTGGGTTTATGTAACACCTGGCTGGGAAACCTCAGTGAGCGCAAGGACTCAGGTACAATCATTACACTTAAATCACCTTCAAATTTTGGTTGCTTGTTTCTTCTTTCCCTGTTTTGTTCATTTCTTCACTTTCTCTCTTGTCTCCCACTTCCATTCTCTGCATCCTTCAACATTTTCTTTCTTTTCCATCTAGTATTTTTTTCCTTTTTTATTTATTCTCTTTCCCCCACCACTCCCCTTTTCTCTCCACGGGTCTCACCTTTTCTCTTTTTCTGAAAAAATAAATTAAAACTGTCCCCACTTGTCTTAACTGTGTCTCCTGGTATAAATACATGGACAAATTTGACATATTCTGTCTCTGAGGGCTTGTCTACACATAAAAGTTGTACCCTATACTTAGTGGTACAACCCCCGTAGTGCGGACAAGATTATAGTATAAAAGTGCTTATACAAGCACAGCTTATTCCTGTGTAGGGAGGGGAGCAAGCTATACTAGTATAAGGTGCCTTTATACTGGTATAATTGTGTCCAAACTAGGGTTTTTAATGGTATAACTATTTCAGTAAAAAAGGTCACACTCCTATTGACATTGTTATATTGGCACAACTGTCAAGTTTGGACCAGGCCTACGAGTAGTCCAATGTACCTGCTCAGTTGTGCAATTTCTATGTAGCCTGCTGATGAAATGTCTTCCTGACCCCTACCTGAGCATCTGGTTTTGCCCTGAAGCATGAAGATTCAGAGTCTTCGTAGCTTGTATTTAAATTTTACCTAGTGTGAACTCATTTGGGATCTGGCCTGGTCTACACTACAAAGGCTCACTGGCATAGCTGTGTCAGCTAGGACTGGGGAAAAAAATCATCCCTGTTACCTGACATAGCTATGCTGACAAACCTTTGTAGTGTAGATGCAACTATACTGACAGAACACTGCATTTGTTGGGATAGCTAATGTTCAGGAAGGTGATGTAGCTATGCCAGCACAGCTAGACTGGCCAAGGAGCTGTAGTATAGACAAGTCCTCTGATTTAGCAAACAAAGCATGTAAGCATGCACTGTCCTTTCAGCAGAGCACTTACAGATATGCCTAACTTCAATTATGTGCTTAAGCATGGGAAGTCAATGGTGGGACTTAAATGTTTGCTGAATTGGGGACTCTAGTCTTATTTGTAGACGAGCTTGATTCTCCATTGCACTGGAGCTTGGGCACTATGGAGAAAATAGGCTATCAAGGAGCTGGTCACAGCTCCCTGATTCTCAGCCCCCTGGCCCTAGTTAAAGCTGCGAGGGGATGTTCTTTGACTTAAAGACATATGCCCATGGAAAATCAGGCATAGTGCAGGCTTGCTGTGTAATGGTCCTTCCCTGTCCTTAACGTTCTCCCTCCTTCTCCTGGCAGCAAGGTGGTTCCTGCATTCCCATGGCCACCTTTAGATGCTTTGTGTTCACTTTGTGCCTCTTTAGGCAACAGTATAATGACTCCTTCCTCTAATCATCATCAGATCTCAATGTGCAGAACAGAGCAGTTCAGTATCTTTATCCATATTTTATGGGGGAAACTGAGGCATAAGGAGGAGAAGTGACTTGCCTAAGGTCACCCAGCAGGCCAGTGGTAGAGCTGGGAATTGAACCCACATCTGCTGAACCCCTGTCCACTGCTCTTATTGTTGCAAGCAGTGTTGGGTTTACAATGGCGCCAGTGGTGCCCATGCTCAGAAGGGGTCCCGGCCTGCTTTGCTTGCACTGTGCCCTGAGACCCCGTCAGCCTGCTGGCTCCCCCTGCCCACCACTTGCTCCTCTCGGCCTGCCCACCAGCCAGCTGAGGACTCCTCTCCACCCTCTGGCCCCACCCACCAGCTTCTCTCTGCCTCCTAGCCGGACCCCAGTGCACCTCCGGCTCCAGGCAGTCTCTGATTCCCATCACAGGTGGGGCCCTGCCTGTCTCCCCAGAGCTGAACTGCCTGGGACTGTTGCAGACGCCTGGCCAGTCTCGGCCAGTTTTGGGGGGGGGCAATGTGGGGGGCTTGTCTGGGCCCCTCCAGGCAAGTGGGTCCTGAGGGAGTACAGGCGGGGCAGACCCTGGCCTGACTGATCTTACCACTCCTGAAGGGTGTGACATTACTGACATGAACTGTGACCATATAGATCATTGTTGCAACCAAGGTTCTATAGTGGCACCAAATCTTGTACAAAGGAGGTCAAGTAAGGTGTCTATGAAAAGGTTTTGATTTGCTGGTTATGATTATGCTATCTGTATGCATGTATCATTTTTGTATTTAAAGTTATAAGTATTGGCTCTGTACTGTCTGTATTTCAAACATGTGCTATGCTTCTGGATGTCACCCCAGACAGTTTGGCATCAGCACTGCCTAGCCTGCTTGATGGCCCATTAAGGACCATCAGCTATA
This sequence comes from Mauremys reevesii, assembly GCF_016161935.1. Lineage (NCBI taxonomy): Eukaryota > Metazoa > Chordata > Testudines > Geoemydidae > Mauremys > Mauremys reevesii. The sequence goes on along the minus strand of NC_052635.1, from coordinate 21,267,166 downwards.
CAACTGACCCATTGAGAGAAGGCAGATATACCTTATGACTCAGCAAGGCACAGACAATCCAGGAAGTTTCTGGAAAGTGTAGGGGACAATTTCCTGGTGCAAGTGCTGGAGGAACCAACTAGGGGAAAAGCTCTTCTTGACCTGCTGCTCACAAACAGGGAAGAAATAGTAGAGGAAGCAATAGTGGGTGGGAACCTGGGAGGTAGTGACCATGAGATGGTCGAGTTCAGGATTCTGATACAAGGAAGAAAGGAGAGCAGTAGAACAGAGACCCTGGACTTCAGAAAAGCAGACTTTGACTCCCTCAGGGAACTGATGGGCAAGGTCCCCTGGGAGAATAACATGACAGGGAAAGGAGTCGAGGAAAGCTGGCTGCATTTTAAAGAATCCTTATTGAGGTTGCAGGAACAAACCATCCCGATGTGTAGGAAGAAAAGTAAATATGGCAGGCGACCAGCTTGGCTTAACAGTGTGATCCTTGCTCGTCTTAATCACAAAAAAACAGCTTACAAGAAGTGGAAGATTGGACAAATAACCAGGGAGGAGTATAAAAGTATTGCTCAGGCAGGCAGGAGTGAAATTAGGAAGGCCAAATCACGCTTGGAGTTGCAGCTAGCCAGAGATGTTAGGAGTAACAAGAACGGTTTCTTCAGGTATGTTAGCAACAAGAAGAAAGTCAAGGAAAGTGTGGGCCCCTTGCTGAATGAGGGAGGGAAGGAACCTAGTGACAGAGGATGTGGAGAAAGCTAGTGTACTCAATGCTTTTTTTGCCTCTGTCTTCACAGACAAGGTCAGCTCCCAGACAGCTGCACTCTGCAGCACGGTATGGGGAGGAGGTGACCAGCTCTCTGTGGAGAAAGAAGTAGTTTGGGACTATTTAGAAAAGCTGGACGAGCACAAGTCCATGGGGCCGGATGCGCTGCATCCGAGGGTGCTAAAGGAGTTGGCAGATGAGATTGCAGAGCCATTGGCCATTATCTTTGAAAAATCACGGCGATCGGGGGAGGTCCCGGATGACTGGAAAAAAGCTAATGTAGTGCCCATCTTTAAAAAAGGGAAGAAGGAAGATCCAGGGAACTACAGGCCAGTCAGTCTCACCTCAGTCCCTGGAAAAATCATGGAACAAGTCCTCAAGGAATCAATCCTGAACCACTTAAAAGGAGGGGAAAGTGATCAGAAACAGTCAGCATGGATTCACCAAGGGCAAGTCATGCCTGACTAACCTAATTGCCTTTTATGATGAGATAACCGGCTCTGTGGATGAGGGGAAAGCAGTGGATGTGCTATTTCTGGACTTTAGCAAAGCTTTTGATTTGGGTATTTGGTGGGAGGGATAGCTCAGTGGTTTGAGCATTGGCCTGCTAAGCCCAGGGTTGTGAGTTCAATCCTTGAGGGGGCCACTTAGGGATCTGGGGCAAAAATTGGTCCTGCTAGTGAAGGCAGGGGGCTTGACTCGATGACCTTTCAAGGTTCCTTCCAGTTCTAGGAGATTGGTATGTCTCCAATTATTACCTTACCTAGTCTCCCACAGTATTCTTGCCAGCAAGTTAAAGAGGTATGGGCTGGATGAATGGACAGTAAGGTGAATAGAAAACTGGCTAGATGGTCGGGCTCAACGGGTAGTGATCAATGGTTCCATGTCTAGTTGGCAGCTGGTATCAAGTGGAGTGCCCCAAGGGTCGGTGCTGGGGTGGGTTTTATTCAATATCTTCATTAACGATCTGGAGGATGGTGTGGACTGCACCCTTAGCAAGTTTGCAGATGACACTAAACTGGGAGGAGTGGTTGATACGCTGGAGGGTAGGGATAGGATACAGAGGGACCTAGACAAATTAGAGGATTGGGCCAAAAGAAATATGATGAGGTTCAACAAGGACAAGTGCAGAGTCCTGCACTTAGGATGGAAGAATCCCATGCACTGCTACAGACTAGGGACCGAATGGCTGGGCAGCAGTTCTGCAGAAAAGGATCTAGGGGTTATGGTGGAAGAAAAGCTGAATATGAGTCAACAATGTGCCCTTGTTGCCAAGAAGGCTAATGGCATTTTGGGTTGTATAAGTAGGAGCATTGCCAGCAGATCGAGGGACATGATCATTCCCCTATATTCGGCATTGGTAAGGCCTCATCTGGAGTACTGTGTCCAGTTTTGGGCCCCACACTACAAGAAGGATGTGGATAAAATGGAGAGAGTCCAGCGGAGGGCAACAAAAATGATTAGGGGGCTGGAGCACATGACTTATGAGGAGAGGCTGAGGGAACTGGGATTGTTTAGTCTGCAGAAGAGAAGAATGAGGGGGGATTTGATAGCTGCTTTCAACTACCTGAAAGGGGGTTCCAAAGAGGATGGATCTAGACTGTTCTCAGTGGTAGAAGATGACAGAACAAGGAGTAATGGTCTCAAGTTGCAGAGGGGGAGGTTTAGGTTGGACATTAGGAAAAACTTTTTCACTAGTAGGGTGCCAACTAGACATTGAACCATTGATCACTACCTGTTGAGCCCGACCATCTAGCCAGTTTTCTATCCACCTTACTGTCCATTCATCCAGCCCATACTTCTTTAACTTGCTGGCAAGGATACTGTGGGAGACTGTATCAACAGCTTTGCTAAAGTCCAGAAATAGCACATCCACTGCTTTCCCCTCATTCACAGAGCCGGTTATCTCATCATAGAAGGCAATTAGGTTAGTCAGGCCAACTTCTGCCACAGACTTCCGGTGTGACAGTAAGTCACTCCATTTCTCTGTGCCCCAGTTTCATCCTGTGAAAACCAGGCCTAATGATGATATAGGCCTCGCCTATCTCACAGGGCTGCTGAGTGGCTCATTAAATCAATTAGTAATGTGCTTTGAGATCCCCAGATGGCAGTGCTATGGAAATACTGAGTGTATTAGCTCCAGTTGTTTGATGGTTCCATTGTGCCAGCTGTTGTACATACACAAACCTGTAACCCTTAGAGCTGGTCAAAAATTTTCCATCTTTTTTTGATGAAATTTGGGGTTTTGACTTAATTAACATTTTCACAGGAAGTGTCTGCTTTCCTTGAAAATTTTTGATTTTTTTTCAACAGCAAACCAAAAACCCCAAGCCCCCAAAATTAGCCCAAACCCCAAAACTTTTTAGTTGTTGAAAACCCCAGGTTTTTTTTTTTTTTGACAAAAGTCTACATTTTCCATGGGGGGGGGAAACCCTATTTTCCAGTAATCCCTATTAAACTAACAACGAGGCAGAGCTCTCAGCTTGAGGATCTTTCTGCAGAATCTACTGTTTTTCTGTTTTGAACATCACCACCCAGTTGTTCTCTGTGCAGAGTCTAGTTAGTGTATATACAGCATGGGTTACATCTGCCTAATTTCCATAGTGCTGCAGTGAATGCCTGCACTCCATCTAAAGAGCAGTAGCAAAGGTGACAGCTCCACCCTCCCTTTCGCACATTCACCACAATGAGGTGTTAACATCACAACTTAGTCCAACCGCTGTTAACACAGTCAAATATTTTAAAGGGTGGTAATTTCCGCCCACAAAATGCATCTGTATTTTAGCTGAAGTGCAGTGCAAATCTGAGTACTTAATCCTCAAAATGCCAGGTAGAAGGTATATATCAGGGAGCCTGAGGAGTAAAGTAGGCACATCCAATCATGCAATTCATTTTGCTGGTGCAAAACATGTGGATTCAATTTTCAACTGACAACAAAGAGACCTGGCTTCAGCCCTTCTGAAAATGCCTCCCTCCCCCAAGTACTGCTAACTCTCAGGAGTTGATTGTGAGTCTCCCCATATTTGACACAGCTTAACACCCCACATCCTTCAGCCACATGGTTAGGTGAGAACCTCCACTTTCATTTTTTGGTAAGGGCTTGTCTACGCTGGGACTTTACAGCGCTGCAACTTTCTCGCTCAGGGGTGTGAAAAAACATCCCCCTGAGCGCTGCAAGTTTCAGCGCTGTAAAGTGCCAGTGTAGACAGTGCACCTGAGAGGTATTCCCCTCGTGGAGGTGGTTTATTTTTCTTAGACCACTGAGAGAGCTCTCTCCCAGTGCTATGCTGGGACTACACAAGCCACATTAAAGTGCTTTAACATTGCTAGTGAAGACATGCCCTAAGTCATTTTCTAGCCTTTGTGGTTTTTGGAGAGAAGCTTGAAAATGTGACCTGAGCACCCTCTATAGGCTCAAAGAACACAAGGCCAATCCCCTCTCCCCAACCCCAAATTTATTATTTTTGAAAATCTCATGGTTGTTTGGAGTCTGAGTCATCATTTTTGAACATTTGGAGTTGGCAATACTGTAATAAATTACAGGTGATAGCTTGCGTCTCTGTGGCACCTTTCATCTCCATAGATTCCAGGCTGCTTCACAAGCAATAGCCAGAAATCCCTTCACTCAGCACCACAATCCATCAGTTTTGTCCACATGGAACAACAAGGTTGCTAGAACATAGCTAGCCCATATGGAATTTGGCCAGGATGTCAGAGCTACTTTCTGCTCTTGGGAAAGTGTGATGGGATCATTAATGAGCCCAGGTGATCAGGACCATGCTTCTATATGTGATTCAAAAGATGGATAATGGAGCACACTATGTATCAGAGACAGACACTCAACTGGGCCTAGGAGATTTTTTCAGATTATGGTTTTAGTGCCCACCAGGCCTCTTTTTTTCCCCTCATATGGGTTCCTTGCTTGAGTCTTCCAAAGTAGAAAGTCACAGTCATTCCCATTGGCTGGTTTGTGTGTGCAAATCAGGGGGCTGCATGGGTAAGTATGATAATTTATGCATGCAATTGTGGTAACTGCACACACAAACTACAAATGCAGTGATGCATGTATTTTAGCTGGCCTAATCTGTATAAAAACCCGACCCTTCATACCTCATTGGGCTGTAAGTTAGTCAGTTTCATGGAATTCCACAAACTTAAACATCTCTCCTGTCTTTCCAGAAATGTGGAAAATTCTTTATTTCACGGTAAAAAACGTGTCCAACAGCAGCCAGCTTGCCCACCTGCAGTATTAGCGCTTGATGTCAGTCACAGAAAACCCATTTTAGAGATAAGGACTTGCTACCAGAGACAGGGCAACTGAGGCTGAGAATCTCTGCAAATCCTCACTCTCCCTTTGCCAGGAGGCTGGAAAACCCCGGTTTTGCTGAGCCCAAATACTTAGCTCCACACAGGGCCGGTGCAACCCATTAGGTGACCTAGGCAGTCGTCTAGGGTGCTAGCATTTGGGGAGTGGCATTTTGGGTCCTTCGGTGGCGACTGCGGTGGCCGGATCTTCAGCCGCCCCAGTCGTTGTCGTCATTTAGGCGGAGGGAGCTGGGGCAGGAGGGTGCGGGGAGGGCTGCCTGCAGCAAGTAAGGGTGGGGGCGGCATGCAGAGGAACCGCTCCCTGCCCCACCTCCTCTCCTGAGCACACCGCCCCGCTCTGCTTCTCTCCCTCCCAGGCTTGCGGCACCAAACAGCTGATTGGCGCCGCAAGCCTGGGAGGCGGGAGAAGTGGAGCGGTGACGGCGTGCCCAGGGAGGAGGCGGAGCAGAGGTGAGCTGTGGCGGGGAGCTGCTGCACGGCTCCCCTAGCTGGGGGGAGCTGCTGCGGGGGGAGGCTCAGTGGGGAGGCTCAGGGTGGAGGGGGGGAGCTGCTGCGGGAGGGGGTTGGAGAGCTGCCACAGGGCTCGGGGAGTGGGGGAAGGGCACAAGGTGGAAGTTTTGCCTAGGTCATAAAACATTTTCACCCGCCCTGGCTCCACATCAGAGTTTGGCCTCAAGTCTGTTTCTAAAAGGTCTCTTTATAGAGGCAAATCTGCCAAACGTAGGAAGCAAGGAGCAATACCCAGTGCGGGAGCTTGCCATCCTACCCTGGGGACCCCACCCCTGGGATTCATACAGCTTCAATGAAATGATACAGACTTGGCCATTGGGGTGGCTCATCCCTTTGTCAGAGCTGGCATGCTCCCACCTCTTATGAAGGTTAGAGTAGCTATTAGAGAAGGAATCTCATGCATTTTTCCAAACTACAATAGACCTGCTGTGTTTAATTATGATGCTGTATCTGCTTTCACATCCTGGGTATTTTTAGACCTGTCAATTTAAAATCTGGGATTTAGTGCACAGGATCTAATGGATTGTTCTCTCTTTCACTGGCTCCCTGCTGTAGTGTAGCCATAGCCATAGAGGTACAAGGGCCCGGCATGGCATGGTGGTAGCTCTTTATGCTATCCTTGACTGCTCAGGAGATGGAACAAGGAAACTTTTCACTACTCCATCACCACTTCCAATCCAGCCCAAGCTGGCAGTGGCCAAAAGTGGTTACCACCTGATGGTTGATTGGGAGGGTCAGTGGGTCTCAGTCCAGTTGTCTAGTTCGGGGTTCTCAACCAGAGAGGCCAAGGACTGAATGGGCCATGGAGACTGGACTGTCCTCTCATGCATAGAGTGAGATGCTCCAGGGCAGAGAAAAGAGGGATCATGGGGGGCTTGCATTACTGATGCCTTTCCATCTATTCTGTGGATAAGCAGAGGGCTTCAGTCACCAGTGCGGAAATCCTCAGGGAACATTCAGAGAAAGAAAAAGTTGTTGCCTTACCAGGCACAAGGGGGCCAAATTAAGGTGCCTAGGCAGTCACAGAACTGGCATTTCCTAACTCTTGAATCTTGACTTTGCACCCTAAAGAACATTATTTTAACATAGCCTTTTGTGTCTCAGATAGAATATATTGCAAATTCAGTGACTCTGTTATAAAGCAGTTAAAAACCACTCTGTTCCTTTGCATCCCCTTCCCTTTAGGAGTTCCCTCAGTGTTTGACCAGGTACCCAAGAGAGTTCCTAGGTTCAGCAAAAGATCTCAATAGTCCAAATGTCTGAATTAAACATAACTACGTGAAGACCACCACATTAGCTCCTTTTACACTAAAGACCTTCTGTTGTAACTGGCCTGGTATATGCTGACATAGAGCTCATTCTCCTGAGATGTACACACTTTTATGCTGTGTTTTCCCTACATGCCTAGCTGTCCCATTGGCTGGGTGAGCAAAGCATCCAGAATACTAACTTGTAGATGGCAGCCTGCAGAATAGAATTTGATCCTTCATGTTTTTACCTTCTTTTTACGTTGTTTTTCCCCCCTTCAGTTTAAACTCAAGTAGGAAGCAACACAACCTTTTTTTTCTTTTTTCTTTACTCTCAAGCAAAGATCAAAAGTAAAGAAGGGGTGATAATGGAATGGCATCTGTAATGTCCGGCATAGGGACAGCTAAGATGAACTCCACTTCCTTTGGACTCTGACGGTGCTCTGGGAGATTATAAAGTGGGAATAATTGAGATGAACACAAAATCCTGCCCTGAAATATGTGCTTATTTTAGCTGTCACTACAGTACAAGAGCTGTCTGCCTGGCACTGAGTAATTCATGGGACCAGACTTTCACAGTCGGGCTTTGTGAGGCCAAGTTAAGACCGTTTTCTTGTTTTCATAGTTAACACCCATCCCTCTCAGAAGCAGAAAAGAAACATTCCTTTCCAGTACATGGCATTTACTATACAGTGGTTCCTGACCCTCATTTTAAAGTGACTCCCTTGGGCCCAGAAACTGACTCTTGTTTTATGAATGTCTCTGTTAATCTCACTGGCAGAACAAATCATCTGGCCAGCAGAGGGAACACAAATCATCACACCTGGAAGGAGCAAACAAGAAAGTAGCAAGTGGACAAAAGTCTGTGTTGAAAGCATTGGGAGAGGCAACCAAAGAATGGAGATAAAAACGGGCAGAAAATAAATGACTAGGGGCCAGCTTGGGCCCAACCCTGCCTGGGCACTCAGAGGTGAAGGGAGGGGCCTCCTCCATCACCCTGTGCCACAATCAGGTCTGGGCATAGTCTGCCCTTGGTTCAGGGCTCAGAAGGACTATGTAAGTCTAGCCGAATCCCCAAAGCAGGGACCAAGGGAAGCGCTAGGGCTCCACCAGCAGTGCTGGCCCCAGCTGAGTGAGTGCACACGGCCTCCTTTCCAAGGGAGTTCTGTGTAGCTCCAAAGTTTGTCTCTCTCCCCAACAGAAGTTGGTCCCTGATCCACCTCATCTCTCAGCATTGGATTGACATTACTCCGATGACATTGCAAATTGTGGAGCTAATATTAAGGATGGGATGGAATCAGGTGCCCCTGAACTGGATCTGAGCTTGCACCTTGCTGCTTAGGCCCATGATAGGCTAATGTTTGAGTTACAAACAATTCAGAGAGGTACCGCCAGATGTACCGTGTTATTCACCATGCCAAGTGCATTCTTGTGGGGAGATAACAATGCCAGTTGGTCTATTTTTAATTGAGTTCCTTGACAGAACATTTAGCTCTTCCTCTTAGAGAAGAGTTTTATAATGGGATCCTATCATGTCAATTTGGAAAGAGTTCCAGCCTCCCACTACTGAGAAGTATAAAACTATTGGCAACATATGGCATCCCCGTGGAGCTATTTAATTGCACAAAGGGCTGCCAAGAGATAAAAAGGGACTAAGAAAAATAAAATAAAAATACTACAGTGCTATTCTTCCCCTTTCAGCATTTAACAGCAAAACAGTTTGTTACATTTTCTATATCCCGCAGAAGAGAAGGCTGGGTGGCTCAGTCGGTTGTTAATAATCTACCGAGACTTTTGCCTGACGAGGTCACCATTTTGAATCCAGCCCAAACTGGCAATGATAGAATGCGGCTACCCTCTGACAGCTGGCTAGTAACCTGTGTGCAGGGCCTTGGATATTCTGGGATTCTGCAGCCCTGGAATTTACTGCAGAATTCAGCCTTTTGAGGATCCAGCAGAAACCTTCCAAAGAGTGGCTGTTTCTAGGGAACTTATGGTATCTTGTTACTTAACTCCAGAGATTAGTGACATTCAGTCTGGTTGTATGTAACAACAGGACAGGTTTCAGAGAAGCATTGATTGCCTCCTGAAACAGCTAGATCTAGACCATGGAAAAGGAGAGGCTATTCCCAGATAGACCTAAGTAACACATAGGTGTTGGTTCAAAAAGCAACTATAGTTGTGCAACTAAGTAATAGTGACCAAAATATAATTAAGTTCAGCATAGTCAGGGGAAGGATCATCCATTCCACAAACTAGCCTGGTGCCATGGCATTTTAGAAAGGGATATATGTATATTAGAGCTGTCAAACAATGAAAAAGATTAATCGTGATTAATCGCATGATTAAAAATATTTTTGAATGTTTACTAAATTTTCAAATATATTAATTTCAATTACAACACAGAATACAAAGTGTACAGTGCTCAGTTTATATTTATTTTTTATTACAAATATTTGCACTGTAAAAAAACAAAAAAAAATATTTTTCAATTCACCTCATACAGGTACTGTAGTGCAATCTCTTTATCATGAAAGGTGAACATACAAATGTAGAATTATGTAAAAAAAAAAACTGCACTCAAAACCAAAACAATGTAAAACTTTTGAGCCTACAAGTCCACTCAGTCCTACTTCTTGGTCAACCAATATCTTAGACAAACAAGTTTGGTTACAATTTGCAGGATATAATGCTGCCTGCTTCTTGTTTACAATGTCACCTGAAAGTGAGAACAGGCATTCTCATGGCACTGTTGTAGCAGCCCTTGCAAGATATTTATATGCCAGATGCGCTAAAGATTCATATGTCCCTTCAAGCTTCAACCACCATTCCAGAGGACATGCACCCATGCTGATGATGGGTTCTGCTTGATAACGATCCAAAGCAGAGCAGACTGACACATGTTCATTTTCATCATCTGAGTCAGATGCCACCAGCAGAAGGTTGATTTTCTTTTTTGGTGGTTTGGATTCTGTAGTTTCTGCATCAGAGTGTTGCTCTTTTAAGACTTCTAACAGCATGCTCCACACCTCATCCCTCTCAGATTTTGGATGGCACTTCAGATTCTTAAACCTGGGGTTGAGTGCTGTAGCTATTTTTAGAAATCTCACATTGTTACTTTCTTTGTGTTTTGTCAAATCTGCTGTGAAAGTGTTCTTAACACGAACATGTGCATCATCCAAGACTATAACATGAAATATATGGCAGAATGTAGGTAAAACAGAACAGGAGACATACAATTCTGCCCCCAAGAAGTACAGTCACAAATTTAATTGACACATTATTTTTATAATGAGTATCATCAGCATGGAAGCATGTCCTCTGGAATGGTGGCCGAAGCATGAAGGGGCATATGAATGTTTAGCATATCTGGCATGTAAATACCTTGCAATGCCAGTTTCAAAAGTGCCATGCAAATGCCTGTTCTAACTTTCAGGTGACCCTGTAAATAAGAAGCAGGCAGAAGTATCTCCCGTCAATGTAAATAAACTTGTTTGTCTTAGCGATTGGCAGAATAAGAAGTAGGACTGACTGGACTGGTAGGTGCTAAAGTTTTGCCCTGTTTTGTTTTTGAGTACAGTTATGTAACCAAAAAAAAACTACATTTGTAAGTTACACTTTTGTGATAAAGAGATTGCACTTTAGTACTTGTATGAGGTGAATTGAAAAATACTATTTCTTTTATCATTTTTACAGTGCATATATTTGTAATAAAAATAATAATATAAAGTGAGCACTGTGCACTTTGTATTCTGTGTTGTATTGAAATCAATTTTGAAAATATAGAAAAACATCCAAAAATATTTAATACATTTCAGTTTGTATTCTATTGTTATAAGTGCAATTAATCACAATTAATTTTTTTGAGTTAATTGCATGAGTTAACTGAGATTAATTGACAGCCCTAATATAAATATTAAGTGAAAAAGGCTTTAAAGTTAAAAAGTAAAAATAATTAAACTCAATCATCCGCTAGCAGAGTTGCTGAGGGCATGCACTCCTCCCAAACAAGTAGGGACACAAAACAGGCAAGGAAGATGGGTATGGCTCGATGGCTGTGTTTGTGGGGTTATTTGAACCAAACAGGCATCCTTTAAAAAGTGGAAATGGAATTAAACCAGTAAATAAGAGCATAAACTATGTCAAGTAATATGAAGATGGAAATCAGTAGGGCTGGGAGGGAATTTGGAAAGGAAACAGATGAAGATTAATAGAAACCAATACCAAGAAATTCTTTAAGTACCTCAGAAGTAGGAACCCACTGAAAATTGATTAATCTGTTGGACCATCAGGGGGTAAAGGGACCAAGTAAAGAAGGTAAGGTCATTGCAAAGAAGCTGCATTATTTCTTTGCATCAATCTTCACCACAGAGAATGTTAGGGAGATACCTATTTATGGAACCCTAACTCTAGATCTATTCTGTTCAGATGAGACCCTGTCAGGGATTGAGGTGTCAGAAGAGGAGGCATTGGAACAAATTAAAGAGTAACAAGTCACTGGGACTGGACTGGATTGCCCTAGAGACCTGAAGGAATTTAAGAATTACGCAGATGAGCTGCAAACAAAAATATCCAATCTCCCACTAAAATAAGCTTCTGAACTGGAAAAGTAAAGGGTAGCAGATATTGCACCTACCTTTAAAAGATGCTTCAGGGTTGACCAGGGGAATTACAGACCAATTGTACTTACTTCTGTATCAGATAAATTACTAGAAACAATGATTAAAATTGGATTATTAAGTACGTGGATGACCATGATCTGATAGTGACACCAGCAGGGCTTCTGGCTGAGATAATTGATTTGGACTTTCAAAAGTCTTTGGCCAAGTCCATGACAAGGAAATTAAACACTCCTGCTGCAACGCAAAGATAACTGACAGGAAGGGGGTCAGAGGAAACGCACCTATGGTCAGGCTACCCCATAGCTTCAATTCTGAGATTTCTTGCACGATCCTCTGAAGCAGCTGACACTGGGCACAGCCAGAGACAGGATTCTGGTCTAGTTGCACCTGTGGTCTAGGGAATTGCCAGATCAGACCAGAAGTATAAACCTAGGAAGTGTGAAACTATACCTGGTACCATACTTGGCTGACCAGAGCAAACTCCTCATTGGCAGCAAATGGCCTCTTATCCTACAGTTTTACAGATGCAAATCTAGGGCAGATAGTTCCCCCCTCTGGGTCTACACATGGAAAGCACCCTCAGCCCATGGAGTTCCTGCTGTCTGCACCAAAGGAAGAGTTACTTGTTTCCATGGCACCATCCCATGGACCACAGAGAGGCAGGGTGGGTGTGACCATCTGTACCCCTATGTTCACCCCTTTTACAAGATTATGATAAATTTTTTATGAAGTATGCCTTGTGAGATCATTTAAAAACTCATAATGTGCTGATCATTATTATTCTGGTAAAATACGTGTGGCAACATTGTGTAAAGTTATAAGATTCCACTGTATGATATTACTAAGATATGTTCCAAGTCTGGAGAGCAGTCACAAACCAGTTACCCAGAGACAAAAGGCTAGCTGGTGCCTCAGCCAGGTGTCAACAAAAGCAAATGGATTATCACCTGGTTAAGAGGCCAATCTTCGGCAGGAAAGAGGATGTGGGAAAAAATCTACATCTTGACAAGGAAACAGCTGGGGGTTCCCATCCACACAGACTTTCCATCTCCTAAACCTGAGCTGGAGATGATTCTCAAAGAAGAGAAAGAACTATAAGAAAGGAGAACAGATACCCCAAATTATCTCTCCCTTTCTCTCTAACCACGGCATCAACGACACTTGAAGAACAAAGGAAGCAGGATTGACCTGGGTGAGGGATCCTGACTGAAAGAAATTCAGTCAATAAGGCTGCTGAAACATGTGGTGAGAAAGACTTTGATTTCACTTAACTTGTTAAGTTAGGCATTTTACTTTTATTTTCTTGTAACCAATTCTGACTTTTATGCCTCATTAGTGGTAATCACTTAAAATCTAAACTGGTGTGTTTGGATTGAAATGTTTGGGAAATTCCATTTGGGATAACAGGATTTGTGCATATCATTTTCTAATAATAAAATGACGGACTTTATATGAGCTTGTATCATCCTGGAGGGTGCTGGGCAGTACAAGACTTACATTTCTGGGAAACTCCTGGAACTGGGAATTTGCCCATGTTGCCTGCAGTGTATCAGAGACTCATAGAATATCAGGGCTGGAAGGGACCTCAGGAGGTCATCTAGTCCAACCCCCTGCTCAAAGCAGGACCAATTCCCAACTAAATCATCCCAGCCAGGGCTTTGTCAAGCCTGACCTTAAAAACCTCTAAGGAAGGAGATTCCACCACCTCCCTAGGTAACCCATTCCAGTGCTTCACCACTCTCTGAGTGAAAAAGTTTATCCTAATATCCAACCTAAACCTCCCCCACTGCAACTTGAGACCATTACTCCTTGATCTGTCATCTGCTACCACTGAGAACAGTCTAGATCCATCCTCTTTGGAACCCCCTTTCAGGTAGTTGAAAGCAGCTATCAAATTCCCCCCTCATTCTTCAATTCCGCAGACTAAACAATCCCAGTTCCCTCAGCCTCTCCTCATAAGTCATGTGCTCCAGCCCCCTAATCATTTTTGTTGCCCTCCGCTGTTCTCTTTCCAATTTTTCCACATCCTTCTTGTAGTGTGGGGCCCAAAACTGGACACAGTACTCCAGATGAGGCCTCACCAATGTCGAATAGAGGGGAATGATCACATCCCTTGATCTGCTGGCAATGCCCCTACTTATACAGCCCAAACTACCATTAGCCTTCTTTGCAACAAGGGCACACTGTTGACTCATATCCAGCTTCTCGTCCACTGTAACCCCTAGGTCCTTTTCTGCAGAACTGCTTCCTAGCCATTTGGTCCCTAGTCTGTAACAGTGAATGGGATTCTTCCATCCTAAGTGCAGGACTCTGCACTTGTCCTTGTTGAACCTCATCAGGTTTCTTTTGGCCCAATCCTCTAATTTGTCTAGGTCTCTCTGTATCCTATCCCTACCCTCCAGCGTATCTACCACTCCTCCCAGTTTAGTGTCATCTGCAAACTTGCTGAGAGTGCAGTCCACGCCATCCTCCAGATCATTAATGAAGATATTGAACAAAACTGGCCCCAGGACCGACCATTGGGGCACTCCACTTGAAACCGGCTGCCAACTAGACATGGAGCCGTTGATCACTACCCGTTGAGCCCGATGATCTAGCCAGCTTTCTATCCACCTTATAGTCCAATCATCCAGCCCATACTTCTTTAACTTGCTGGCAAGAATATTGTGAGAGTAGTACTATGATTCTATGAGAGACCGTATCAAAAGCTTTGCTAAAGTCAAGGAATAACACATCCACTGCTTTCCCCTCATCCACAGACCCAGTTATCTCCTCATAGAAGGCAATTAGGTTAGTCAGGCATGACTTGCCCTTGGTGAATCCATGCTGACTGTTCCTGATCACTTTCCTCTCCTCTAAGCGCTTCAGAATTGATTCCTTGAGGACCTGCTTCATGATTTTTCCAGGGACTGAGGTGAGGCTGACTGGCCTGTAGGTCCCCGGATCCTCCTCCTTCCCTTTTTTAAAGATGGGCACTACATTAGCCTTTTTCCAGTCATCCAGGACCTCCCCCGTTTGCCATGAGTTTTCAAAGATAATGGCCAATGGCTCTGCAATCACATCGGCCAACTCCTTTAGCACCTTCGGATGCAGTGCATCCGGCCCCATGAACTTGTGCTCGTCCAGTTTTTCTAAATAGTCCTGAACCACTTCTTTCTCCACAGAGGGCTGGTCACCTTCTCCCCATACTGTGCTGCCCAGTGCAGCAGTCTGGGAGCTGACCTTGTTTGTGAAGACAGAGGCAAAAAAATCATTGAGTACATTAGCTTTTTCCACATCCTCTGTCACTAGGTTGCCTCCCTCATTCAGTGAGGGGCCCACGCTTTCCTTGACTTTCTTTTTGTTGCTAACATACCTGAAGAAACCCTTCTTGTTACTCTTAACATCTCTTGCTAGCTGCAACTCCAAGTGTGATTTGGCCTTCCTGATTTCACTCCTGTATGCCTGAGAAATATTTTTATACTCCTCCGTGGTCATTTGTCCAATCTTCCACTTCTTGTAAGCTTCTTTTTTGCGTTTAAGATCAGCAAGGATTTTACTGTTAAGCCAAGCTGGTCGCCTGCCATATTTACTATTCTTCTTACACATCGGGATGTTTTTTTCCTGCAACCTCAATAAGGATTCTTTAAAATACAGCCAGCTCCCCTGGACTCCTTTCCCTCTCATGTTATTTTCCCAGGGGATCCTGCCAATCAGCTGCTCTCCTTTCTTCCTTGTGTCAGGATCCTGAACTTGACCATCTCATGGTCACTGCCTCCCAGGTTCCCATCTACTTTTGCTTCCCCTACTAACTCTTCTCTGTTTGTGAGCAGCAGGTCAAGAAGAGCTCTGCCCCTAGTTGGTTCCTCCAGCTCTTGCACCAGGAAATTGTCCCCTACACTTTCCAAAAACTTACTGGATTGTCTGTGCACCGCTGTAATGCATGAGTGGCTGGCTGTAGCGCTCTGACAATATAACTGAGAGTAACTTACCAGGAGTGGTGGCTTTCACAGCCAAGCAGTGTAGAAGGCACCCCAAATTGGAGAACTGAGGGTGCACAGCTGTTCTTTGGTCCAGATTGTACCCTGGGTAATGTCACAGTGGGGTAGCAGCAATGTTGCATGCACTATCCCCCACCGAAGCAACCAGGGGTGAATCCACTGAATGATAATGCAGCCTAAGGTGGCACTAACCTTCCATTACCCCTTCTGCACCATAGGCACCCTATGGGGATTTGAGGGGGATTTAGAGGCCCAGCAGTGAGCCCCCCTTAGGGCTAGGCTGCCACAGAGCCAGGCTGGGGAGCAGAGAGCTCCAAAGCCCACAAAAACCACTGGGAGTTAGACACCAGCTTAGAGGATCTAGGCCAGAGCCTTTGGTAGATCCCTGAGATCCACACAGATCCCTGGGGATCTGGCTATTCTGGGGACAGACACCCTTCCTCCCCTTACTCATTGGAATGATGTTGGAAAACTCTGCCAGGGAATCCAAGTTGGTGGGATTTTCTGCAAGAGGAGGCCAATAATGGCCTTATTTTTAAGTCAGGCTTTTCAATACCAGTCAACAAGGTGATTCCCCAGTTTTCCTGGTGGCTGAGGGTAAAACCACCTAATTCCCATGGATTTTTCCAGTGACATTTCAGCTTCTATGTTACTGAGGCACTTCTGAAAATGCGTTCTTGAGCTTCTACCTCAACATGGGCCTTGATGTCTGGGGGAGGAGCAAAGCTAAGTGCATTATCTTACTAAGGGACCTCGTATCTCCCCCGTGTCATGTATTATTGAGACCAAGATTTCAATAGCAGCAAATTAGTATCTCATGAGTCCGTTTTCCCTCTTGTGGTGGACCAATCTCCCTAACGCAGTCTACAGAGAAATCCTACTGTGCAGAGCCAACTCTGCAGTCACGATTAATGAGCTTGAACCAAAACTTCCTTATGCTTTTTAAACAAGTGACCCTTTGTGGCTGTGAAAGTGACGAGGCACAAACGGGGCATATTCTCTAGGGTTTTCCTCTTTCAGGTTGGCTTTTCCTTAGAATAGACTGGATTTTACTAGGGAAAAAATGTTTTGGAGGTGAAATAATAAGGTAGATTGGTGAGATCCAGCTGATGAGACTGAAAAATCATTTATAAAACCCTCTTGTGTTTGCTTCTGTTCATCTGAGCAGCAACAAAGAGGCTTCTGTTGGACATTCTTTTTTTTTTAGTTAAGTTGGGCTGAATCTCATTAATAAAGGAATGATTTTACTCTGAAGAGCCTGGAGAATTAGAAAATAAACAAGAACACTGTAGTCTGAACAAGTGAATTAAAAGAGCGAGACAGAAAACCAAGTGTATTTCACCTACTCCCCTTCTGCATTAGAGCTGACTTGTCATTTCTAAGACAAAGACTTATGTTGTTATTCTAAAAGCATTTTGAAGTCTACTTAATGGGCCAAATTCTGATCTTGGTATAAATGGATTTGAATGGCACTCCTCTGGATTTATGCCAGTGTAAATGGACTTGAATGGATCCCCCCACCCCCAGATTTGCACCACTATTACTGAGATCAGAGACAGGACCAATATGCAGAACAGCTCACAGCCAAGGTTCCCTCTGGGTGTGAAACAAATGGTTGTAAAACCTCTGAGCACAGCCTCTCCCATTCCAGCTCCTCCCCTTCTTACTGTGCCACTGCCCTCAGTCCATCTGTCCCTCCATTCCTTCTCTCTCCATGGACTCCCTCTCATTTACTGGCACACACTCTCCTTTTCACTTTCCTCTGCCCTCTCCAGCTTAGGGTGACCAGATGTCCCGATTTTATAGGGACAGTCCTGATTTTTGGGTCATTTTCTTATATTGCGCCCCACCCCCGTCCCAATTTTTCACACTTGCTGTATGATCACTACTCCTGCCCCTCCTCTCCCATCCAGCACCCTCCCCTTCAATGGCTGCCTGTTAAAACGGGAGGGAGGGAGAGGGGCAGGCAGATGTGGGAGCCTCAACCCCCAGAATGGTGACGCCTGAAGTGGCCAGGGGGAGGAGGAGCTGTGGAATCCCTTTGCCCCATCCCCCAGAGAAGTGGCACTTGGAGCCCAGTGGAGACTCTGCTGGGTGGTGGGCACCAGTCTGTGCATGGGGCCTGCACGGAAGCACCATGGCTGCACAAGCATCTGGCCTAGAAGTCACCCTACTCAAGACATGTCCCCGGCATGGTTTTACAGCTACCAGCGAGAATCTGCTCAGTAGCAGTAGCAAGTGACGATCCCCTTCTCTTCTAGCAGCAGCATTTCTCTGAAATAATTATCCACACTGCCCCAATGCAAACACCATGTTTCCACTGTGCTGAGGAGGCCCTTCCTGCAGCAGGCAAGGATGTCTAGTGCAGATTGCCCATTTTGCAGCAGAATTTCTCAGAGCAAGAAATACTGTGAAAGGGCCTCTCCACTGTCACTGGATGCATTGCACCTTGAGATTGTTTTTTTGCCTATTTGAAAGCCGAGAGCGGAGGTTGCACCTGCGTCTCCGTATGAGAAATGGGTACAGGGAGGAACTGCAGAAAGCTTAGCTTTAGACGACAGTCTTGGTTTTTAAAAAAAATCAGATCTCAATTGAAATCTCAGTAATGCAAGCTCATTTAAATGTTAATCAGGCCGTAGCTGCTGAGTTTGCACAGGAATTGTAGCTAACGTATTTGAAAAGTGTGTGTGTGTGTGGGGGGGGGTTGTTTGTTTTTCTTCAGAATGTTGCGGTAAAAGTTTGCTCTGGGCTGAAATGTGGCCCATGAAGGCACAGCTGAAGAATGAGGCTGCTCCATTTTTTACAAAATGAGAACAAGAAAAAATGAAGTTTGGCTGCGTTTTGTTGAATTATAAGGTGGCGTCACAGCAGTGTGAGTGGGAGGGAGGGGCAGTGTGGGAGGAAACAAGATGACTGAGAGTGGTCTGGCCAGTGGGAGCTGGCACAAAGCAGCTGAAAGGATATCCCTCAAGAGAACATCAGTGCTGTTATGCCAATGAAGGAGTTCTACATAGAGATACACCTGAGTGGCGGATCTCTACCCTCTCTCCCTGGTAAGGTTAGATGCTTCTGGTTCGGGCCCATCTGGGTCAGTCTCATTGTTGCTGGAAAATTATCATATGATGAAAACCAGGGGTGAGAAAAGGAGATTTTTCTCTGTTCAACCCTAATGTGAAGATTCTCCTACTGCTCCCAAGGCTGGTGGTTCCAGCCAGCCCCCCGCCTCCCCCAGCCTACTGAGTAGTCCAAGGGCTTGTAGGGACTGGCTTATCCTCTGGCTGGTGTTCCAGCTTCTCAGCCCCATGGCTGGCTTTTTGCTAGTGATTAAAGTAGTGCAGTGCTAGGAGGTTGGGGTCCCCCAGAGGAAGGGACAGAAAGCTGGGGCAGCCTCCAGCAGCCCTGGTGGAAGTCAGATACAATAGTTGGGGAAACGTTCCCCAGTGCTAAGGCAGGAGGGAATGATGGAACCTATGCCAGCTTCCCAAAGGGAAATGGGGAGTGGGGCAGGGAGTAGCTGGGATGAGGGACAAGTGTTGGTGTGATTCTGTGAGGGAGAAATGGTGGTGGGGAACTGGAAAAAAGAGAAGTGAGGGGGGAATGGGCAGAGTGAAGGACAAGGGAAGAGAAGGACAGTCAAGGACACCAGGGGAGCTTGGGAAAAGAAGAGGGGAGGAGAAAAGGTGAGGGCGCCTCACACAGGGAAACAGAGCATGGGGGTGGTATCAGATAGGAGAGACAGAACTGGGGGGGTGTCACTAGGGTTGCCAATCCTCCAGGATTGGACTGGAGTCTCCAGGATTTAAAGATTCATCTTTAATTAAAGATTGTGATGTGATGAAATCTCCAGGAATACATCCAACCAAAATTGGCAATCCTAGGTGTCATACCGGAGAGACAGAGATGGTATGCCGGAGAGACAGAGATGGTATGTGTGTGTGTGTGTGTGTGTGTGACACAAGGGAGCTGGGGCTGGAGGGTGTCACACTGGAGAGACAGAACCCGGGGGGGTGGGCTGTTGAACCGGGGCCGGGCTGAGGGGTGTCACACAGGTGAGCTGGGGCTAGAGGGGGTCACACAAGAGAGACAGAACTGGGGGGGGGTGTCGAACCGGGCTGGGATGAGGGGTGTCACACAGGTGAGCTGGGGCTGGAGGGGGTCACACAGGAGAGACAGAACGGGGGTGGTGGGGGCTGTCGAACTGGGGCCGAGGGGTGTCACACAGGCGAGCTGGGCCTAGGCTGGGAGGTGGTCCTGCAAACCTCCTACAAGCCCCTCACTTCCCCTCCCTGTCCCATTCTGAGCCAGCTGAAATGTCAGTGCCTGAACAGGGCTCTGCTGCTGAAACCCAGCTGGGGCTGAGGTAGAAATAGCTGCCACCATCCCCTTCACCTTCCGTATGTCTGACACTGGCTCTGCCCACCTCTCCAGGTGCCACATGTCCTGCTGGCTGGGTTGCAGCCACATCAGCCAGGCCTCTCTCCAGGCACTATGCCTTAGATCCCCAGCCTGTCTCTGCCTTCCCTCTCTCCACCACATGCCTTTCCAGCCACCCTGGCACCAGTCCTCCTGCCTGCCTCTCCAATTGCTCCAGCTCAGCCCACCCCCTGACCACACCTGGTGCCTGAGCATTGGACCCCCACGTTCATTTGCCCAGTGAGCCTTTTCCCTTATCGCCAGTTCCCCACCAGATTGCAAGCTACTGTAATGAACATGCTGAGGGGGCAGGAAAAACTTGGAGCTTAGAGCCCCTCTGTACAGGGCTGCAGCTACTACATGATAGAAAAAGTTCCCCTTGTCCCAATCTGAATTTGGAAGGAGGAAAAGTGCCAGATGAGTGGACCAATGGGGTTATAGTGAAGATACGAAATAAACGAACTCTCAGTGATTGTAATAACTGGCATGGTATCACACTTTTATCTGTGCCAAGCAAAGTATTATGTAAGATCATAGTCCAGTGTACATCAGAGACAGTTGATAGCGTTCTCAGAAAAGAGCAAGCTGGTTTTCGGAAAGGGTGTGGATGCACAGACCAGATCTTCACTCTATGAAACATAATAGAACAGTGCTTAGAATGGCAATGGCAACTCTACATACATTTTGTAGACTTTGAGAACGCTTTTGATAGCATTCACAAGACCAGCCTATGGTGCATTCTGTGGGCATATGGAATTCCTTGATGTATAATCAATGTAATCAAAAGCTTCTATTTCAACTTCACATGCAGTGTTGATCACAGTGAGCTCAGTGTTGAAGTCAAAACACGAATACATCAGGGGTGGGCCATGTCTGCAATCCTCAACCTTGCCATTGATTGGGTAATGTGATGTACAACAGAAAACGTGCCAAGAGGCATTAAATGGACACTCTTCTCATCCCTTGAAAACCTGGACTTTGCAGATGATGTTACTCTCCTATCACATAGAATATGAGGGTTGGAAGGGACCTCAGGAGGTCATCTAGTCCAACCCCCTGCTCAAAGCAGGACTAATCCCCAGACAGATTTGTGCCCTAGATGGCCCCCTCAAGAATTAAACTCACAACCCTGGGTTTAGTAGGCCAATGCTCAAACCACTGAGCTATCCCTCTCCCTGAACATTGCACACCCAACACCACATAAAAGAAAACAACTCAACTCAATGCATTTAGCCAACAAATTGGACTGAATATCAACTGCAATAAGACAGATATTATGACCTTTAATATTGCCTCACCATCACCAGTACGGGTAGAGGATTATGTTCTCACCAATGTAGAAACATTGACATACAGCAGCACCATCAGCCAGGACTGTGGAACAAGCCAGGACATCTGGAACAAAATCAGTAAAACCAGGAACACCTTCAGGAGCTTAAATACAGTCTGGAAATCATCAAAATACAACACCAAAACCAAACTTAAGATTTAGCAGAGCTGTGTACTTTCAACACTACTTTATAGTTCAGAATACTGGGGAATGAGAAAGTATGACATGTCCAAACTGTCTTCATTCCATACAACCTGCCTCAGAAAAATCGTCCATATCTCTTGGCCCAGAACAATCTCAAACCAAGATCTATTGACACAGTGCTGCCAAGAGGATCTGAGCACCATCATTGCCAGGAGGCGTTGGAGATGGATTGGCCCTGCGCTTTGGATGGAAACTGATTCCATCACCAGAGTAGCAATAAGATGGACACCTGAAGGCAAGTGAAAACAAGGCCGCCCAAAAACAACATGGCAAAGAGCTGTGGAAGCTGAGCTGAAAAATCTGGGGCACAACTGGGAACCATTGAAAGACTTGCCAGAAACAGACAGGAGTGGAGGAGCTTTGTCACTGCCCTAAACGCCAGAGACATAATAGGAACATGATGATGATGAAAAGTGTAGGACAGGGAGGAGAGGCAGAGGGGTCTGCTGTGCTTTGAGGTGATGCTGGCCAGATGCTGTCTCTGTACAGTGATGACAAGTATACAGGTTTGATCCTTGGGGCTGGTTTTGCTGCCATTCCCTATGGAGACACCTGGGGAGGAAGCAGAGGTGCCAGTCATGGCTTTGGCACTGAAGAAGGTGACTTTCTAGCAACTCTTAGGACTGCTTTTATCCCTGTGCCTCCATGGGAGGTAGCTTCCACCCTGCTGTATGGGGCAGTGCCTGAGCATGACTTTGCCAATGATGCATACTCAGGGGCGACAGGGAAATTACACTATGATGTCCGGATCCTCAGGCCTGGCCATAGGAGAGAGAGGTTGGTGCTGCATTTCAGAGGAGGTGTGGGCCTTTGGAACTGGAGTTTCCTCAACCTTTCGTCACATACACAGTCAGTGTCTGCAAGATTTTGCTGTTCCATGCAAAGCCAGTGTGTTACACTCAACTGAGGAAAAGCAAGGAACAGTAATAGGATTGGCATGTAGTGCATCCACAAAAGAATTAATTCAGGGAAGGCCTATGGCCTTGGTTATGCAGGAGGTCAGACTAGATGATCACTGAGGTCCCTTTTCACTTTAGAATTCATGGATTTCTGCTCTTTCTTACTGCTTTAGAGATTCCATTTCAAAGTGGATGGGAATAAAAGCATCACTCTGCCTGCACCTGCAAATTCAGCTTCAGGTTTCTCCCAATGTGTGGATCAGAACCCTGTCACTTGGCTCCTTAATGTAATAACCATTCCCTCCAGGGGGTTCTGAAACCCATGCAATGTAGAGCTGCAGCACCACAGCCCTGCCAGGAGTTCCTACACAAACCTCCCATGGAGGAGCCAGGTGCATGCAGAGCAGTGGGGACTGCGTGTCACGGTGCTGGCAGCATTACCAGCACAGAACTGCTGGGCACACTCACTGTGAGGGAGCAGCACCCAGTCAGCTGAGGTTATGGAAGGACACTCTGAGCACCATTCAGGTCAAGAAAGTCTGATCATGAGCACCCCTCTAGGCAACTACCTGAAATACACTGTCCATTCTCCAGTCAGTTCAGTTTGAGAGAACTTGCTTTAATTATACAGCAACTTCCCCAAGCTGATGTACACTTCAGAGGTTTGGCACTGCTTGAGTGGACAGATAGTTCAGTGGTTTGAGCATTAGCCTGCGAAGCTCAGGGTTGTGAGGTCAATCCTTGAGGAGGGAACTGGGGTAAAAATCTGGGAACTGGTCCTGCTTTAAGCAGTGGGTTAGACTAGATGACCTCCTGAGGTCCCTTCCAGCCCTAATATTCTATGATTAGCCTTACTATTCACCTGCAGCTTGTGACCCCATAACTAGCATCACAGCTCTGTAGACTGAATGATTACAAGTTACAGCCTGGGGTTCTGTATTTATTGCCTTTCACTGACTCCAGATTTGCTCAGTTTACAAGTCAAAAGATATTTTGTCTGACTTCAGGGGGCCTGGGAATCAAGCTGGGTACTTTCCCCCTATTCTACTATCCCCTGTAACTGAGGGACTGATTCTGCACTTGCTTACCCTGAATTTACTCTATCAACATCAATGGCATTATTCCTGATTCACAACAATGTGAGTGAGAGGAGAGCCTGGCTCAGACACTAGGCAGTCAGAATTTAGCTGACACTGTTCCTGATGAAGCATGAGGCAAAACTGAATCCAGCTCAATCTCCAGCCTGTGGCCATCTCAGCAATGAGGCACTAACGGGGGTAAAGATGTGTTGTGGTCATGTACCACAAGTAGACACTTGGGGCGAAATCCTGGTCCTATTGAAGTCAATGGCAAAACTCCCATTAACTTCAGGATTTCTCCCATGGGGAGAAGTTTGTGGATTAAGAAGATGCTATTCTCCATAGCCACTAGATCCACTATTTAAATTCATTTGCATCAGAGAGTAATTTCCCCCTGCTGTTGAAGGTTTCGTTTGTAGTGCCTCTCCATGTCTCTTGATTAGATTTCCTTTACCTTTTTTTCTTCTGTTTTTAATAGGCTTCCAGATTTGTAAGAGCTTTAGAGATTTCTTTTCTCCTTCATGTCTATGTTGTTGATTTGTGATATTTGCTTTTGGATCTCTTCTTTCTTTGATACCACGTTTGTCTGGGTCGTCTTTGCACTTATCCTTAAAACATATTCTGAGCTGATTTGGTTTACGTTATTGAGTACTTTCTGAAAGCTTTCCCTTTGCATTTGCACTCAGCTCTGTTATCTGAATACATCTTAGGTAATTAATCAGCCTCCCATTGATCTGAACTCAAATTTCCAGCTTTCTTAGACAGTCATTATGTGTTCTGAATAGATGTGAAAATGGGTGGATGATAGAAATCATACCTGACAAACAGCCCATCCAATCTTGACCCATTCTGTCTACTCTTTCCCTCTTCCTCCCAAATGAGCAGCGAAGGAACATTCAGTAGGCAGCTGTGAGGCAGAAGTATTCAGTCTAACAAGGGCTCTTCTTCAGATCAAAGTTCTGTGTACACAGCCTTTGCTGAATCGAATAAGATCATGGGTAGAAGGTTATTCAGAAGTAGCGACTGCTACAATTTTTGCTTTATTATTAAGCACAATGAATACTAATACCTTACATTTGTGTAATGCATGGCCTCACAAAGGATCCCAAAGCACCGCAAGGTGGATAGCAGAGATCAATCCTGCATTGACACAGATGGATAATTTGATAAATCCTTTCCATCTCTAGCTTCCATAATTCCATACAAATACGAAACCGCATGCAACAGTCACTTTCTCTCACCCCTGAAGCTCAGCCAGCTCTGAAATAAAATCCCAGACGTGTAACTGTGCCCAGAGATACTGCACAGCAGCTTTGGGCAGGGAGTGAAGAATACTCGATCCAATTTAAACTAGAGAAGGAATTGAGGCAGGCAGAATGTTGGCTCTCGTCTTGTCCACCTGAGCCAGACTATGTGTACCACAGTGTATTGGGGGAGTAGGGAAGATTTGGGAGGGACTCTCTCTTCCTGGCATACTCCCTCCTCAAATTCCCCCCAGGGTGGTGCACCTCCTGTCTGGCACAGCCAAACCCTGAGTAAGGTGGGCACCCAGGAGGAAGGAGCCTGGCATCACAGAGGGCCACCTTGCAGACTGTGCAATGAATGAAGCAGATCTCCACGGGAGTCCTGTTCTGATTCAGTGCTCTCCAAGGATGGTGTGGCCAGTGGTGTCAAGCCAAACAGAGCCAGATTTTGATTTTTTTCATCTTTAACCCAACAAAACAAAAAACAGGGCAGGGGTTGTCACTTCTCAGCCTTTCCCAGACCACGGACCCCATTACAACATGTTTTGGGACCCACCTCCCATCCAGCCATAAAGAAAAGGAGAGTGACACCCTGATGCCTGGTCTTGGCCCCTATGGAAGGGTCACGACTAAGGCTGGTCAAAAAAATTCTGTCAAAATGTTTTTCAATGGGTTTTCAGCCACAACAACAAAAATCATAGAAAGTGAAATTTCCTCAAAAACTCTTGATTTGATGTCAGACAACCAAACCCCAAACATTTTCAGCCAAAAACTTAAAGATTTTTTGTTTTTTACCAGTTTCTGGCCAAAAAACTGAAAACTTTTTACTTTGCAAGTTTTTGGTTTTTTAAAGGAAAAGTTGCAATTTTCCACTGAAAATTTTGATGAAAATATTTTGTTTTCACCAACATTTTCCATGCACCGCTCCCTCCACATTTCCTAACCACCCCCCAGGTTGAGAACCCAGGGCCTAGGAAATTCCATAAAAATAGCCGTGTTAAGAAAGTGTCAAGGTCATACTTCCAAGCACGTAAAAGCCAGGAAATGGTTAAGTCATGGCTGTATATGCAACCTTTTTTTGTCGTCCTTGTGCATATGCCTTAGAACCCAGTCTTTCATTGCATGGTCATACACTACTTCTCAAAAAATAAAGTAACAGACTATTTTCTAAGAGTTTGTTAAGTGAATAGGATCCTTTGCCTCATTTACTGCATATTTCCTCTTTCAGTGATTTTCATGGACTCTGCCTAGCAGCAGCAGTCAAACACACCAACAGAAGATGCTTCGCATGAGTACCTAAAACTGATATGTATGTATTGCGTGAGAAGTATTATGCAATCACGTAACAAAGATTGTATTGTAGAGTATTAGCATAAGGAGGAAGAATTCTGAATGCCTATCAGTGCAACCTCTGAGTTCCCTTCATGTTGTTTTTTGATGAAGTTATAACTTGTTGACTAAATGGACAGCAACACATTATCTCTTCTTTCCACTTTCTCCAGCACCACTGCAGCTTCAGGCATTTCCTGCCAACTGGATTTAAAAACAACTCCAGTTTTCTTGAATGCTGGCTCATTACCAGCACCTTTGGCCTCAGCATTATTACCCAAACCCAGTTATGTGGGTCCTATTCATTCCAACGAAGACATTTTGGTGTCATCAGCATATTTCAGAGAGCAGCTTTGATGCAACAGATGCTATTCGGGAGGAAAACGTTTCTTGTATTTGCAAAATATTTTAGGTCCTGTACTCCTGTACCTCATTTCTCTTCATTGCTGTAAATGCTGTTAATGAGTTTTCAATGGCAAATCACCTCTGAATTATGCATTGCATCACTTTTTACACAACATAGTGCACTCCTATGATAATTAGCACTTTTGGCTAACAATGGAGATAGCATACAACACCATGACAAAGAATTGTTGAATGGAGTGGATCTTAATGGCACATATTGAGTGGACAGAGATTGCGCCTAGAACGGGCATGAATTGCACGAACCATAGAGTGAAAATGAATTGCATATAACATTACATCCTCATCCTCCTGATGAAGCAAGGTTGGTGGTGTTTCCAAGTCAAAGGGTTGGGTTCTGATAACTTTATTCATGCTGAGTCGTATCTCACTCCACAATAGTTTCTACAGAGCCATTCCTAGAGTAACAAACTATCCAGTGTGAACCAGAGTCCCAGGCACTGGCCGTGAATGAAGTCGAATAAAGAAATCTATATTACAAGAATTCAATTTAGGAACACAGGGAATATTGTATCAGATCCTGTATCCTATCTCTGGCAATAGCCCATACTAGAGGTTTCAGAAGAATATGCAAACCCCCTCAAATTTAGTTTACTGATGGGTAAATCTCTCTCTCTCTCTCTCTCTCTCTCCATATATTCTCGCAGATAGCATAGCACCATGGTGGCAGAAATTGTTAGAGTTATGATTGAAAACCCATTTAACCCCCGCCCCTTTTTCAAACATTCAGCTGGTTGAATAATATTTGTGAATAGTTTATTCAACTAATTTCCTCCTCGCTAATTGCTGAATTTGCATGAAGACACTTTTCCTGCTATTCAGCCAGTTCAGTGGTTGGCTGAAAAATAATCATCAGTAACATTTGTCATGTTTTTCTCCCATCCATTGTCAAACAATGCATTTGTGGACTCATTCTTCCATTATTCCACCTGCTCTACTCACTCCTTTCCAAAACAGTCCCCTGAAATGTTCCATGCTCGGTCTCTACCCAGAAGTGACTTTAACCTTTTTGGGGAGAGTGCAGGGAGAAATTTTCCCCAAATCCCATCATCCATTTTTGAGATGGGCGATTTGGAGAAGACCTTTTCCTGTGTCAAAGCAGAGCTAAAGTTTGAACAGTATAACGTGGCCTGAGCACAGTCTCCTGATAACCTCAGAACCCAAGACTCTGGAGCCATTCTGGGGAAGAGCCATTTCTCATTGCTCTGTAAGGGCTTGATCCTGTAAAGTGCTGAGCACTCTGGCTCTGACCATTAAAGCACACAAGCAGGTGCTGAGATTTAAACACAAGGCAGTCCACTAAAGTCAATGGGATTATTCATATGCATAAAGTTAAGCAGGAGTTTACGTGCTTTGCTGCATTGGGGACAGAGTATGCAGCACCTTGCAGGATCAAGCCTTTGCTGTACATTTAGAGACAAAGCCTCCCACATAGGCAAGGGCCAGGCACAGGGCAGATTTTATACCCCCATGCTCTTTCCAGCTCCACCCTTCCCATGACCCTGCCTTCAGCATGCTTTGCATCATGCAAGGTATTGGTTCTTCTTGCCTATCCCCCCCACGCAAGAATCCAGCTCCCCCCACAGCTCAGCAAACATATACTGGTTTGGCTGTCTGGTCTCCATGCCCTTGAACAAGCCTAGCAAAAAAATCTCAACTGCATATGCTCAGATTGCAATTTTCAAGCACTCATAACGTGGTCAAATCAAACCCAATTTCCTGCAATACAAAGCCCTGAGCTGCTCCCCAATGACGGTTATTTCCCTGCCAAATTGCATCTTTTCAAACCACAGCCAATTGGGCTGTAGAGCTGCCAAAGAAAAAGGTCACAGGGATTTTTTAAACAAGTGTATTCTCCTCTTTCCTCTTATTCAAAAATGGCTCAGCCAGCTTTGCTTCAACTTTCAAAACAAAACAAAAGTCACCTTTGGGCAGATGTGGAACATGGGCCGTTTCAGCCCAAAAGGTAATGCTTTGTAAAGTTATTATGAATATCTAAAAATAGGAATTTCTAATGGAAACTTTTGCAACAATAGCCCTCACTGCTCCCAGTATAAATCAGGAGCTGCTTTACTGAAGTCAATGGAGTTATACGAATGTATGTGAAAGGAGAATCAGGCCTCCTACCTATAGCAGTAACTGCTGCTTCCTGTATAATATATTACATGCATCAGTTTTATTTTAAAGACTGTATAGTTGTGTCTGCTTATTAGTTCACTTTATGAGATATATATGCTGTGCCTGGGAAAGGCATCTCTTCTTTTCTGTATGAGGGAGAAAGACTGGACTGCAAGAGTACTTGAGCAAACAAGAAATATGTAGAAATGGCAGAGTGGCAGTAATGGAAAATTTTGAGTACCCAGGCCCAGAATGGAAGGCATTAGGGAAAGAATGCTAGGCTGGAAGCTTGTTTATGGAACTGGCATATGATTGCTTTTTAACTCATGATGTGTATCTGTTGAGAGCTATGTGACTTGTATTAAGTGTTGTTTTGTATAGGGTATGGGAAGGGGATCTGGCAAATTCCCGTGCCCTTGGTGTTAGCTTTAGGAGAAGGGGAAAAAGCAGCAGGGTTAGATTTAGGGGCAGATGACCCAGGCGACCGCCTGCAGTGCCGGGCTTGGGGGATGCCAGGCTCGGGATGCTGTTTTTGTTGTTAGTGACAAAAGGGAAAATAGAATGTTTGAAGTAAAATGTTTCAGATAATCAGTAAGTGGATTCATTTTTCACTAATCTCCTAGAATGTTCTGGACCTTTGTAGAAGTTTGTGGAACCTTCCAGACTTTCTGAGAACTATATTTTCCTGGAACCTCCTAGAATGTTATCAGTCATGCCCTCGCAGGTATATAAGGGGCAGGGTGTTGCCAGTCAGTCAGTGAAATATCAGAATGAAGTGAAGTGAAGTGAGAGCCCAGCTGTGCTATTGTGAACCTTGTTTTATTGTGTAATTGTGAAAGTCTACTTGTGTTTTAAGACGAGAAGAGTGTAAGTAGCGACTAATAAAGGACATATTAAATCAGACACCAGAGATGTCTATCAAACTCCTGTCTACGCAACAATATAAAAGAAATCTCTTGTCATGCTTAACATGTAATGTGTGATGACAGTTGTGAGTGGTGAGCGCAGCTTTTTGAAGCTCAGGCTCATTAAAACATACCTTTGATGGACCATGGCCAACAAGAGACTGACATCACTTGCTATTTTATCACTTGAAAATGCCATTGGCCAGTCTTTGGATGTCTCTGACGCTGTGTTTCAGTTTGTGAGGGCAAAGGTGAGAAAAGCGACCTTTTGAACTACAGGACTAGGGGTTAACATTCTAAGGCTGTCACCTTCTGTAACACAATTTAATACTGGTCCAACCAATGTTGGTGCACAGTTCAATTTCTTGACGTTGGTACATTTCAGTTATTCTTAAAATTAAAAAGTTTTTATAAGCTTAGAGGAAATGAATTTTATTATTTGCTTATGCATGGCATGAATAAATACAGATGTACACATCCTAGCTTGCAAATTTATTGTCTTTGAAGAAAAATTTGTAAGGGGGTAAAACTGCCTCTAAAGCTGAGCTAGATATATAGAGGTGAGTCTGGACTTAAGTATCTGGAGAAATTTAGCCCGATGTGTTTCTAAATTGTGAACAAGAACAAGAGGGGGTAAGGCAGCAAGTTTTATGTCTCTCTTAGACTAGGGGAAAAGAATCTGTGAACTTTTGTCTCCATAATTTTTTTCTCCCTCCCCCACAATCTGTTTTCTGCAGAACATGAGGCCAACAGCATTTAAGTGAGTCTTTCACATTCCTCCTGTCCAAATACAGAAGTTGTCATTCAAAAGTCAACACAGAGGACATTCTTTGGCACTCATCACCAACACCTACCAAGAGACACCACGTTATAGGCTGTTTCTTAGAACATTGCCTCTTGTGGTTATTGATCACAACTTGGGCAGAGGGGCCTAGCTAGCACATCAGTGAGTCTAACCTCAGTATGTGAAGGACTAGAGAGGTCTCCATCACTTACGGTAGTTTGTTCATAGGTTGGGATTTCAAGTGCTGGTTGGTAGGGAATTTACTGACTATCAATAGACCATAATTTCCTAAACTGTCAGTAACAGAAAGGTTAACTTGGGAGCGTCTCCTGTTCATTTGGATTGTTGGTGTCTGAAATCACGAAGGGGAAGAGACAAATGGAAAGCTAGTCTTAATTAACCAGAGGGTAAACATCTGTCTTGAGGACCCTAGTATTGTAAGTAAGGACATGTCTACACTAAAAAGTTATACCGATAGCATTTTTGCCACCATATAGTTGCCCACATCACACTGTCACTATGGCTCATGCACATTTGCCTGCCTTTGCCAGTGCCACGCATCCACAGTATGAGAGTCTGTCCCGGCAAAGGATGCACTGCATTGTGGGTTGGCATCCCAGTTAGGGTTGCCAACTTTCTAATCTCACAAAACCAAACACCCTTGCCCTGCTCCCTGCCCTGCCCCTTCCCTGATGCCCCTTCCCTTCCCTGAGCTCTCCCACTCACTGCAGCCCCCCGCCTCTGTCGCTCGCTCTCCCCCACCCTCACTTACTCATTTTCACCAGGCTGGGGCAGGGGGGTGGGGTGCGGGAGGGGGAAAGGGCTTGGGCTGGGGATGCAGGCTCTGGGGTGGGGCCAGGGATGAGGGGATTGGAGTGCAGGAGGGGATTCCAGGCTGGGGGGTGGAGCCGAGGGGTTTGAAGTGTGGGCGGGGGCTCCAGCATGAGGCAAGGGGTTGGTGTGTGGGAGGGGGTGAAGGCTCTGGGGTGGGATGGGGATGAGGGGTTTGGGGGTACAGGAGGGGGCTCCAGGCTTGGGCCGAGGGGTTCGGAGTGTGGAAGGGGGTTCTGAGCTGGGGCAGGGGGTTGGGGTGCTGGAGGGGGTGCGAGGTGTGGGCTTCAGGAGGGAGTTTGGGTGTGGGAGGGGGCTCAGGGCTGGGGCATAGATGGTCTGTTTTAGAGGCAGGGCACCTGATCCTATTGTAATTGTGGAACTTCAACAATTACCACAAAGGCCAGCTGTGCAGTAGTGAACAGGAGAGGAGTGCTTGCTGCGGGGAGTGAATGAAAGTCGTCAGGTGCCGAGGGTCTTACTGAGCTGCTGTACATGGAGGAGTGGTGCTTCTAGGCCCCTGACATGAGCACCGTGTGGTGGGGTTGGGTCATGATGCCAATCAACAGTGGCTGCAGAACTTTCAGTTGCGGAAGGCCACATTCCTGGCATTGTGAGCTGAGACACCAGAGCTGCTTGGACACAGGAGAAAGGGGTGGGCATCAGCCAGGTATGCCAGGCCATTTAGTACATCCTGCTGCATGGGACTGTGGCTCTGGACAACATGCAGGAAATTGCTGAGGGATTCAATGCAATGGTCTTCTCAAACTGTGGTGGAGTGATAGCCAGGATGCATACCCCTATTATAACCCAGCCCCATGTTGCTTCTTAGTGCACAAGCAGGGGTACTTCCCCATGGTTATGCATGCGGTGGTGGATCACTGAGAACATCCCGCTGACATTAACATTGGCTGGTCAAGAAAGGTGTGTGATGCATACATGTTTAGGATTACAGCACTTTTCTGAAAAGATGCAAGCAGGGATTTTTTTTGTTTGTTTTGCAGACCAGCCCATTCACATTGGTAAAGTTGCAATGCCAATCATGATTTTCAGGGACCTAACCTACCCATTCCTTCCCTGGCTCAAGAAGTCATTCACAGGCCCCAGGACAGAAGCAAGGAAAGATTTGAGTACTGGTAGGGCAGGTGCAGGATGGCTGCTGAATACACTGCTCTACAGGCAAAATGCTTCTGAAATAAATGTAGTCAAACTTTACTAATTCTGGGTCACTGAGAACGAAAATGATGCTTAAAATTGTTGATTGGCTCTAGTTTTCAAGTTATGCTATTGGGTCAGTATATACGACCCTTGACTTGGGAATAGCGGAGGATAAGTGAGTTATAAAGGGAAGGGATCTCAATTTAAACCAGAAATGACTAAAATACATCTTTGACTGGATCTATGAATAAATCTATGACTGGGTTTGGACAGTACTTGCTTTTTAGGCAAAACAATGAATGATGCAATCTGAAGCTGGTATTGTGTCATACATGATATGAATTGCATCATGTTATTCCTAGAAGTCATGGATGATGCAATCATAACGAAGCTTACATCACTCTGCTGAACAAATTGCCTTATATCAGCTCTAGAAATCATACAGTGCCGTGCTCTCTTATTTGTCAGTGTTTGATTTTGCAAAGGGACACATTTCTGTTTAGCCAAAGTGAGCAGAGATGCCTCGTACTTGTGTGAACAGTGCAGATAACTTCTGCTATGTTTGTGGTGAAGTGACTTTTGCATCACAATAGCACAGTATAACCACTATGGTTAAGAAAGCCTATCACCTTTATTTTGGCTGCAAAACTGGAGATTAGGACAAGAGGTGGGCCCCACACATATGCTGCAACACTTGTGCAACAAATCTTCGCCAGTGGTTGAACAGGAAAAGGAAATCTATGCCTTTTGCAGTGCCAATGATTTGGAGAGATCCAACAGATCATACCAGCAATTGTTACTTCTGCATGGTGCCTCCAGTTGGGAAAAGTGTGTCAAAGAAGAAAAAGTGGACTGTGCATTATCCAAACATTCCATCAACTATACGCCCAGTACCCCACGGAGAAGGACTGCCGGTTCCTGATGCACCAGAATCATTCTCACTTGAGTCAGACGAGGAAGAGGAAGAGGATGAAACTTCTGGTCCTGAACCATCAATGTCACAGGACCCACATTTTCTCCCATCCTCCTCCTCTGAACCACACCTCATACACAAGGTGAACTGAATGACCTTGTCAGGGATTTGGAACTACCCAAGAGTAAGGCAGAGCTGTTGGGCTCCAGACTACAGCAGTGGAATCTCCTGGCAGGTGATGTTAGGGTTTCCATGTTCCGTGACCGTCAAAAGGATCTTGTCCCATTCTTCTTCATGGAAGGTGATCTTGTAGCCTGCAACAACATCGATGGTGTGATGGCAGCCCTCAACATCATTCACGATCCAGATGAGTGGAGACTGTTCATTGATTCATCGAAGACGAGTCTTAAAACTGTTTTACTGCATAATGGCAATGTTTTGCCATCAATTCCAGTTGGTCATGCAGTCCATATGAAGGAAACCTATGACAACATGAAACAACTTTTGAGGTGCATAAACTATGACCAACATCAGTGGCAGCTTTGTGGTGATTTGAAGGTTGTTGCTCTCTTGCTTGGTCTGCAGACTGGATACACAAAGTACTGCTGTTTTCTCTGCGAATGGGATAGTTGTGCAAGAGATTCCCACTACATCAAGAAAGATTGGCCACTCTGACAGTCATTGGAGCCTGTGAGGAAAAGTGTTCAGCATCCACCACTTGTTGAATCAAGGAAGATTTTGTTACCACCCTTACACATCAAGCTGGGTCTGACGAAGAACTTTGTCAAGGCCATTGACAAAACACAAGCAGCTTTCAAGTACCTCCGTGGAAAATTTCCAAGGTTAAGTGAAGTTAAGATAAAGGAAGGTGTCTTTGTTGGTCCTCAGATTCGTGAACTTCTTCGAGATGATGCATTTGACCATGCACTGCGTGGCAAGGAAAAGACGGCATGGAACAGACAATGGCCACTGTCAGAAGACAGGATATTGGGCTAGATGGACCATTGGTCTCACCCAGTCTGGCTGTTCTTATGTTCCAATGGTTAATTCCCTCACTGTTAAATTTTTACACCTTATTTCCAATCTGAATGTGTCTAGCTTCAACTTCCAGCCTTTGGATTGTGTCAGTCCTTTCTCTGCTAGACTGCAGAGCCCGTTATTAAATATTTGTTCTCCATGTAGGTACTGAGAGACTGTAATCAAATAATCCCTTAACCCTCCCTTTGTTAAGATAAATTGATTGAGCTTCTCAAGTCTCTCACTATAAGGCATGCTTCCTAATCCTTTAAACCATTCTCGTGGCTCTTCTCGGCACCCTCTTCAATTTATCAATATCCTTTTTCAACTTGATGGGAAAAAAAACTTTAGTTGGCTTCCATATGAATTGTATGTGCCCTGTTAAAACTGTAAAACCCGTAAAGATGGGAGAGATGATGATTTGGGGAGATCACATGGTGGCTTTGTAAGACAAAGTAAATAAATCTTGATTTTCACAAAACCCAACATTATTGAACAGTGCAGTCAATGAAAACCATTTAAAACAATTGATAAGCACAGTGCAGTGTGTGGCGTTCTCCTGCATGAGTCAGAGGTCAGCATGCCTGTACTCACAGCAGCTGGGATCGAGTGGAAGGGATACTGCGTCAGGCCACACAGGCACCTTGCAGGGGCGGACCCGGCCCATGACACCATGCATTGCAATGGTGACTGAGGTGTAAGTCTTTTGGAATTTTGCTCCATAATATTTTGTGTTTGTTGTCTGAGGAGCTGCAATACATCCTGTTGCACTTCTAAATGCATCACTCGTTCCTTCTCCCTTTCCTTGAGCATGTGGTACCTCCAATCCCCTGTGTCTTGTGAGCCAGCATCAGAGTTCCTGAGAAGAATGTAGATCATGTCCTCCCTTGTCATAGAATCATAGAATCTCAGGGTTGGAAGGGACCTCAGGAGGTCATCTAGTCCAACCCCCTGCTCAAAGCAGGACCAAACCCAACTAAATCATCCCAGCCAGGGCTTTGTCAAGCCTGACCTTAAAAACCTCTAAGGAAGGAGATTCCACCACCTCCCAAGGTAACCCATTCCAGTTCTTCACCACCCTACTAGTGAAAAAGTTTTTCCTAATGTCCAACCTAAACCTCCCCCTCTGCAACTTGAGACCATTACTCCTTGTTCTGTCATCTTCTACCACTGAGAACAGTCTAGATCCATCCTCTTTGGAACCCCCTTTCAGGTAGTTGAAAGCAGCTATCAAATCCCCCCTCATTCTTCTCTTCTGCAGGCTAAACAATCCCAGTTCCCTCAGCCTCTCCTCATAAGTCATGTGCTTCAGCCCCCTAATCATTTTTGTTGCCCTCTGCTGGACTCTCTCCAATTTATCCACATCCTTCTTGTAGTGTGGGGCCCAAAACTGGACACAGTACTCCAAATGAGGCCTCACCAGTGCTGAAATAGAGGGGAATGATCACATCCCTCGATCTGCTGGAAATGCCCCTACTTATACAACCCAAAATGCCATTAGCCTTCTTGGCAACAAGGGCACACTGTTGACTCATATTCAGCTTTTCGTCCACCGTAACCCCTAGATCCTTTTCTGCAGAACTGCTGCCCAACCATTCGGTCCCTAGTCTGTAGCAGTGCATGGGATTCTTCCGTCCTAAGTGCAGGACTCTGCACTTGTCCTTGTTGAACCTCATCATATTTCTTTTGGCCCAATCCTCTAATTTGTCTAGGTCCCTCTGTATCCTATCCCTAGCCTCCAGCATATCTACCACTCCTCCCAGTTTAGTGTCATCTGCAAACTTGTTAAGGGTGCAGTCCACACCACCCTCCAGATCGTTAATGAAGATATTGAATAAAACCAGCCCCAGCACCGACCCTTGGGGCACTCCACTTGATACCGGCTGCCAACTAGACATGGAACCATTGATCACTACCCGTTGAGCCCGACCATCTAGCCAGTTTTCTATCCACCTTACCGTCCATTCATCCAGCCCATACTTCTTTAACTTGCTGGCAAGAATACTGTGGGAGACTGTATCAAAAGCTTTGCTAAAGTCCAGAAATAGCACATCCACTGCTTTCCCCTCATCCACAGAGCTGGTTATCTCATCATAGAAGGCAATTAGGTTAGTCAGGCATGATGTGCCCTTGGTGAATCCATGCTGACTGTTCCTGATCACTTCCCCTCCTTTAAGTGGTTCAGAATTGATTCCTTGAGGACCTGTTCCATGGTTTTTCCAGGGACTGAGGTGAGACTGATTGGCCTGTAGTTCCCTGGATCTTCCTTCTTCCCTTTTTTTTCTTCCCATTTCTTCTGTCAAGGTCTGTCTTTCAGCAGGTGTGCAGCAATGATACCCCAGGTGACACATGAACAAGGTGACAGTAGGACTTTGGCTATGTCTACACTTGGAGCTGGGGGTGTGATTCCCAGCTTGTGTAGACATACTCACAGTAGCTCTCCTTGAGCTAGTGTGCAAAAAATAATAGTGCAGCTGTGGTAGTGTGGGCATCAGTAGCACAGGCTAGCTGCTCCAAGTACAAACCAGCATGAACCTTATGGGTACATCCTTGGAGCAGCTAGCCTGTGTCGTCCATGCTACCGCATCTACAGTGCTATTTATAGCACACCCTCTCAATAAGAGCTAGTGTGGGCATGTCTGCTTCAGCTGGGAATCACATCGCAAATGTAGACATCGCCAGTGTTAGACTGAAAGGCTCACCAGACAAGGAGAGATAAGTCAAAAACTCCCTGAAATGTTCCCATAAAGAGATTAATAAAAGTAGGAACTGGGTCAGACTTGTTTCATGGCTGCTAGCTTCAGGGCATTACAGATGCTTCCTCCCTGGTGAGTCTATGGGGCACTGTTCAAAGCTGGTAGCTGTGTGGGATGTGGGGTGAGCTGCAGGTGTCCCAGGTAATAACTGTAGGGCTAGTGTAATAAATGTTGCTAAACTGGTTACAGGCAGTGGTGATCCTGGCCAGGAAGGACTTGTACCTGCTGATAGTGGGGGAGCAGAGTGAGGGCATTAGCTTCAGCAGATGTTACTGAGCGTGCTCAGTAGAAACCAAGCAGCAAATGGGGTGAGATGACCTAGTGCCTGGTTAGGTGACTCAAGATTGCCCTGGCATGTTATGCTGCCAGCTCTTCCCAGCCATGGTGCCCCAGAAGTAGGTTTGCCAAGTCTTCAGGATTGCTCTGGAGATTGCCCAGTAATTAAAGGTTCATCTTTAATGAAAGATTGTGTCCTGTGATGAAACCTCCAGGACTATGTTCAACCAAAATTGGCAACTCTACCCAGAAGCTCAGTGCAGAGTGCCGTGGAAAGGTCCAGCCCCAGGGGCAAAACAAGGCTGCCCTTCCCAGAAATGTCTGGGCACAGATTAAGGGGTGCCTGCTTCCAAAGTTTACTGAGATTGTGGACAAAAGGGAGGTACATAAGAAAATAAACTTAAAACTCTGCCAGCGTAAGGGGGTTGGTACTGCTGCTTCACACCAGCAAGCAACACAAAGCCCTGTAAAGCCTCTACCTCGTTCTGCCAGAATCCAAGCACAGCATGCAAGTGATTTGTTATGGAAACAGGCTCTTAGGGTACATCTCCACTGGGATAAAAAACCCATGGCTGGCTCGGGTCAGCTGACTTGGGCTTGGGGGGCTCCATCTGAGGATCTAAAAGTTGCTGTGTAGACTTTCAATCTCAGTCTGGAGCTTGAGCGCTGAGACTCTGTGAGGGTGGAGGGTCCCAGAGCTCAGGCTCCTGCCTCAGATTGAACATCTATCCTGAAAGTTTTAGCCCCTCAGGCCCAGCCCTGTGAGCCCAAGTCAGCTGACCCGAGCCAGCCACAGCCATTCTTTGGGAGTTTTATCCTCATGTAGACGTATCTTTAGACTGGAAAACCAAAGCTCTGTTTCTTGCAGTGTTTTCATTACATGTTTAGCTTTCAGCAGCATAATTTTTTTTTTATATGATTTTTTTATATTATTTGGAATTATCTGGCTGCTTCTTGAATGCTGCTCTCCATATGCTGCTGTATTTCTATCATAAATGCTTATTTATGCTTATTTAATTTAACTGCCAGGGCATTTCATAGTAACTAACTTTTTATTTGAAACTTTACAAACTTTTAGAGGCTCTTGTTTTTTTTATTCTTCATTTTTAAAAGGGATTTTTTTTTAAAAGGGAGGAAGGGGAAAGTGGGAGAAAGGGCATGTGAAGAAGGAAAGGAAAGGAAAGGAAAGGAGCCAAGACCTCCCTGAGCCTCTTCACCTCCCTCACCCTCTGCTCCTGGGCTCATCTGGGCTTCTCTGGTTGGGGCTCAGAGTTCCTCACTTCCTCTCTGGCCAGTGTTCTGGCTCTTCCCTTTCTTACTTGAGCTCTTCAGCAGTTGCAGTAGCCCAGCTCAGGTTCCCCTCCCTCCCTTGTTAGGGGTGTCACCATAGTGGGGTACACAGTGGAGGAGCATCCAGCAGCAGCACTGGGAAGCAGTAGGTTTCTAGGGGTGGGGGCAGGTTTCTGGCAGGCTTTCTTTTTCTTTTCTTTCTAGTTCAGCCCTTTCTTTTACATTTTGACAGTTTTGCTCATCATAGTGTGACTTTCTTCTGGGTGCACTGACTGACTTACAGCTGTAGCTAGCCTGGGCCTGGGGTGCCTTTGGTGCCTTGCCCAAACATCCACATGTTCACATAGTCTTCAGCTTCTACATCTCAAGTCTCCCCATCACTCCCATGAAATGCTCTGGCAAGTCACTCATGAATTACATACAGGGCAACACCCAAAAATTCCTAGTCCCAGCTTTGTCCCCAGAAATGTGTGTCTTGTACTGCTCAGGACCCTTCTGAACAATACAAGCTCATAAAAAGTCCAAGCATTCATTCATCAAAGGAATGTCACAAAACCCACTTGTTATCTCCCAGGAAATTTAACACACTTTAACCAAATGCATTGGTTAAGATAAACAATAACAATATAATAAAAGAAGATAGATAAGAGAAGACAGATAGATGATTTATGATGACATAAAAATGATTAATAAAGTTAATAAAAATAAAAAAAAAAAATAAAAAAAGCTAACAAAACTAGCTAAAAAAAGAAGAGAAGCAAAAGCAAAGGTTTTCCCTCTGCTAATAAAAAAATATAATGGGTCTCCTTTCAGCCTGGGATGCCTCCCATTTAGTTTAGTGTCCCCTCTGATATTGTCCTGTGTCATGATGAGAGGAGAGAGAGGAGAGAGAGAGGAAAGGTTTCCTCTCCTCCCTTATAATTCAGTTTTTTTTTTTTTAACAGATTTTTTGAGTCATGACAACATGCTGCAGTCTGTTGTCTGTGTGTTTGTTTGATGAATGAAATGAAATGTAAATGTTTTGTTCAGACCTTCCTTCCTGTTGAGAGGCTGGCTTGGCTTAAGCAGGTGCTGTTTAAGCAGGTGTGTCATATAGTGTGGATCATCACTGGATAATGAGATCAGCTAATATCCAACCACAAGCCAAAGGCAGGCTTGGCTGTCTGCGTTCAGTTTAAACCAACCAAACACAACAACAAACATTGTGTACACTGCTGCTGTGCTTGTTGTTGTTCTTTCTCTTTCTTTTGATGGGGTAAACATGGACACACCATATAGCGCATCAATCAGCTCGAAGCATATCCATGGCGCTGCGCCATCCACATCGAAGAAGATCCAAGACAAAGACAAAAAGCTCAATCTTGAGGTCCGAGAGAGCCAGATGACAAGATGAAAAAATGACATCATGATCACAGCTACATTGGACCGGGTCATGTGCATGCCATGGATGCATGCAGACCCCGCCAGCTTCTCTCTGGTGAGGTGTCTCCCAGGTATCCGGCATAGGTGTCGCCCGGGAAAACGTTACAAGGACACCATCAAAGCCAATCTGCAGTATAGCAGTATCAAACCCAGGGACCTTGAGGACGCCGCCAGCGACAGAACACAGTGCCGTGCAATAGTCAGAAATACCTGCATCACCTTTGAGGAAGACTGCTGCCAGCGTCTACAAGAGGCACGTGAACGACGTCACAGAGCACCAGCAGCGCACAACCCACTGACTGCGAACTTCCCATGCACCATCTGCAGCCAAATGTGCACCTCTAGAATTGGCTTGTACAGTCATCAGAGGGCACATCATGAAACCAACAATAGATGATTTGCTCAGATTTGTCATCATCGGATCAATGGACTACCAAGAAGCCCTTTAACACTGGCTGGAAGGACAGTGTGTCTTTGTCTCTGAAAAACTGGTTTGGGCCTGCTTTTCTTAACCTTGGAGCATATTATAACAATGTTATGCAGTAGAATCTTGTAACTTTGCATTCAATGTTGATACACATATTTTACCAGGACAATAATATTCAGCAGAGTATGACTTTTCCAATGATGCCTCACAAGGCATACCTTGTACAAAACTTATAATCTTGTAAAAGTGGTGGATATAATGGCACAAACTGTCCCACCCAGCTATACCCCAGCTGCTGCATACCCACTGCAATGTCCCAATAAGACTGCTTTATTTCCATGGCTATTCCACAGCTTGGCTTGCACTGCTCCTTCTTCCAACAGGCTGAGGAGATCCAGGATTTCTTTCCT
Organism: Mauremys reevesii; assembly: GCF_016161935.1. Lineage (NCBI taxonomy): Eukaryota > Metazoa > Chordata > Testudines > Geoemydidae > Mauremys > Mauremys reevesii. Next base: position 21,226,499 of record NC_052635.1, on the reverse strand, counting down.
GCACCAGGCAGCAGCATGAGGTTTACCACTAGCTTTACATGGAGTGATGCCTGTGATTGGCTAAGGTGGGCTAGCAGAAGGAGAAGCATTTCAAAAATATGCTGGGAGGACTTCAGGTCACTGTGACCCCTGGGCAGCAGATTTCAAACTTGTGAGCAGAGCAGTCACTATCACTGGGACAAGGGCATTGTGGAACTGCTCCTGGAGAACTGCTTTAATGGCACAAGTAATGCAGCATCCACGCTGGCATTGTACCAGTGGCACAGTGCCAGTAGATGTCGTATGTCATTCGGGGAGGTGGTTTTCACCACTGACAAAAACCCAAGGTTTTACCAGCATGACTCTAAATGGAATATAGATGCACGCAGAGGTCTGCTAAAATAAGGCAAGTTTTACTGGTAACATTTTCGAGTGTTGACCAGGCCTCACTATCCCTCCTTTCTGCACACAGACGGGCATTGTGGTGGCAGCTCCAAAAGGCAGGCTGCTTTGATTCAGGTGCCTATGTCCAGATTTGGGTGCTGACTCGAGGTCCACAAACATGAATATTTGACATTGAAGCCAAACGGCGTGTTGATACTAACTTCAGAAGCACTAGAGCTCAGAGCACTGGTTTAAAACAGGCACAGGGCCTGATCCAGGCCCAGTGAAGATCGAGATCCTCACACTGATGTCAGTGGGCGCTGGCATGAGCACTCAGCTGGGCATGTTTCTACTGAATGGGTCTCTCAACCCACCATCCATCACAACTCACTGACGAACATAACCTTTGCTAACCCAGTGCTGGAACAACCCTCCCTGGCCACCACACACACAGGCCTCTGCTAATGCACCTCCGTCTTAACCTTCAGCACCCCCTGCTATTCCAGCCTGGGCCTCTTCCCACACAGCCCACTTCCACTGCCTGCCTGCTATTCCAGTGCTGTCCCCCCACCCCAATAAATGACTTGTTGAATGCCCATCATCCTGATCTGCAGCACGGCACCCCTTGCTAGTCCACTGCTAGGTCTCTCCCAAGCATAGATCCCTCACTGAGCCGGCTTGTCATGCAGAATAACACCCTGTAAGAGGCAGAGACCACTGCTCCCATTTTCCCAATGGGATGCTGTAACAGGGTGTGCTAATCAGGAGCTACCTCAGCACCCAGTCACTCCAATACCCACCGGTATATAGAGATGGGGACCTCATGGGATGACAGAAGGTATCAAGTACCTAAACAGAGCTACAACTGAAGGGCTAATTGAAGGGGATGCAACCCCAGCAGGTGGGATTATACAAATTGACTGGAAGGAAGTGCTGGAAGGGGGAGGTGCCGAAAGGATGGCAGAAGTAGACAGCTCTGGCTGCTGCTGCTACTACTCCTGTACTCTTCCCTATAAGCAAAGGGGGAAGCTGGCGACTCACTGTAAAGGTGACTTAAGGTAAAAAATCCACTGCTATCTACATACTACACAGACCACAGTGAGAGATTATGCCATACTCTGTCAAAGAAACTGAGGAACCACCTGATCAGCCTCCTATACAGCAAACAGGAAAACATCAAAAAAGAGCTCTCCAACCTGGAGACTCTCATTAATAACCAAACTTCTAAACAAACGGACTTCACTAAAATAAGACAGGAGATCTACATCACTCACTTCACCTCTCCACAAAGGAAAAAGGACTGTAAGCTGTCTAAACTCCTACCTGCCACATGGGGCCACAACCGTGGTACCCCTAACCCACCCAGCAATATCGTCAATCTATCCAACCACACACTCAGCCCAGAAGAAACGTCTGTCCTATCTCGGGGACTCTCTTTCTGCCCTGCCACCCCCACCAACATGATACAGTTCTGCAGCGATCTGGAAGCCTACTTTCGCCGTCTCCGACTCAAAGAATACTTTCAGGACAACACTGAACAGCGCACTGATACACAGTTACCCTCTCACCAACAGAACAAAAAGAAGAACTCCACATGGACTCCTCCTGAGGGTCGAAATGACAGTCTGGACCTATACATTGAATGCTTCCGCCGACGTGCACAGGCAGAAATTGTGGAAAAACAACATCGCTTGCCTCATAACCTAAGTCGTGCAGAACGCAATGCCATCCACAGCCTCAGAAACCATCCTGACATTATAATCATAGAGGCTGATAAAGGAGGTGCTGTTGTCATCATGAACAGGTCTGACTACCAAAAGGAGGCCGCCAGACAACTCTCCAACACCAAATTCTACAGGCCACTTCCCTCAGATCCCACTGAGGAATACACTAAGAAACTGCACCATCTACTCAGGACACTCGCTACACTAACACCGGAACAAATCAACATACCCTTAGAGCCCCAACCAGGGCTACTCTATCTACTGCCCAAAATCCACAAACCTGGAAATCCTGGACGCCCCATCATCTCGGGCATTGGAACTCTCACTGAAGGACTGTCTGGATATGTGGACTCTCTACTCACACCCTATGCCACCAGCACTCCCAGCTATCTCCGTGACACCACCGATTTCCTGAGGAAACTACAATGCATTGGTGACCTTCCAGAAAACACCATCCTGGCCACCATGGATGTAGAGGCTCTCTACACAAACATCCCACACGCTGATGGAATACAAGCTGTCAGGAACAGTATCCCTGATGATGCCACAGCACAACTGGTTGCTGAGCTCTGTGCCTTTATTCTCACACACAACTATTTCAAATTTGATGACAATATATATCTCCAGATCAGTGGCACCGCTATGGGCACCCGCATGGCCCCACAATATGCCAATATTTTTATGGCTGACCTGGAACAACGCCTCCTCAGCTCCCGTCCACTCACACCTCTTCTCTACCTACGCTACATTGATGACATCTTCATCATCTGGACCCATGGGAAGGAGACTCTGGAAAAATTCCACCACGATTTCAACAGCTTCCACCCCACCATCAACCTCAGCCTGGACCAATCTACACGGGAGGTCCACTTCCTAGACACTACGGTGCAAATAATTGATGGTCACATTAACACCACCCTATACCGAAAACCTACCGACCGCTATGCCTACCTTCATGCCTCCAGCTTCCATCCCGGGCACACCACAAGATCCATTGTCTACAGCCAAGCACTGAGGTACAACCGCATCTGCTCTAACCCCACAGACAGAGACTAACACCTACAAAATCTCCACCAAGCATTCTCAAAACTACAGTACCCGCACAAGGAAATAAGGAAACAGATCAACAGAGCCAGACATGTTCCCAGAAGCCTCCTACTGCAAGACAAACCCAAGAAAGAAACCAACAGGACTCCACTGGCCATCACATACAATCCCCAGCTAAAACCCCTCCAGCGCATCATCAGGGATCTACAACCCATCCTGGACAATGATCCCACACTTTCACAGGCCTTGGGTGGCAGGCCAGTCCTCGCCCACAGACAACCTGCCAACCTGAATCATATTCTCACCAGTAACTGCACACCGCACCATAGTAACTCTAGCTCAGGAACCAATCCATGCAACAAACCTCGATGCCAACTCTGCCCACATATCTACACCAGCGACACCATCACAGGACCTACCCAGATTAGCCACACCACCACCGGTTCATTCACCTGCACGTCCACCAATGTAATATATGCCATCATATGCCAGCAATGCCCCTCTGCTATGTACATCGGCCAAACTGGACAGTCTCTAAGAAAAAGGATAAATGTACACAAATCAGATATTAGGAATGGCAATATACAAAAACCTGTAGGAGAACACTTCAACCTCCCTGGCCACACAATAGCAGATCTTAAGGTGGCCATCCTGCAGCAAAAAAACTTCAGGACCAGACTTCAAAGAGAAACTGCTGAGCTCCAGTTCATCTGCAAATTTGACACCATCAGCTCAGGATTAAACAAAGACTGTGAATGGCTTGCCAACTACAGAACCAGTTTCTCCTCCCTTGGTTTTCACTCAACTGCTAGAACAGGGCCTCATGCTGCAAAACGTCAGTTAGTCTATAAGGTGCCACAGGATTCTTTGCTGCTTTTACTGTAAATATAAAATACCATAAAACATGGGGGTGGGAAGGAGACCTGGCGTTGTTGTGGTCTGTGGTTAAGGCCTGAAGGGACTTACTGGGGATCACCCTGGGACTGTTGGAAATTGGATTAGAACTGGTCATGCAAAACCTGGCTTTAGCCAGTGCTAAAAGCCCTTCCCTTTCAAGGTACCAAATGCAACTAGATCATTTTAAAATAAACACTAGAAGCAAAGGAGAGAGCGCATAGGAGCTGACTTATTTGTTTAAAGAATTCCATTTTCATCCTTGAGGAAGGTGTATGCGTAGCTTTGCTTTTATGTAACAAACCACATTTAAAAGCAATTGCTTTTGCAAATACACTATCAAACTTGGAAATTACTGAGATAATGCAGCTTTCGTCTCTGGATGCTCCAGTCTGCGAGGAAGCACAACAGCAGCTCTTGATGAGGACATGAATTTGTTATGACAGTCTAATTTTACAAACCCATGGCTGCCTTATGGCAGAATTATACAGATAGATATTTAAAAAAAAAGCCTAAGGAATCAAAACATGTATCATGTCACTGGTGAGAAAACAGTCTTGTGGAGTCAACTCCCACAGGTCAGTTCAAGGTACCTTCGACAGCTCAGCAAACAGCATGCTGGGATGAGTGCTGGACACATTCTGCATGTTTAGACTGATTGGCAGCGTCAGTTCTTTGCTGCATGTGTGCTGTGATATGAGCTGCTCCACACTAATGAGAAGTGACGGATCTTTGGGGAGAGAGCAAAGAAACAAAAATCATCCTACCAATTCTACCGCTGCCCGCCCCTCCCCCCCATTTTAAACAATAGAAATCATGACTAGAACTTTCATGCAGTATTGTTATGCCTGAATGAAACTGACTTTCCAGGTCAGCATAAGAACCGTGTGGGTCTCCGAGAAATAATCTCATCATTGTTTCTATTGCTAATCCTCTATTGGGAATGGGCACAAAGACAGCAATATATGTCTAGATAGGTTTTGGGGGAGACGCCCGCTGTGGATCCTGCAGCTGAAACAGAGACAAGGGAAAATGAAACACGATAGGGAGATGAAGCAGCAAAGTTGGCTCCCAGGAGTGGTGTGGAATAGGAAACTGAAGTGAGCAATCTGTACGGTTAGGATGGAGGAATGCAGAGTAGGAGGGGCAATCTAATTGCACAGACAGGGCTGTGGGTAAGTCAGAGTGATGGAGTGAAGGATGTGGTATGGGAACTGGTAGAAGGAACAAGGATAATGGAAGGGCTGACAACACACAGGAGAAAATCAAATGAGTCTTAGTTCTATGAACTGGTCATGACTGAGAGGGATATTGCCACATCACTACCACTCACTATCTGTGTAAATCTCTCTAACGTGTCATTGATATAATGGTCTGTGTGACAGGTGTCACCCATAAATCCGATCTAAGTACATCCATTACCACTTGGGATATCACTCACAATTACACACAAAATGTCTGTTTGCAGCCGAGAATCAGGGAGGGAAGGTTTAGATCCATTTCACTACTAGTATCCGATTATGCAAATAAGCAAGAATAGGTCGGCGTGGGCGTAACCCTATTTAGATTGTTTCCTTGCAGCCTTAAGTACACGTGGGTATAGCTCCCTAGGCTGAGACTTTCTATCCATCTATGGGATTTAGATGCCAATTAATGGAATTGTGCATCTAAATCCCCTAGGTGGTTTTTCAAACCTCTGTCTTAAGTTTTATATTTGAAGGGCCTGATTGTGCCCTGCTTTGCACTTCTGTCATTATTTACACGTGAGTAAAGCCTTCCATCTTGATTTGGCAGCATTTTACACTCACTGGCCCTCAGTGTGTGTGTCTACACGTGGCGCTGGCTGGGAATTTTTTTTGACAAATTGTTTTTTTCAATGAAAAATACCTATCTGTCAAAAACTGTTCACAAACCAGGGTCCTGTTCAGCAAATTCCTGAATCATAGAATCATAGAATCTCAGGGTTGGAAGGGACCTCAGGAGGTCATCTAGTCCAACCCCCTGCTCAAAGCAGGACCAAACCCAACTAAATCATCCCAGCCAGGGCTTTGTCAAGCCTGACCTTAAAAACCTCTAAGGAAGGAGATTCCACCACCTCCCAAGGTAACCCATTCCAGTGCTTCATCACCCTACTAGTGAAAAAGTTTTTCCTAATGTCCAACCTAAACCTCCCCCTCTGCAACTTGAGACCATTACTCCTTGTTCTGTCATCTTCTACCACTGAGAACAGTCTAGATCCATCCTCTTTGGAACCCCCTTTCAGGTAGTTGAAAGCAGCTATCAAATCCCCCTTCATTCTTCTCTTCTGCAGACTAAACAATCCCAGTTCCCTCAGCCTCTCCTCATAAGTCATGTGCTCCAGCCCCCTAATCATTTTTGTTGCCCTCCGCTGGACTCTCTCCAATTTATCCACATCCTTCTTGTAGTGTGGGGCCCAAAACTGGACACAGTACTCCAAATGAGGCCTCACCAGTGCTGAGTAGAGGGGAATGATCACATCCCTCGATCTGCTGGAAATGCCCCTACTTATACAACCATTTAAAACAATTGATAAGCACAGTGCAGTGTGTGGCATTCTCCTGCATGAGTCAGAGGTCAGCATGTCTGTACTCACAGCAGCTGGGATCGAGTGGAAGGGATACTGCGTCAGGCCACACAGGCACCTTGCAGGGGCGGACCCGGCCCATGACACCATGCATTGCAATGGTGACTGAGGTGTAAGTCTTTTGGAATTTTGCTCCATAATATTTTGTGTTTGTTGTCTGAGGAGCTGCAATACATCCTGTTGCACTTCTAAATGCATCACTCGTTCCTTCTCCCTTTCCTTGAGCATGTGGTACCTCCAATCCCCTGTGTCTTGTGAGCCAGCCTCAGAGTTCCTGAGAAGAATGTAGATCATGTCCTCCCTTGTCATAGAATCATAGAATCTCAGGGCCGGAAGGGACCTCAGGAGGTCATCTAGTCCAACCCCCTGCTCAAAGCAGGACCAAACCCAACTAAATCATCCCAGCCAGGGCTTTGTCAAGCCTGACCTTAAAAACCTCTAAGGAAGGAGATTCCACCTCCTCCCTAGGTAACCCATTCCAGTTCTTCACCACCCTACTAGTGAAAAAGTTTTTCCTAATGTCCAACCTAAACCTCCCCCTCTGCAACTTGAGACCATTACTCCTTGTTCTGTCATCTTCTACCACTGAGAACAGTCTAGATCCATCCTCTTTGGAACCCCCTTTCAGGTAGTTGAAAGCAGCTATCAAATCCCCCCTCATTCTTCTCTTCTGCAGGCTAAACAATCCCAGTTCCCTCAGCCTCTCCTCATAAGTCATGTGCTCCAGCCCCCTAATCATTTTTGTTGCCCTCCGCTGGACTCTCTCCAATTTATCCACATCCTTCTTGTAGTGTGGGGCCCAAAACTGGACACAGTACTCCAAATGAGGCCTCACCAGTGCTGAATAGAAGGGAATGATCACATCCCTCGATCTGCTGGAAATGCCCCTACTTATACAACCCAAAATGCCATTAGCCTTCTTTGCAACAAGGACACACTGTTGACTCATATTCAGCTTTTCTTCCACCGTAACCCCAAGGTCCTTTTATGCAGAACAAGACTCAAAAAAAGTGTAGAAAAATGTTTTGTTTTGACATTTTTCAATGAAAAATTCTGCTTTTCCATTTTGGAATGAACTTTTATTCTCAAATTTTAGCTAATTAAATGGAAATAGATTTTACAAAAGAAAAGTGGTTAAAATCTAAGCAAAACATTTTGAAATGATCAAAACAAAATATTTCAATTGACACAGAATGAAATTTTTGTGTTTTTCAGTTTGCAAATATTGGCGCTTTCAAATTTTCACCTCATTTGAGATCAATTTTTTTCCCTAATTCTTGAAAATATTTGCAGGATTGGAAAAACATTCCCTCCTCAGCTCTAGACACAAGGTGTAAGACAGTGGGGTAAACCAGGCCCTATGTTTTCTCAACACATGAACATGTTTTCTCCTCCAAAATAGTACAGTTTCTGGCCTGAGTGTCTTACAGAAAACTCACCAGTAATGGTGAGTAATGGTATTTCTGGAGTCTGCTAACCTTTAATTACAGTAAAGATGTTTGTGGATGCATCTAAGCAACATATGAAAGGATGATTTTTTAAAAAAAAATTATTTATTTTGTGGGGAGGAGTCACTGATAGCTATTCTATGGAGTCTGTGGCAGGAAGAAACCATAGAGACTGAAAGAGTGACGGAGAAGTTCATGACAAAGAAATTAACATATGCCTCAGAATAACAGCAGTAAAAGAAGGGTCTCTCCTGTGTTCTGTCTTTGACAATGGCCAATTCCAGCTACCTCAGGGAAGGGATAGTAAATGCTGCAGTGGGCAGCTAGGGAATAATCTGCCCAGATAGCACGTTTCTTCCTGACCCTCATTGGTTAGTTTAGGCCCTGCATCATGAGGGTTTATCTCTCTTCCTAAATGCATTTCAGAAATAGTGAGGAAGTATGGTCCAGTGGTTAGGACACTCACCTAGGATTTGAACCACGGTCTGTCAATTCCCTCCTCTACCACAAACTTCCTGTATGACCTTGGGCAAGTCACTTAGGCTCTCTGTCTCAGTTCCCCATTTATAAAAAATGGAGATAACAGCATTTCCTACCTCAGTGATGTGCTGTGAGCATAAATATATTCAAGCTTGTGAAACCTTTTGCTATTCCCACCTGAACAGAGCTAAGAATTATTGGTTTTAATTATTCTTATGCCCCTGGATATTCTCCTTATTCACAGAAATGTCCAGTCCTTTTCTGAAGCCTGCTAAGCTAGCGGTCTCAATAATAGCTCTTGGTAACGTACAGTGTTCACATACCAAAAGCAAATGGGCCTGACTTGGCATATCAGATTCAAACAACTCCAAACTTTGTAGAAGTTTGAATTTAAGTTCTGTGGCTCGTGTTCTGTCTCTAGTTTGAAGTCGTGTACAAATCGGACAAGAGGACATGCAGTCAGAGAAATCAGCTCTGCTTTGTAAGCATCTGTGTGTATGTGATGCTCATAATGAGCTGCTGAAAGGAGATCAGATCACTCATTCATAAGGAAGAGGAGATGAGAGGAAATGTGGAGTGAGCATATGAGAAGTGAGTGTGAGGGAACTTAGCAAGAAAAGTATTGTAGTTTTTAATGAGGATAATGATTATGTGCAAGCAGCTGTTTACTGATCAGAGACTGAGGGCTTAGTTGATCAGGGATAATTATGTCTCTCTCTCTGGAATGTGGAGATTTCCTACTTTCTGGCTGGGAAGGTTGTTCTGGGCTCCAGAGCCCAGCATCCAGAGCTACAGCCTCAGCTCCAAAGAGGAGGGCATGTTAACAAGGCCAGCAGTAGATCTTTGTCCCCCCCAGACTGGGGAGAAAGCTCTTTCGTTAAATCTTCCCAGAAGCAGCTGCCTCATTATGCCATGTTGTCCACAGTTCCTCCAGTGTAACACAGAAACTTTCAGGCTTGCATACAGCCATTGCTTACTTGGCTATGGGATTCTGCATTGCTTGGTCTGCTATTTGGCTCAGTAAAACACTCTGGAGATTGTATCCCAGCATCATTCATCTTTTACAGAATGGCAACCTCCCTTTTGTGGTGCAAGTTGAGCCCTTGTTGTTACTGTTGTGTATTTGGTTGTCATGGTTTTTGTTCCTATGGCAACTGAGTTAGATTATTAGGGGATAGCCCAGCCAGCTTCGGCCGGTTGGGTGAGCTCTGTGTCTGTAAATAAAATGGTAGTTTTGTTAGCTGTCTGCTGTCTGGCCTCAAGTGATTTCTTCCTAAACCGGCTGCCCCCAAGGATATAACAGTTACAGCCATTCATCTGAGCACTTGAGCCTCCAACAACATCAGCACAGGTGTAGGCAGTGAGTTCACAGTACAAGTGCTCAGACTGGCACCTCATTTTGTGGGCAGAAACCCTGCAGATGCTTGCGAGAGGAGAAGATGGGCATCACGCTTTTTTTCAATTGTATCTTGGAGTGTCAAAATATTACTTATTCATCTTGTTTGCTCTATTCAGCTGGCCTGATGGGAAAATACATGACTGCTACACCTGGTTAACAGAAAAGCTCCTCTTAGTGCCAAATTATTTTTTACCTGAAATAAATGTTGTGAAAGTACAGTATTTGGTTGCAAAAGTTTTTTCTTCGGGGAAACGGAGTTCTCCTTTGTTCCACAGCAATGCAAACTGAGACAGCAACTAGTGCGTGTTGAGACTATTTGAACTAGTTTTTATTAGAATCCTAAACCAGACTCTATAGGTGGAATAGAGTCATCCCCACTTAAAAGCTGTAAACATGCATGGTTCCCTCTATTCTGTACATCCATAAAGCTGAATGGAAAGGGTTTTCTAAATCTGCTTCCAAAGGGAGTTGTCAGTGACAGATGTGCCTTTCTTTGCTTTAATTAAAGGAGGTTAACTTGATTTGCAAGGAACACTGGGCTGGTTAGCAATCTGCTTCCAGCGGTGAACTGGATGCAATCCATAAAGTGAAAGGGGTATTAGCATTGGCTAAGAATATAGCCTAGCTCCATCATCTTTCTACCTGTCTAGAGCTCTGTTGTCCTCTTGGGGAGCACATGTAACTGCTGTAAACAGCCAGGTGGATGACCTTGTGCATCGAGGGGAACTCAGACTGGGTCACGCAGTCTATCACCCTTTTAGAAAAGTCCTCTCAAATTTGTTAGAGATGAAATCAATGGGATTCCATCAAAATGTAATAGAGTTTTATAAAAATGACTCTCATAAGCTGTAGAATTTAACAGAGAATGAAACCATTTCTATCAGGGTTTGTTTTTTTAACCTGTACTAGAGTTTATTATAATGGGGGTAGAATTCTCTAGAGGATGGTTAACAAAGCGTACAGCAAGGAATTCTCTATTGCATTTTCTATGACTGTTCCATAAGGGCTTTGGGGTGGAGCTGTACCAGTGTTCTGCTGTCATTTGCATTAATCCTGCAAGGCCCCTGTGGTGGGGCAATGACTCACCTCTGCGGCACCTCCTGCTGGTTGTCCAGTGCATTAGCACGCCAGCATCCGGAGTGCCCTCTGCAGGCTAGCTGATGTCTTGCCGGCCGCTGGCCCCCATGTCCCTCCCAGTCCCCCGTGCTCTTTCTCTCAGGGTTCTCTGCAGTTTCTAAGTCTCCCCACCCAGGGGAACCCCCAACCCTCTATCCCCACCTTGCCTCAGTGGCTACTGCCAGTCACCATCTAGCCCCTGCTCCCTGCGGCAGACTGCAGTCTATAAACCACTCATCATTGGCAAGGGGGGCTGGACCAGCTCTCTCTGCCTATCTCTGGGCTGCCTCTCTGCAGCCCCAGTACCCCTTTGTGGGCCCTTAACTAGGCCTGCAGCCTGGGGTTTTGCTAGGCTGGAGCTCCCCAGCTCCCTCTGCCCTTCCCCAGCACTGCTCCACCTCAGGTACCCTGCTCAGTTCCCAGGCAGCCAGGTCCTTCTCTCTCTGAAGCGAGAGAGATTGTGTGTGTTTTCAGTCTCTGGCCCTCATCCCTCTTAAGGTGGGCTGCATGCTGCAGAAATAAAGAAGCAAGGAGAAGCCACCACTGCTTCTATGCATGAAGGCAAGTCCTAGTAGCAGCCAGTGATGCTGGAGGTTGGGCGACCTGCTTCTGTCAGCTAGCACAGAGCAGGGCTGTGTCGAAGCAAGAAGAGGTGCTCAGACATGGACCCTGAGGAGATGGCACTAGAGAGAGGATCAGTGCTGGTATGTATGTGTGTGTAAGAAGGTTAGAGTTCTAAGCAGTCATAGTGGGAGCTAGGCTGTAATTCCTCATCTTTCCCACCCTCCCCGTGCCAGCACTAGTTGTAGCCCAGTGGGTGACCATATCAGTCTAACCAAGTGATTACACAGTAGGTAAAAAAACCTGATTCCTGAGATATTGGTCAGACATTAATGTTCTGAAAAATTAACAGGCTTTTCCTGTAGCAAACGGGATAAACATAAATTCTCCCCAGATCAGGACTGTTCCTCGCAGCACTGTGCCTCTTCGTGACAGTCTGTTCCTGAGCTCATGAGGAATTACAAGTTCCATATGCAGCCGTTCATGCGCCTGCTGCTAGCCGACTCTTCTGCATGCTCACCCGTGCGCTTGTGCTCCTGTAAGAGATGCCAGGCTTGGCACGTGCAAGCTCCTTCCATTTTAAAGACATAGGGCCAGCCAGGGTCCGCTCTCAGTGACACTGTATCGAATACAATGGAGGCAGCAGAGTTACAGGGTGTATCTGAAATCAGACTCTGGCTTATTGTGTGCCAGTGGCGCGTGTCCAAAATATGGAACAAGCATGCACGTGTGAGTGCAGGTGAGCGTGCACAGAGCCAGAGGCAGACGATACAGCCCTACAAGGTGCTCTGAAGCTGGCCAAAGGTGCCCATTTCCAAATGTTGTGTAGCAGTGTACTGCAGCTGTGGTGTTGTTACTGAGCCATTAGCTGCCTCTGTGCACTGTACAGCATTCCAGGCAGAGTGGGATCCCTGATAAAAAAAAGGAAACAAAGCTGGAATTTGAATGGGGTGGAATCCTAGTTGCTTGGGTCTCTACCATATAGTTCTTTGTACACCACACGCCTACCTGAGCAGGATTTTGTTTGATTGAGGATTTGGTTCCCTATCACAACAGACATCCAGGGTGTATTCCTGCCCTGCTTTGCACCATCATTTCTGGCTGTGCAAGGTGGGTGTAAAACGCTAAAATGGGTGGAAGTGAGTGGAGCGCTCTGAGTGAGTAGCACTTCAGCCCCACTTTGCGTAAGTGCAGGTGACGGCAGAAGGTGCCAGGCGGCCCACCGTGCTGTTCTGGTGATGCACAGCCAGCTATTGCAGCTGGGTATGACATGTACTGAGCTTGGGTCAGCTGCTGTCACCTGCAGGAGCTGCAGATTCTACTCAGATCACTGACACAGGGCACTTCAAAACCAAAGAAATCATAAACAAACAAAAACCAAGTCAAACTATCCTGATGCTTGTTCCATTCCTGGTGGGGGTGTGTGGCAGGGCTCTGTGAGTTCAGACTTACGGGGTCCCCAGAATTCTTTGTGGGTGTGTGAGAGTTACTGCCTAACCCTACAGGGAATGGCTGGAGACCCCCACTCCTGAAAACCCCCTGGACCTTGGGGATCTGGGAAGGTACAAGGCCATCAGAGCAAAGGCCCTATATATCCACACCACGCCCTGACTCTCCCAGAGCAGCCCTTAGAGAACAGACCCCTTCTAGAGGTTTCCAAAGAGTAGAAGTCAGAATTAAGCTTAGAAATCCAAAACTCTGTGACTGCTGGGCATTCGGAGGAGGGGATGAAGCCTGGAACAATTCCTCTGTATTCCATCTCAGGACGCTTGTTCAGCTGGGATGCTCTTCCCACCTGGAGAGGGTCATTCCATCCACACCTGCTGGTGAATGTATGCACTAACATGTATAGGAATAAAAGTGCTGAGTCCATGTCATTGTGATGTGTAGGGGCAGGGCGTGGTGAGGTGAGCCTTGGGCTGCCTTAATCCAGCCCTGTGAAGGAGGTTCCTGGGCACGCAGCCCAAGGGGAGTGGTTATTCCTATGGGAAAGACCCAGGTCTGGAATTAATTCCGAGAGGGAGTCTGGTGTCTGTTCCTCCCACTGGCGAGGGAAACAGAACCCGTAACTGCAGCAGCAGCTGAGCTGTCTCCAAGAAACAGACCAGTGTACCTGTGTGTCTGTGGTGGCCGGGTTGTGGGAAGCCATGCCCAGTAGTTGGAGCTAGAGTCCTCAGTCACAAGTTGGGAACTAGAGTCAGGCCGGATACCAGGGGGCCAGAGGCAGGAACCAAACTGGAGGCCAGGAACCACAAGTCAGATGCCAGATGTCAAGCCAGGTTGGATGCCAGGAAATTAAGTGCAGAAGCAGGGAGCCCAAGGCACACAGTCCAGAGCAAGGGGGAGCCCAGTTGCTCGGACGGCTTTCTGTCCCTGCTGCTGGCTTAAATAGGGCCAGCCGGCCAATCAGCCACTCTGGGACTCTGTCGTTCGGACCTCAGGGGCTGAGCCTCACCTTGGGGCTGGGCTTCATGGGTTCCAGGGGTCATGACACTGTTGCTGTCATTGCTCGGGGGGTAAGTCTGCTTGTGCCAGGCTGCCGTTAGGCAGACTGCCAAGCCATGTGTCTCAGGTGCCCAGCTGCAGAGCCACATTAGGAACACTGAACAGACAAAACCAACAGCTTGTGAATGTCCCACCATCTGAAAATGATTCCTCTAGTGCTGGGCATGTAATGACTCCATGGGCAGAAAACTAGAGTTGGCTGGTAAATGATTCACTATGCAAACCATGGGCTAAATTCCTCATGAAAGTTGTTTGTGGCCCATACGTTGATTGGTTCTAGCAGTCTCCATATCCCCGGGCGGGGAGAGGGGTGAAGGAGGCAGGAATGGGGTGAAAATATAAGAATACCTACCGTTGATAGGAAAAAGTGGGGAAAATGCTGCCCTTTCCCAAAGTATCACATTTATAATGTTGGAGTTTTGAGAGACTCGGCATGGCTCATGCATTTACTATCATCACATCCTTCTGCAACTTGATGTTCTAGCGATTTAATTTTTCTCAAGCACAAACAAATCAGAAATGAAGCCTGGTCTGAAATTGCTGTTTCGATGTTATGTGACATTTTCAGACATGCAAGATAACATTGTGTACAGGGCACCAAGCAAGGAGCTTGCTTTCTGTGCTCGAATTCCCAATTGAGACATGCACTTTCAAAGCAAAAGGACCTTGCTTGGATGGAAAAGTACAGAGCACAGTAATCTAACAAAGAGCTGCTTAGTCACTGTTCTGCTGGGCAGGGAGCAGGACACAGCCCCTGTAATGAACTGCTAGCATTCAACATTATTAAAAGCCCCTCAAGGATGCTGGATATTGCCATCTAATTGGGCCACAGATGGGATGGATTCTAGCAGAGAAGGGTGTTTCTACCTATTGAATGTGTGAGTAGGCTGCTGTGCTTTAAGCCCATGCATGCACTTTGCAGTCACTTGCTACTTTGCAATTCTGGACCACTTGGGACATCCAGCAGTAAGCGCTGGAGTGACATGTTGCTTTGTGTCTTGGTCTGCTGCAGAGCTCCAGCATTGGCTCCTACATGGGGCAGCCATGGGAAAATAATGGCAGCACACTGCTGGCCTTTCCATTGGCAATGCTCTTCGCTGCAAGGGATAAAAACCAAGCTGCACCTCATGGCTGCAGGTGAGCTGGCAGTGGGTTTCACCACTGGGAATGAATGGTGCCCATAGCATCTGAACGGAAGAGATTGCACATTGGTGATGTTACGCTGTCTATTGGATCGCATTGCAAGGCTCCACAGGCCCCTGAGCTTCTTGTTACATCAGAGACTCAGAAATGTCGGGCTGGAAGGGTCCTCAAGAAGTCATCTAGTCCAGTCCCCTGTGCTGAGGCAGGACCAAGTAAAACCCAGACCATCCCTGGCAGGTGTTTGTCCAACCTGTTCTTAAAGATCCCCAGTGTGGGCATTCCACAGCCTCCCTTGGAAGCCTGTTCCAGAGCTTAGCTACCCTGAGAGTTAGAAAGTTTTTCCTAATATCTCACCTGAATCTCTTTGTTGCAGATTATGCCCGTTACTTCCTGTCCTGCTGTCAGTGCGCTAAGACACAGGGTAGGACTGAAGTGCCCATGTAGGTGAGTAGCATCCCAACACCTGGCTGGTGAGCACCAACAGTGTTTAACTCAAGACTGCATACAGTCCACAGGCTGCCCCCCAAACGTGGCCATTTTCATTCTGGGCCAAACAGGTTGTTCCACCCAACTCCTAGGTTAGACTGGCATGTTTAAACAAAACACACACTCACCTCATTTCATGCCTGCAAGAACAAGCTGCTGTTCACACAATTTACAGATCTGTTCACATGGGCAGTGTAACAGGGCTGGTTGCCTCCTGAGCGCCCCTTCATGGCCAGAGGACTCTCTCCAGCACCCTACTACCAATTTCTCTCTGCTTCAGTGCCCCTTAATAACTCACATGCTTCAGGTAAATACAGCATTCTCCTCCTGGGGCCCCATTTATTGACAGGTCCCAACCTCTCTTCCTTGAGGTAGGAAATTCCCAGCACGTCTTCCCAGAGCTAGGTCCCAGTTCAAAGTCTCTCAGTCTCTTACATGGCTGGAATTCAGCCTTCGTCAGCCCTCTGGCTTGCAGGCCCCAAGCCCTTCTCTCAGGCAGGGTCTCTAGCAAGAGCCTCCTGCTCACAGCAGCACCTGTCTGTCACAGCTTCCTTGGTCTCAGGGTCTTCCCTGCAGGAGCCTTTCACATCCGCTGCATTGTCTCTACCATTTCTTGGCACACACCCCTTGCAGCTTCCTGCTGCTCTTCACAGGACACTCACCCTGATCTCTCCCAGGTGTGGCTCATTTTGTAATCAGGATTAGCTAGCCCCAGCCCTTTTGGGAAAAGCCACCCTGGGTCTGTCCACACAGCAAAGAAAAACCTGTGGCTCAGGCTAGCGGGGCTGTTTCACTGCTGTGTAGACTTCTGGGCTCCAGTTGGAGCCCAAACTCTGGGATCCTCCCATCCAGCAGGGTCCTACAGCTTGAGCTCCAGCCCAAGCCCAGAGGTCTACACAGCCAATGAAACAGCCCCCACAGCTGGAGGCCTACGAGCCCAGGTCGGCTGGCATGGGTCAACCATGGGTGTCTAGTTGCTGTGTAGATATAACCCCTGATAGGAAACATCCCCAGTGAATCACTAGAACATGAAAATGAACCCCTGGAATGTCAGGGCCCAAGTGGAGATGTTCAGCTGTTTTCTCCTTTGACTGAATAGATAAGATCCTTGATGATCCAAAAACATGGAGAGAGGCTGGGCCATTGCTACCAATTAGGAGAGGTGGTTTGTTGTTTAAATATACTACTCCTATTTGAAAATATTTTGAGAGGAAAAAATTAGCATACAATTACACTTATGACATTATCTACTTTTAATGCAGGGGGTTGGAGGGAGGGTTTACATTTGTGAGACAGCCAGGGGAAAAAATGTACTTTGCAAATTCCCTCTTATTCAGTTCAATTAAATAAGCTCTTAGCCTCTTAGGCACATCTGACAAGAAATGTTTTGTCAGAAAACCCTGGATCTAATTGTCACTTGCACGCACACACACACACACACACACACACACGTAAAGAAGCAGCACGAGTACCATCTTTTCTGTCTGTTTTGTGATTTAGAGATGAACTAATATATTGTCTTGTTTCTGCGTGTGTAGCTAGCAGCACAAATAACAAGTCAAAGAATTCAGACTTTGTGCCCAATATACTGAGACGGCACCAACCTCTGGCAAGGATGACCTAAATTACTATTAATTATAGTGGTAGGACTAAATATCTGTGTGCCGTGTGTTTACAACTGTAGCAATAAACAATTTGTTCTCAAGATAATTATGAGCCGTTTATATTTGGTCTACAAAAGGACTGTTTGTTCCCTAAAAACCTGCATCAGGAATTGAATTGTGAAAGGAAAATAAAATGCCTGCATGAGCAAAACAGAGCTTGGAGCTTCTCCATTACAGGATGCTAAGTCTCACTCCTCCACTCCAGAGCTAACTGGAATAGGTAGCATGAGTTTCCAGCAGTTGATTGTAGTCGAAACGTCTTCACAGAACTACCAGCATCAAAGGAGTCAGGAGCAAGTCCTTATTCACCCTGGAGTGTAACTCCAAAGCCATTTGACTCTGAGGACGTTACAGTTTCCAATATTTCCATCTGCAAACTACAAAAGGATCATTTATCTATCAGAAGCCATCCAGGTGCTACTGTCCAATCCTCCTGCATTGCTCACTATCTGCTGGCATCTAAACAACATTGTGTAGGAAGAGAGTCTACCTACTCTGCAGGACACTCCTGATTTTGATAGGGAAGGCCCAGCTCAGCTAGACAATACTGACATGTTGCAAGGTTTCAGAGGGCAGGAGATCTCACAATATCAGATCATCTCCAACCGCCTCCATTTTGAAAATCTCACAGAATCAGCTCACGACATTTTGGTGCTGCAGAATCCAAATTCTAACCCTAGCTCTGACTGAACCTGAAACTCAAACACTAAACTCTAGCTTGTCTGGAGCTGAACACAACCCCACCTTCCGGGTACTCATAGCACTACTTCACTAGGTTTGAAGCTGGACGCGGGCCCAGAGGCCTGTGCGACGCGTACACTTGTGAAAGCTACAGCTACATCCAAGCCTCAGCTTCTCAGAGTTCACTCATTTCCAATGGGCCACACTGCGCAAATACATCCACTCATGTCCATGGGCCACTCACCTGTGGAAGGCGATTACGATTTGGTCCAAAATGTGGATGGAACAAAGTTTCATTATGAAATGGCAGGGGAAAAGGAGTCTGGGATGTCGCTGGTCAGGAGAAAACCAGCTTTGAAAGGTGGCAGTTCTCTTAATCAGAGATATCATTCCCCTTAGGAATTCATGGCTTTGGTGAAAACCCACAACAGTTCTGCATGCTTAGGGCCAGATTCTCAGCCTCGCTTCCATCTACTGGGGGCAGAAATTCAACACCTGCATTTTTATGTTTGCAATTCACTGAAGGAGTAAAAATGCATCTGTAGTTATTAGATGATACAAAATCACACCCACCTAAATGGAGAAAAGCACTGAAAATCTGCCCTTCAGCAACATGGCTTGAGTTCTACATTACGTTTTGTGTGTGTGCAGATATTTTGAACAGATCATACCGTCTTGGAGTGGCCATGAAAGGCCTGGTCCTGATCATAACAGCAGGAGTTTGCTTTGGTGTCCCTGGCCAAAAATACCCATTCCCTTTTTGCTCACGAGCAGTGTTCTGTGTGCTTGCTTGTTACCCTTCTTCCCCAGAGACAGCTGCATTTCAGAGATGCCACATGTGTATAGTGAATCCTTAGGAATTAAAGATACAAGGCTCTAGATGCACCTACCTTATATTCAAAATACTGTTGCATTAAAGAATGTAAAGAAAAAGATGATTCCTTACCTGTGCACCCTTAGAAATGAAGGTCACTGCAGCTAGATACAATCTGTGCTCGAGTTCAAGCATGTTTAACTTTGGGTGTTCATGCCCACTGCTGGGAAATCATCCCCTCCAAGGAGCAGCAGTTTTCCACTGTTACCCAAAAGCTCTAGCCTCCCATTTCTTGCATGTGAGTCCATGGTAGTGCAGTCGAGTTGCTGTGCTGGCTGGAATTAGGTTTGTCTTGAGTGGGTATGGGAGCCTAGTTTAGGTCAGGCTTAGCTGGCCAATCCTAACTAACCCCACCTAAACTTGACTGCAAAATGCTGAGCATTCGATGGGGCACTCACACTCCTCGGGCACCGCAAGAGAGTGGCTCCTCTTATCTGAGAAGGACCTTGAATTAGAAAATGATTCTGAGGGTATCCAGGGGCTGGGGCTGCTCTCCCTGCTGCTGGGGGAGGAGGAGGCAGTGCACATAAAAACCAGCAGCAGGGTGTGAGCTGCCTGTGCAGTCTCTTCAGTGATATGCAGACCCGTCTCTTTTATTTAATGAATGTCATTATTCCAGGGCTGGCTTCTGCTAGCCCACCAATACGCAGACCACAAAGCTTCAGGAGACTTTCCGCTCTGAACACTGCACAGAGAGGTTATCAGCTGACTGTGTCACAGCTGGCGGCCCACCAATACCTCTGAAATGCCCTCAAATGCCTTGACTGTCAGCAAGACCGGAATGAGGCTGTATAGAGGGAAGTTAGCTAACAATTCTGGTGGTGATGCATGAGGCAGAATAGACTCCAGCTCAGTCTCCCACAACTGGGCTGTCTCTGTAGGGCTAACAAGATTAAAAAGTAGTCAAAAAAGTCAACAGCTGGAGGTAAAGAGGGAGAAGATCTGTTGGGTAAAATGTTCTGGTTTCACATAGTCACTTTTCTAAGTTTAACAGCAGTGTAAGTGTGAAGAATGTGTAAGTGACAGAAGCAAAGGACACAAATTGTGTTCCTCTCTATGTACATTAGGCTAATCAGACAATTAAGAACAATCAGTGATGCCACTCATTGCCCATCAACTGTCCATTTGGCAGTGGTATTACTTTCCATTAATACTGCACTCTGTAAAGTGTGTGTGTGTGTGTGTGTGTGTGTGTGTATAATGGATGACAGATTCCTAACAAGATGAATTCAGCTGTGCTGTCAAGTTCAAGAACAAGATAAAATGATTATCCAAAGAGTGACTGGTCAGAAGAACTGCAGTTACTTTTCAGTCTCAGAAATGCTCGGAGTAGCTTGTGGGAAGCACATTTCAGACTGACACAGCGTGAGGAACTGAAGATAACTGTCAGGGGGTAGCCGTGTTAGTCTGTATCCACAAAAACAGTGAGGAGTCCGCTGGCACCTTAAAGACTAACAGATTTATTTGGGCATAAGCTTTCATGGGTAAAAAAACCCACTTCTTCAAATGCATTCTTCATATGAAAATAACTAGGGATGGGCCAGCTGTCATGGACTTGGAGGTACTGAGAAATATTTTTCTTGAATCCACAGTATTCATTGGAGTTTGTGAAAAGAGCAGGGTGAAATTTCTCAGATGAACAGTTTGTTTGCTGAAAAAATGTCATTTCGGCCAACCCAAAACTATTCTCGAGTTGGACCGGATTAGTTGCCACTGGGAAAAAGTTTTTCAGGGCCAGCTTCAGAAAAGTAAGTCAAAGAGAAAGTGGGTGTCCCACCTTCTATCCCT
The DNA here is from genome assembly GCF_016161935.1 of Mauremys reevesii. Classification (NCBI taxonomy): domain Eukaryota; kingdom Metazoa; phylum Chordata; order Testudines; family Geoemydidae; genus Mauremys; species Mauremys reevesii. The sequence continues at coordinate 21,205,721 of NC_052635.1, read as the reverse complement.
AGCCTAGCAGTCAGGGTCCTTTCCTGGGATGTGAGATACCCTCGTTTAAATCCTTCCCTTGGACCAGGAACTTGACTTCAGCTCTCCCTCCTCCCCTGGGAGCATCCTAACCCCCAGGCTATAGGCTATTCTGGGGTGGGCTGCTCTCAGTCCCTCCAGTGGAAGCTGTTCCACTTTGTATAAATACTCAGAAATTCATTGGAGCAATGACTTGAACTCAGATTTCCCCCTGTCAGGGATGTGTCCTAATCACCAGGCTATGCTGCTCTGAATTGCTCCTTCTGAAGCTCTCCCATTTTGAATAGCTATTCATGTATTGCAGCCTCTTTCATTCAGTGAATTAATGCATACATTTATTTCGATGTGTTCAGATGTGCCCACTCAGCACCATGGTGCTGTCCCCATTCTATTCTCTCTGGTGCCTTACACTGCACCTATCCCCAAGGTGTCTTAGCCCCTTCCCATAGAGATAAAACAACAACTCCCTCCTCTTCCCTTGTCCCTCCATGATCAATACTCCCCATCACCACAACCCATTTACTCCTGTTTCTCCACACAAGAAAGGCCTGACACTTTTTGGCATTGGTACCTCTGGGCATTGTACCTAGGGGGTGGGCATTTAGTGCCTGAATTTCAAAGGTGCTGACTCCCTGTAGTTCCCATTGTCTTTTAGGGAAATTCTGGGTGCTCTGAAAATTCAAACCCTTAATGTGTATAATTTATTTTTGTTAAGATGCCTAGATATTGGGTGACAAATGGTTTGGGGCCAGGTTAACTGAGAAGCCCACTGTCTCCCCATTCAGTTGGGGAAGGCGCACAAGTGAGGGGTTAAATGGGAGGAGGCTGTTGGCAAGGTATATATAGATTCATAGATTCCAAGGCCATTGTGATCATCTAGTCTGTGGTTCTCAACCTGACAGCTGCTTGCAGCCCAATCAGCACACAACTACAGCCCATGTGACATCCTCAGGGTCATACAGGTAGTATGTATATTGTGTGGATGTGGTCCACATAACACACAGAGAACTGCATATGAGGCCCACAATGGTAAATAAGTTGAGAACCACGGCTCTAATCTGACCTCCTGCATAACACAGGCCAGAGAACTTCCTCAAAATAATTCCTAGCACAGCTCTTTTGGAAAAACATTGAATCTTGATTTAAAAATTGAAATGTAGGCCCCTTGACTCCAGAATTCACGCCACCATTTTGTCCTGCAGAGCCCAGATCCATTAACCTTCTTGATATCCTTACCGGTATGAATAAGAATAGTTGTCTAGCTATGAAAGGAACAAAGCATGGAAGATCTGAGGCTAACATCACTACAAGGGCAGAGTTAAGGTTTTTTGTGTGCTGTGGTTCTGTCATGACAGCACTTGGTGGTGTGACCAACGTTTGTGCACTCTAGATAAATTGGTTGTTGTATTGTGTATGTGATCAACAAGCTGGACTTGACTGTTGATTTCTTAGGTTCAAATACACCGTATAAAAAAATAAGACCAGAGTATTGAACTTTCCTAGCTGTGTCCAGGGAATTGGACGGGCAGTTTCATTATAAAATACTCCCTGGGCCAAGACATCCATAAATGAAAGGTTAATGGTAATAATGAATAATGGTAACAGTGAACAGTGAGGTTCCCAGTGGCAAAAGAGTCTTGTCATTTAATACGTTTGCATAAATACAAAATGAAGGAAATCAGTTATATGGCCCAAGTCTGTTTTCCTTCCTTATGCAAGGGGTGGTTCTGCCTGAGTAAAGGTTTCAGGCAGGGTTGAGCCTGAAATTTCCAGATAAACATCAAAATGGAAAGTTGAGATTTTTGCAGTGAAGCACAAAATACCAACTCTCTTGCACTACATGCTATCCTGGTGTCTTCAGTTTGGAATTTTCAGTCACTGCTGCATTCTCAAGGTCTCTCTGGACAAGCCAGGTATAAAAACAGAAAACACACAACTGGGCAGGTCACATTGTTTACAATTTCTGACTCATAAGGAACATTCAGCACAAGCCTCGCTCCCATCAATAAGCTGCTGGTTGTTGCATTGTATTATTATTTATTATTATAGGAGCCCATAATTATGGGATTTATGTTTGGAAGATTCCTATGCACCATATTGAAGCCTCTCTTCTTGAAGAGACATCTCATGCCACTCATCACTATTAGTGTCAGGAGTTCTATTGGCATCTGTAGCAGTGAACAGCATCTGCTCAGTACAAAGTCTCCATGTTTACTCTTAAAGATGTCCGTCACTCCGGCATTCTTGGTGTTCAGACTGGCTGGTGGTTAGCAACACTCCCAGCTGTGCTGAAAATGTGTTCTGAATTAACATTGGAAGGAGAACAGCTTAAATATTTGACAGCAGTTAGAGCCGAGGAGTCTTTTTGCTTTAGAAAGCAGGGCCCAAGGGATTTCCTCACGTTGGCAGTAATTTAGTGTCATTCAAATAGGCTTCTGCCACTGATGAAGCTGGCAGTGCTACAGGAGTGGACGTTTCTTGCTGCTGGTTGCTTGTGCCAGCAGCACCTCGGCTGTGCTTCTCAGCCCAAAGACATCCTTTAGAAGAGAAGATGCCGGGGCTCAGAAGACATGGTAGATGCTGGGGGAAGCTGGTCAGTTCTAGCAGGTCTATCTTTCAATAGTGCTTGCTGCTTGGCATCAGAGTGTCGACGTCTCCCCCGTAGCATCTTCAGATATGTCTCTATCTTGGTTCTGCCAGGCAGTGAGGCTACAAGTGAACCCCCCTCAGACATCCCTGACATTGTAGTGGTTGTGCTAGCAGCAAAGGAGGTTATGGTGGGGTCACGGGGTTCTATACTCACCTCTGGGATGGCACCTGCTCCTGGCTGCTCTGGGAATTAGATCTGTCCAGGTCTGATGCTCCCTCCCAATGGTTACTCACACCATATCTTCCCTGCTTTCTGTTTGGGACTTGGGTGCTCTGTCTTCATGGCTCAGCCCTCCAGCCAGGTGACTCTATAGTCCTCTCTTTCCAGGGGGTCAAAGTCACACTGGATCAGCTGTTCTCATGCTGCTCCAGACAATTTTCCTGTCCAAGGCCAGGTCCAGTGTCTCTTTCCCAGCAACTGGCAGGGGAATCTGGGCCTGCCAACCCACTATTCCAGGTTCCAGTCCAAAGACCTGATGTCTAGCAACTATGGTCTGCTTGCTCCTAGACCCTGTTGCTATTTCCTTGAACCTTTTCCTACCTCTCTGCTCTATTTTCTCACCCCTTCCTTTGCTTCTGAGTTTAGCAGCACAAACTGACTCCTTCCAGGGAGTAACTGCAGGTACTTCCCCTGCAGCCCTTTTCTGCTGCCAACTTCCTGACTTTCTATCAGCGCTGCCTGTTCCTTCTCAGCTGGGATCTCTCAACAATCAGCCTTTCAATCCCAGGCTCTCCCCCAGGTCAGTGCAACCTATCAGGTTAATTGTCCTAATTTAACCTGCTCTGCCCAGTGCAGAATGGACAACCTATCACAGGGGACAACTATTAGCAATACCATAGTTAGGGTTGCATTTCAGTGGGCATAAAATGGGCAAAAATTATTGTTTTTTCTGTGCAAGTAGGGGGTCCATCAGCTGAAATTTCAGACAGGGTTCGTTCTTATGTCCTTCGAAATTTCTATGTGATTTTATTTGGTTTCTCTTCATATATTTTAAATAAGAAATATTTGAAATTAGGTCCTGGCTGAAATTTTCCTGGGGCAGTGTGATCCTCCATTGCCGACTGATGTCCTTTAAAAAAAAAAGCCTGCTGTAACTCTACAGAATTTGGTACACAGGTGTTTCCCAGGTAGATTTGGGAAATGTGTTCTCGCAGGGGGTGGCTGGGGGCACTGCAGAGCCCATGCATGCTGGAAGATGGATGTGTGCAATTGGCTGAGATACTCTGGCATGGCCACAGAGAGAGGTTCACACCCCCTATTTTCAGAAGTGCCTGAGGCCATATGAGGCCTGTGAGAAGTAAGCAGTGTTTTTATCAGGCGGAAACCTGGAGGTGGGTGCTAGTGGAGAAAGTCTCCATTCAGTGCTTTGCTGACTGGGGGGGTAGCCTTTCCAGGGGAGGCAGGGAACAAACCCATGCGCAGGGGTATGACTTTGATTACTAGAAACGGGCACCACATGGAAACCTATACAACAATGAAGAGCACACAAGCAACCAGGAATAAACTAGTTGCTGCTGATATATGAATACCATTAAGAGGCAGAACTAGCTCCTGACATTTGCCTATCGCCTACACAAGGGAAAATGCTGCAGCAGGTCACTGGAGTTAGCTGGGTGAATTTTCTCTCATACTGGGGAAGGCAGGGGATTGTTAACTTGTGTTGCATCCCAATTCAAGCCACAGCATGATGGTTCTCTGTGGATAGTGCAAGAGTATCTATTCAAGGTTTCATACGAGTCATGGCCACTTTTGCCTGTCCCATGTGTTATTCTTGCTTGTCCCATGTTTGATCCCTGCCTCTTGCATGCGTGACCCTTGCAATTTTAATGCCCAGGCTCAACCCTGCTTAGCTTGTGAGTTCTGAGAAGACAACAGCCCAAGACTGATTCTCGGCCAGACGGCCTCAATAAAACTTGCTAACAGAGGAAATTGTTCCTATGTGGCTGCAACATTTTTTGCTATGGCTAGTTCAGTCAAAGTCATGACACTACTGCTGCCTTTTTATTGGTGAACATTCCCACATGCTACAGCCTGCTACTGCAAAAAGGACACCGTATTTTATAGTATCTGGAGTATCTCTATGAATGAGGCAAAATCTTTATTGCCTTTAAATCCAACAGTTCTTCAGTGCAGCCAGAGCCGTTCCACAGCCATGTCTATATCTTCTTCCAGCCCCAGACAGCAGCACCCAAGCTAAGACCACTGTCATTTTCCGTTCCCACAGCCTCTTTCAAACCACACCCACCAGCTGCCCAGCTCCTGGGGAGAGGAGACCCATCACAGTGTTATTCAGAATACAGGAAGATTGTATTTTTCACACGTTTCTTAAGTAGTAATACATGATCACCGCTGGCACTCAGGAGCGCGGGGCTGTCTCCAGGCTCTGACTTGAGGTCAGGCATTTCACGTTTCTGTCCCTTAGTTTCCACATCTGTATCATCAAGCTGATGAGTCTTACTTGCTTTGTTCTTTAATATCAAGGGGTGACAAGAGTTGACTATTCTCAGTTAGAGCTGGGGAAAATGGGGCACACAGGGACTTCCCCATGGCCACACAGGAAGCTGAGGTAGAGCTGGGATTAGAATGCAGGTTTCCTTGCTGCCAGGCCTCTGCCTGAATCACAAACCAAACCTTCTCCCGCCTTGAAGAACTCTGCAGGCCTTCATGGAGTGGCTCAGCTGATTGCTGCTCTCTGAGCCTCCGCCTGCATGCCTGCAAGGTGGATGCCTATTGGGTTCAGACAGTGTGCAGCAGAACAGCCTGTGTGTGAACTGGCCATCTCAGACTCCTCTTACGTCACTGCTTCTTTTGGCAGTTCAGCTAACACCAGGGGAAAGACCTTGGGAGGCAAGCCACCAATTTATTTGGTCTTGAAACTGTGAAAGGCCATTGGCTGCTGTGTGATCTTTGATAAACCCAGGGAGCAGCTGGGTTGCAAAAGTCACTTCCAGTGGCTGAGACAGATGCTTTCTGGCACGACACCAGTGAGCTCTAGCACTCCTTTCATCACATGTTTATCCACATGTCCTGCACATACTGATAGCCACAGAGATGGCCTCTGGTTTTCTGCCCACAAATAATTGCATCTGCATTGTTCTGCCTGCAAAACCTGTGGGCACAAGTATCAGTAGTGAGAGCATACATTGTCGAAAGTTTCCTATTATTTTGGGTGTCCACTTTTGATCACCTTGGGTCTGATTTTCAGAGGTTTTGAACACCTGCAGCTGTTGTTGACTTCCAAGGCATGTCCTCAGTATTTATTAACTGCCCCAAACATTTGTTAATGCAGAGTTAAGGGCACCCAGTGTTGCCTCATGCCCTTCCAGAATGTGAAGAGTAGGTGAATCTTAAATTGCTGGAAACCAGGAAATGGAGAGTTAAGGTTCATACCAGCCCTACCATGCTGAGATCAATCCCAATTGCATGATAGCAGTTTGGGGAGGATCAGAGCCATAGTTTGAGCCTCAAGTGTTATAAAGAACACAAAAATGTTATAAAGAACAGTACAATTTTGATACCACATGCTATTTGTGGTGTATTGAAAACTGGGTTAATACTGTGTTCTATCACTTTAAATTCTCAGGGGATTTCTAGGTCTTGCTTGCAGACATGGGGCTCAGTAGGGGAGCTAGGATCAGAGTCAACACTCTGCTGTGGAACAATATGGCATGAGTTGTGCCTCTCTGCTTTTGGGAGCAGCCTGCTTTGTCTCTCTCGGGTTTGGGGTTCTTGTGCGTTATTATTCTGAATTCTAAGAAAAAACATAGTGTTACATTGCAGCCTTCCAGCAAGCGTAGTTCTGTTTTTATCTAGCTTCTCTGTATGTGTACTGTGAACATAACAATATGGTGAGAGGGCTGTATCTCGAGAACCCCTTATTGAAACGTCCCCAAATCTGGACCATTCACTATATCCCAAACCCTGATGCGGCACAGCAAATGTCAAGACAATTCAAGTATGCTTGTGGATTTTAGAGTGCTTGGAAAAACTGACTGGTAAACAATAATTGTACAACAGTACAATCTCAGTCCTAATGATAGTGATGCTAGTATAGTTTGCATCCACTTTCCCCATTTGCACCTACAGATCTGGTAGTTACACATCTAATTATGAATATTTGTACCCATAGTTCACTGCAAACACCTGGGTATGTTATTAAATATGTGCATGGGCCCTGAAATGTGTAACAGTGCATTTTAGAAATAAAAAAATTATATATTATTAATAATAACATCCTTAAACCTGAGATTTCACTCGCAGGAACCACTTTTCCCTTTGACTCAATCATTTAGTGAAGTTCTGATCTGGACACATACTGCACCAATACTGAGATGAATTTACTGAGGGTAATAACCAAAATCTTGCATTATGCCAACTTCAGTCATTTCCCTCTTATTCCATCCAGACAGGAAAGTTTATTTTAATACCAAAGAGCAGTTCATTCTTTTATAATCTCTTGAATTAATTATACGTTGCTGTATCTGGGACAGCATATTTCCAGCATTAGGCCTGTACTGTGTTTTTCTAACCAGGAGCCACTAGATTTCCTTTACAATTCCTTCGCTGCCACTAGTAAGCATGTTCTGCGAGGATCCAGTCAAGGTGTCATTTTCTTACCAGGGAGATGCCTGGAAGTGATTCCTTAGTTAGGGCTGTGTTCTAAAATGGGCCTGAAAAGGGGCAAACATTCCTGGTTTTGCTGACAATAAGGAGCTTATCAATGTACAGTGTTAGTTGTTATGCTCTTTGAATTTTCTGTGCCATTTTTGGTAAGTTTCTCTCCATATATTTTTATTATAAATCATTTAAATTTGGGCTCTGGTTGGAACATTTCCTGTCCATTGTTGACTGATAGGTATTTCCAAACACTGTCTATCTACACAAAGCTGGGCAGAGAGGTGGATCCTGAGAAGGGGATTTTTTTTTAATATTGCATTTGAGGTAATTTTTGGTTGTTGTTCATGTTAGAACTGAAACTTTACGGGCTGTGCACACAAGCCTGATTGATGGGGATGGAGGTGAGGGATCACAAATCTGATTGATTGGGGTGGATGCACACAAGTCTGATAGGTTGATTGGAGCTGGGCTCACACAGGTCTGATTGGTGAGGATGGGGGCCCACAAACCTAACTGATCAGGACTGGGCGCATATGGAAAATTCTCACTGAGGAGCTAGGCTTTTCTGTCCGATTTTATCTTAGAACAGAGAACAGTTAAGGTGGCTGGCAGATAAAATATTCTGTCAGGAGCTGTGCATCTACTCCTTACAGGTTCACCCCCACGATTAAGCTTTAAGAAAACCCAGGAAATTAATACACAAAGCACTTTGTTGTGAAGTGGTCAGAGTTGCTGCACACACCACATGCCTGACACAACCCCGAAAAGGAAGGAAAAGTCACCTATAAGCCCAAAGTCTCTACAGCTTTACTCACAGACCTACGCTGTACCGCCACTGACCACATACC